>NW_027362771.1:333787734-334230234 GCF_046119375.1 Phyllobates terribilis
CAGAAAAGCACTCCCAAAGTATAATGTTTCCCCCACCATGCTTCATGGTTGGAACGATGCTCTTAGAGTTTTACTCATCTTTCTTCTTCCTCCAAACACGGCGAGTTGAGTTAATGCCAAAGAGCTCAATTTTTGTCTCTGACTACAGCACCTTCTCCCAATAACTCACAGAATCATCCAGGTGTTCATTGGCAAACTTCAGATGGGCCTGTACATGTGCCTTCTTGTGCAGGGGGACCTTGCGGGCATTGCAGGATTTTAAACCTTTAAGGCGTAATGTGTTACCAATGGTTTTCTTGGTGACTGCGGTCCCAGCTGCCTTGAGATCATTAAGTTCCCCCAGTGTAGTTTTAGGCTGATCTCTCACCTTCCTCATGATCAAGGATACCCCGCGAGGTGAGATTTTGCATGATGCCCCAGATCGATGTCGATTGACAGTCATTTTGTATTTCTTCCATTTTCTTACTATTGCACCAACAGTTGTCTGCTTCTCACCCAGCGTCTTACTTATGGTTTTGTAGCCCATTCCAGCTTTGTGCAGGTCTATGATCTTGTCCTTGACATCCTTAGAAAGCTCTTTGGTCTTGCCCATGTTGTAGAGGTTAGAGTCTGACTGATTAATTGAGTGTGTGGACAGGAGTCTTTCATACAGGTGACTATGTAAGACAGCTGTCTTTAGTGCAGGTAACGAGTTGATTAGGAGTGTCTAACTGGTCTGTAGGAGCCAGAACTCATAATGGTTTGTAGGGGATCAAATACTTATTTCTCACTGCAAAATGCAAAAAAAAAATTATCAAATTTATACAATGTGATTTTCCTTATTTTTTTACTGGATATTCTATCTCTCAATGTTAAAATTAACCTACCCTTAAAATGATAGCCAGTTCATGTCTTTGTCAGTGGGCAAAGTAAAGTTAAGAAAAAACAGCAAGGGATCAAATATTTATTTTCCCCCACTGTATATATATTGGCCTGTTTATAAATCTCTTCTTCTGTGATTGTTGTGCTTCTGCTTTATGGCCTTATGTATATTGGGGATAATTTATTTGGTGTTTTTACAACATATTAGTAAGTTAATACTAACAATGCCTTTTCAAGGCAATTCTAAGGAATATTAGAACCAGTTCACAGAGTGGTATCTATACAGAAATGCCAAATTATCTCTTAAAATTAAAAATTTTAATTGACTGAGGAATCTCAGTGTGCATTTTTAAAAACACGTAAGTTTCTCACTATATCTTTAAAGCATAGCTGTTTTCTTCTCCTGACATGCGCTCACTGCATAGAGATTTATTACAGTATATACTGCATAAACTGTACAATAACCTCCCGAGTGGTGGATGGAGTCAGCCTAAATGCATTAACCACAGAACAGAAAGGGCTGGAATAGCTAGTGAAATTAGCCTGTCTGACAGCCCCCTTCATACACCATCAACACAGGGAGGGAACGGATGCTCTCATGTCAAACTGAAGCTGGAAGTGCAGCTCCTAGGACAAGAGCTAAAATCATGATAGTGGGACAGCTTTTTAAATTATAAATTGAATTAACTATCTATTTAAAGGGAATCTGTCAGCAGGCTTTTGTTATGTAATCTGAGGACAGCATGAGATAGCAGCTGAGACACTTAATTCAGCAATGTGTCACTTTTTCCTGAGCATTTCAGCATCTCCCTGGCAGAAAAAACGCATGTGGATTGTACATGCGTTTTTTTCCTGCCAGGAACAAGCGGATGTGAAGCGTTCTTCACATGCATTTCCGCATGCGGGTTGACAAGCGCTTTCCAAGCGATTTTAGCATCACTTGGAAAGTGCTTGACAACTTGGTCACACTATATAACCGAAAGAATGGTAAAAAATAAAAAAGAAATATATACAAGGGTCAGTCAATAAGTAATGCCTCCTATTTTTTTTCTCCTTAAATAAGGTAGTTATGTTAAATATTGGAATTTGGCACAATTCCTCAATCCTTCTTCTCCAATCCACAGCAATTGCAACTTCCTGCACCAACAGGTGGCAGGACTGTATCCGTTTGCAAAATGGCTGACATCGATGTTCGTATTAGACAACGTTCTGTGATTGAATTCTTGCATGCAGAAGGTGAAACGCCCATTCGAATTCATGAGAGACTGAAAAATGTGTACGGTGATGCAACAGTGGATGTCAGTACTGTTAGACGATGGGTTCGTCGCTGTAACACAGCTGAAGGGCCATCACCGTTGGCTGACAAAATGCGGAGTGGCAGGCCAGTAACGGCAGTGACTCCAAGCAACATTCAGCGAGTCGATGACATCATTCGTGGTGACCGCCGGGCGACTGCAGATGAATTGTGTGCCATTATCTGCCTCAGTAAAGGCAGTGTGATGAAAATTATTGGACAACTGGGATACAGAAAAGTTTGTGCATGGTGGGTACCAAGAATGCTTTTTACCATGCTGGAATACATGCCCTTGTGGACCAAGACTGTGGAAATGGATGGAGATTATATTTAAAAGTGACAAATTAATCGTTAATGTTGTGGTTTTCAACCTATGTAATTGCATTTGAATTTCTTGCCAATTAAAAGGAGAACAAAAATAGGAGGCATTACTTATTGACTAACCCTCGTACTTACCTTCTGATGGCCCTTGTCTTGGCTTGCCGGCAGCTCGAGGTAGACTAAAGAACCTGCCGACGTCAGGGGTTGCGTGACCCGTCACATGACTAAATGACGTCACCGCAGGTCCTTTAGTCTACCGCGAGCTGCCGGCAAGCCGAGACAAGGACACCAGGGGCCATCAGAAGGTAAGCATAATATTAATTTTTTATTTTGTTCTTTTTTTTTTTACAGGTACTATGGTACCCAGGTCTGGAGGAGAGTCTCCTCTTCTCCAAACCCGGGTACCATCCGCACATTGAAACGCATGGAATCCGCATGTACAGATCCAGTGATGCGGATGTCATGCGGTCCAATCCAAGTCAATGGCGGCGAAGACGCCGTGCTTCCGCAAAATAATTGGTAGTGCTGCGGATTTTTCCGCAGTGAAAACCCGCAGCAGAAATTTCCGCAACATGTGCACAGCACATGCGGATTATCATTGGGGAACATGGCAGACCTTCTACCAAGCCTTTTTTAAGCGTTTCTGCAGCGGAATTGCCGCTGTGGAAACGCTTAAAAAACGCATAGTGGGCACACAGCCTTAAACAACTTGTTTTTCTATTTTCTAGCTAGATATCTCATTTAACTCTGTCTGCATGGGATATCAACAGTTATGAATGGAATTCATATCAGTAGTGAGAACATAACTGATACATTTATCTCCATAATTTGTGTATAAAGCAAAGTATAAGGCTCCATTCAGACATCAATTTTCACATATGTGTTTAATGGATAGAAGAAAAAAAAAAGGAGACATCTTGAAGCACATTTAGCGTCTCCCACTCCCACACTACCTCCTCATCCCGTCCCTCTCTCTGTTGGAAGTCCCTCAAGGCTCTGTCCTAGGACCCCTACTCTTCTACATCTATACCCTTGGCCTGGGAAAACTCAAAGTCCCATGGTTTCCAGGACCACCTGTATGCTGATGACACCCAGATCTACCTCTCAGGCCCAGATGTCACCTCTCTGCTGTCCAGAATCCCAGCATGTCTATCAGCCATATCCTCTTTCTTCTCCTCTCTCTTCCTCAAACTTAATGTGGACAAATCTGAACTTCTCATCTTTCCTCCATCTCGTATATCTTCCCCATCTGATCTATCTATCTCAATAAATTACATCACTTTTTCACCTGTACCAGAAATCTGCTGCCTCAGCGTAACCCTTGACTCTGCCCTGTCCTTCAAACCATACATCCAAGTCCTAGCCACCTTCTGTCGCCTCCAGCTCAAATTTTTTTCCAGAATCTGTACTTTCATCAGCCCAGTCTAGTAAACTGCTTGTGCATGCCCTCATCATCTCCTGCCTCGACTACTAAAACATACCCCCCCCCCCGCGGCCAACCTGCTAACACTCTCGCACCTCTCTGTCCTTAACTCTGCAGCCCGACTGGTTCATCTCTCGCCTCGCTACTCCTCTGCAACCCCTTTTTGCAAATCTCTTCACTGGCTCCCAATTGCCCAGCGTATACAGTTCAAACTACTAACACTGACCTACAAAGCCATCCATAACCTTTCTCCTCCATACATCTCTGAACTAATCTCCCGATATATTCCCTCACATAATCTCCGGTCCTCCCAAGACCTCCTTCTCTCCCCCACACTTATGCTGTGCGCCCACGATGCGTTTTTTAAGCGTTTCCGCAGCGGCAATTCCACCGCGGAAATGCTTAAAAAACGCTTGGTAGAAGACCTGCTATGTTTCCAAATGATAATCCGCATGTACTGTGCACATGCTGCGGAAATTTCCACTAAGGATTATCACTGCGGAAAAATCCGCAGCACTACCATTAATTTTGCGTAATAGTGGCGTTTTCGCCACCATTGACTTGCATTGAATCGCATAATATCCGCATCACTAGATGTGCACATGCAGATATTAAGCGATTCAATGTGCGGATGGTACCCGGGTCTGGAGAAGAGGAGACTCTCCTCCAGACCCGGGTACCACAGAACCTGTAAAAAAATAAATAAATAAATAAATATACATTATACTCGCCTTCTGATGCCCCCCGGTCTCCTTAGCGATGCGTCCTGGCTCCCCGGTGGCTCGCGATGGTCTAAAAGGACCTTCCATGATGTCATTTAGTCATGTGACAGGTCACACGACCACCGACGTCAGCGGTCGCGTGACTTGCCACATGACTAAATAACGTCATGGAAAGTTATTTTAGACCATTGCGAGCCACCGGGGAGCCAGGACGCATCGCTAAGGAGACAGGGGGCCATCAGAAGGTGAATATAATGTTTATTTTTACCATTCTTTTACTATTAACTTGGTCAAACTACATAAATCTATGCAGGTCGCATGGATTTATATAGTGTGACCAAGTTGTTAAGCACTTTTTCCAAGTGATGCTAAAATCACTTGGAAAAGCGCTAGATAACCCGCATGCGGAAATGCAAGTGAAAAACGCGGAACGTCCGCTTGTCCCTGGCAGAAAAACGCATGTAAAATCCGCATGTACAATCCGCATGCGTTTTTTCGGCCAGAGAGACACAGAAACGCTCAGGAAAAAATCCCGAGCATTTCTGCATCGTGGGCACATAGCCTTATTCGTTCTTCACCCAATCACCTCCAAGATTTCTCCCGAATATCCCCCCATCCTCTGGAATTCTGTGCCTCAACAAGTTCGATTATCCACCACATTCAGATCCTTCAGACGGAACCTGAAAACCCATCTCTTCAAGAAAGCTTACAGCCATGCCGCCTCACCACCACCAGAGCTGCTGCAACCCCCCAACCTACTGTCTCCTTCCCCACCATCCTGTAGAATGTAAACCCACAAGGGCAGGGTCCTCTTCCCTCTGTACCGGTCTATCATTGTTAGTTTACTGTAAGTGATACAGTATCTGTATTTGGTATGTAACCGCTTCCTATGTACAGCACCATGGAATCAATGGCGCTATATAAATAAATAATAATCTGTTTTTGACAGATGCCAAAGAACAAAATTCCCCATACAAGTCTATGGGTCTGTGATAATTACAAACAGTTCACGGATGGCAGCTGTGTGCAACCCGCATGTGGTCCGTGAGTGACATTGTAATGTATAGGAGAAGCTTTGTCATTTATTTTTTCCCACATGAGAACCACTGATGAAACACTGATGGTAACAAGTGACACATGGACCAAACACTGATAAAAATCAGATGAAAAACACTAATAAAAATCAAATCCATAATACTGATGAACCGCAGACTTTTTTTGTGCATGTGAAAAATTGTAGACGTCTGAATAAGGACGTTAATTTAATGTTGTTTTTTGTTGTAACCGATGTGTCAATTTTGCACTGTATTCTTATATGTACAAGTAGGCAGCATTGGCATTACCAAGGTTATTAATAAAATGCAAAATCATTGAATGCTGAAAAATAAAAAAATATACAGATATATACAATGGCAGAACCTTTTTCTGTATCACAAATGGCACAGTAAATGACAGGAGAACACAGCATGCCATTTAGTATTCCCATAATAAGATTCATTCCACCAATTCTCTCCTGACTACGGTGATTAGCATCTTCATACTCGCTGGTCTCGGCGATGACTATGAGCCATGGAGGCTGACACAAGGTTCTGCCTTTCACAAACTCCATGCAGCGTACCATGATTCACAAACATAATAAGCTGGAAAATAATTCACTAACTAAAAAGAAATGATGCAGTTGACATAGGAAGGAATAATGCATCATGGGAAAACTGAGTAAGGCAAAAGCACACGGAATTGGTTACACTAAGGTCCAATCACACATGGAAGCATGGATGACCTCTCATTCCTCTGGAAGACTTTGCTTAAAATCACAGACCAACATTTTTACGGACAGACCGTAAAATAGAAGAAATACTTGGTACCAATAATTAGTTTGTTTTCACTTTGAACAGAAAAAAATAACCTTATAGCTCCATAAACTCTCCACAAGCAGGTTAAAGCAAGGGCTTTTCTATGGCTTTAGCCAAATTTTGGCTGCTGTAGCTCAGTTCATTAAGCACAATATAGGAATAGCAGGTTAATGAATAAATAGCTAAGGCATGATTTTGTAGTTAAAGGAGTTATCATGCTTTTGCAAAGGTCTCAGACTGCTTTAAATGGAATCTGTGTGAACCCCAAACTATTTATAGAACATTTATCACGCAAAGCTCGGGCTACATAGGCCCGGCTTAAAGGAAGATTAAATGCCAGTTCATTAAAATCAATAATTTTTATTCCAAAAAGTTTTTTTAAAACATTTTTTTTTAAATAAAAAACAGGTGCCTTCAGATTCCAACAATACAAACCTCAATACTGATTACAATTTCATGCCACAGTACATAATACAGACATGCCTACAAATCCATGGTGCCTATATTGCAGTCCCCCTATGGCCATAAAGTGCTGTAAATAATAAGATCCACTCTACTCTAAACCGTTAGAAGTCCCGTGCGTCTAACGGTGACTTCCGACATCCTGCGTCTGACACGCAATGCGGTGGAACGCATAGCTTGTCTACTGCGCAGGACCGGAAGTCCAACGGGTCCGTTCGCACGCATGCACACTCTCTGTTGTGGAATCCCCATACAGAGGTAGCGGAGTCCATAAGGGGCGTACCAACACTAAGGGGCGTGTATTACTTCCAAGTAATTATGCATGCGCCGCAACCACTCTAGCTTACCTAGAATAATTACATCCAGCTGGTGAGAGGGATATATAAAACGGGACACTGCGTACATAGATTCACGCCCCCATTGAAGAAGCATATGGCGAAACGGCGGCGTCGGGGTAGATTCCTTCAAACACCTCTACAGTCTTTATCCTGTTATCAATAGTCCAGATGTAAGTACTAATTTTCAGCTCAAGCCCATGGTTAATGATTTAATGATTTTATGCATATAGCTCTCCATTATAACTTGACCTAGTGCTGTTTGTCTCTCACACATTGGGTAACTGTATTAATGTACTTATATTTACAAGTATAGTTAACCTTCTTAAATACAGTTAAAAGTTTCTCTCATGCACTTGCACTTTATGTTTAGATTAGAGTAGAGTGGAATTTATTATTTACAGCACTTTACGGCCATAGGGGGAGTGCAATATAGGCACCATGGATTTGTAGGCATGTCTGTATTATATTACTGTGGCATGAAATTGTAATCAGTATTGAGGTTTGTATTGTTGGAATCTGAAGGCACCTGTTTTTTATTTTAAGAAAATTGTTTTAAAAAAACTTTTTGGAATAAAAATTATTGATTTTAATGAACTGGCATTTAATCTTCCTTTAAGCCGGGCCTATGTAGCCCAAGCTTTGCGTGATAAATACCCTATTGGGAGGTGTAATTTTTTGACCTTTTGATATATACTATTTATAGAACATGTAGGGCTTACAAAGACAAGTCCAGTTATACCTTTACATGGCCAGTCCGCTCCTCCATTACTGAGAAATCAGCGTTTCAATTTATCTGCAACTGGGGCTGTAGATCTGAAGCCTCCGTCACTCCAGCTCTATTCCTCGCCTAGCGCTGCCTCCTTCTGCTTGACTAACGGCTCCTTTGCCCGAAGTCACACAGCATATAGAGGCTGTCAGTCAGGCAGGAGGATGTGGCGGTGGGAGGGAAATAGAGCTGGAGTGACAGAGGCTTCAGATCTAAGCCTCATTTATGTATCAAGTCAAATGCTGATTTCTCCATAATGAACGATGCCCATGTAAAGGTAAAGCAGGACTTGTTTTTTGATAAGGTTACATGCACATATAAATGGTTTAGAAAAGAAATATGTGACAAACTCCCTTTAAAACAATGAAATCACATGAAGAAATGATCCCCCTACTGTTTCCCTGCAGCTCCTATCCAATGCTTACCTGGTCCCTTCTAAACAGCACAAAAGGAAAATACATGCTAAACCAATCAGTGGCTAAGGAGGGTCTTCGTGGCGGCCAATGATTGGATGAGAGGGAATTTCTTGCGATTTTTCATACATTGCAACAGGAACAGGAGGCAGTAGAGACCAGAGAGGAGTAGGTAAGCATTGGGACAGTAGCTGTGCAGGAACGAGGGAAGGTAACTGATTACTTAATTTATTTTTAGTTTTTTTAAACCAGTCTGAGCCTCTATAACCTTTTAATTACCCAGTGGTGCAGGCTACAGTGAGTTGTCAATGAGCCAATAAGACCCATAGACTATTTACAGCAGTATACCATTGTGCACTCAATTAACACTGATTAACATCACCCTGTTGATTGCCTAAAATTAGGGTATATGCACACAGACTTTTTTTTTTAGCTGGTCTGCTTCAAAATACTCCTGAAAACAAAAATTGCATGGGAAACATGAGTATTTATAAGCCAAAACCAGAAGAGGAACAGAGGAAAAGTATAATAGAAACACGTCACCACTTCAGCATTTTTTACCCACTCCTGGTTTTGGCTTACAAAAACACACTAAATACTCAATGTGTGCATGTGGCTCTACTGTTCCCTTCTATTTAACTTTTCCAAAATGTTTTAATAACCTTTCAAAATTGCTTCAATGATTGTTTCCAGAAGTGGTTTCCACTAGAAAACATGTTGTTTTGAAATGTCTCAAAAAACACTAATGTGTGCACATGGCCTTAGAATGAGAAGCTATACATACAGACCAGAAAAAAAGTTATAGGGGTTGTCCCATGAACAAAGTAAAAAACCCTATTAATGATGGATGCTACATTTAATGAACAACAAAAAAAATTATGCTATGTTCTTTAACCTCTTCCCAACATATGACGTACAGTTACGTTGTATGTCGGTTCCCTGACTTTAATACGAGCTCGAAAGAAGTACCTACATCTTTCCCGGCAGATGATGGTAGAATTATTCAGCCATCATCTGCCTCTAACAGCTGTGTCTGAAGCGGAGCTCCACCCACGGCTGCTAACATGTTAAATGCCATTGTCAATCTCTGATAGCGGCATTTAATGTGCGTCATTCCATGGGCCCATAGGTGATCACGGGGCGCCAATGGGTTGCAATGACAGCTGGGTGTCTGCTGAAGACCCCTGTGCCTGTCATTACGTTACTCCTGTGAAAGCCAGCCTGTGGCTGGCGTTAATATGAGTTAATATGTGATTTTAGCTAAACATAACAGTGCTGATGCATTGCTATGTATAGTACAAGCAATCAAATGATTGCAGGTTCACAGTCTCCTAAGGGGACTTAGAAATGCAGTAAAAGTGAAGAAAAAAAAAGTTTTGTTTTTTAAATATAAAAGTTCAAATCAACCCCCTTTTGCCCCATTAAAATAAATAACACATATTTGGTATCACAGAGTTCTTAAAAGTACTATCCACCAAAATATAACATAAATTAATCGGCATAATGAGAGAAAAAAAAATCGAAGCACCAGAATTTAATTTTTTGGGCTGTCGCAACACTGCGATCCAGAGGCGATTAAAACATTGTATCCACCCCAAAAACGTCAGCTCAGGGCGCAAAAAATAAGTCCTCACACAACACCATATCCTGAAAATTGAAAACATTACGGGTCTCGGAAATTGGCGACAAGCAAAAAAAAAAATGTAAATTTTTTTCTCAACACTTAAATAAAATATATATATTATACAGGTTTGCCATCTACATAATCGTACTGACCTGGAGAATCTTATTGGCAGGTCAGTGAACATGGTAAATAATAAAGAAATAAACAATTGTGGAATTGCTCATTTTTTGCAATTTCAACGCACATGGAGTTTTTTTCCTGCTTTCCAGTGCATCACATGATAAAATGAATGGTGTTATTCAAAACTACAACTTGTCCTGCAACAAAACAAGCCCTCATATGGCTATGTGGAATGAAAATTAAAAAAATAAGTTATGGCTCTTAGAAGAAAGGAAGTAAAAAAAAAAAAGGAGGGAAAAGCAAAAAAAAACAAAAACGGAAATCGGCTGTGACGTGAAGGGGTTAATAAAAATCCTTACACCTTGATGATATTATTTGCCTTTTCAGTTAGATTTTTTTTCTGAAAAACTTTTAGATGTCATCATTACCAGTAGTCTAACTGGATTTTAGAATGTACAGCACTATGCCCTCCTCGGGTGTAAGAACTGGTCACAACAGATCTAAACAGCAGGGAGAAAAGAAAACATGAACTACCAACGCTCGTCCTATTGACCAGCTAACACCATCTTTTTTCAGTCGTTTTTTTCTGATTCATCCATCTAAGCAGCGCTGCTTGTGCCTTATACTAACGCAGCAAAAAGATTATTACAGCAGCTAAAAAGCCAAGAAAAAGCTGATCCTTGGTAAAAAAAAAAAAAAAAGAGGTCTCGTACATTGTTGAGGACAGGCTGCAGAAACAACAAAACCAAACCCAATATCAGGGCAATTCCTTTCCCACATGATCAGAACATTCGAGAATCACACTTTTGGTGGATTCATATCTTTCATTTTTTCAAGGAATAGGTGTGCTGCAAATCCACGTTCCATTTTTTTACAAATCTGAATGTATTCTGCATTTCACTTTTCCATTGCAAAGGTAAAAATCAGAGGCAAAAAGGTAAATCCCATGTACCCTATAAAAATTGCCATTCAAATAGGGATTTTTTATAAAGAAACAATGCTCAAGCACTGATGTAAAATTATACATGGAAACAGACACACTGGATAACGTAGATAAGGGAGCAAACCCATCTAAAATCCAGCATCACAAAAAAGCTTTACCTTACATTGAATCTGCCAGGACAATTCTACTACCAAAACTGGCGGTATAGCTGTATAGATCTTATAACCACAATAAAAATGAGATCTGTCTTGTAGTAATCCAACGTGTGATTGTTGAGGAATTGAACTTTGAAGTCATATGCAAAATCGCCTAGAAGTGCATTGGAGGCGTGTCATTGTACTCAGAGTGCATCACCACGCCCACAATGCACTCCCAGATTAATTTTTGAGTAGCTTCAAGGCTCTTTTTCCCCAGTGATGGCACATCAGATTACTACAAAATGGATTTCATTTTAATTATTTTTCTACAACTTACAGAACCATACCACTAGTGATCAGGTAAGATCATGGTCCTGGCAGGTTCCCTTTTACAGAAAATAAGCAATGGTAGAATCCAAAGTTTTCTGTTAAACATATCTTTTAGAGAGAACATGTCATATCCCCAAACGCGTTCCAATGTTGTCCGGCCACCTTACTGAAAGCACAGATACGAGGAGAAAGTGAACTTTAGTCCTCCCAGGAGCCGTCGACTTTCAGTCAGTCATAGAGGTGCAGCCAGAGTGGCTTCATCCAGAACTTTAACAGACACACAGCAGAGCGAGCTGTGGAAGTGCGGAGCGTGCTCACAGTATAGTAAGCGGTGCGGTCAGCGGTGCCTGCAGCTGCTCTGTGCACGCCTCTATGACTGCCAGCCAGCGGCACTTTCACCAAGGAGGAAGGACAGGATTATATCACTAACCAGCAAACTGACCACATTTAAAGATCTGCAGGTTTTTAGCGTTGGGGACATGACAGGTTTGCTTTAAGATTGCTCTGGTTATTTCAACATTTTCCATGTCACTGTCTAAATCCAGTATTGTTTTCAGAAAATAAAAAATGCTAAGAAAAAAAAATATGTAGAAGAAAAATATTAGCATCTGGTTTTCATCATTATTAAAAAATATATATATTTATATCTGAAATATGTTGCTTCCAGCGTAGAATATGGTGAATCACATAACATAGCGAGACTGCTGGTCTATAGTATTTATTATTCCACAGCACTTTACACACACAATCACTGTCCCCAATGGGGCTCACAATGTAAATTCCCTATCATTAGGTCTTTGGAATGTGGGTGGAAATTGGAGTACCAGGAGGAAACCCACACAAACACGGGGAGAACATACAAACTCTATCAAAAGTATAGATTATAAATATATTCTCCCCATTCTCTGATTAAGGCACACACCTACACATGCAAATGCCCTTGAAATCGGCGCACTATGGACGGATGCTATACAAGCATCATCAGGAGACATGATGCTTCTTTCAGCCTTGACACCTGATCGCTTCAGGAGCCGGTTTCTTTGCTGTCTACACAGCATTTCCAGCCTCTCTACAGGGGAAAGCATCTCCATTTCAGTAAACTGATTCCACTATAGATCCCATCCACTGGAATACACAGTAGTCAGCTCAATTCAACACAACCTGGAAACACTAAGAACAGAACTTGTGTCCAGAGCCTGTGTCTGGTCTGCATTGTAAATCATATTATCTCATCCAGAAAGGAAGTAGGGCACATGGTCGCCTTCTGTAGCTCCAGGCTCAGCAAGCTCATTTCTGAATGAACACAGACGTCAGAGGTTAGAAAGTAAGGGCATCAATCCAAGAGCACCCTCTGTATGTTCAGTCGAGGGGTAGGTTTTGATTTTTACGTGTAAAATGATTTATAAAATGACTCATTTCTTATATCAATCTATGTAAATACCTGTGTCAAAAGTTAAATGTATCTTAGAATTGATACATTTTAGAATTTTTTGCCTAAGTCATAATAAAACTAATTCATCAGACACAGTTCATTTTTGCACAATAAATTTAACTACAGTATATCTCCAATCACCCATCTTTGTGCACTCATTTAATAGACTTCATATAACTATTCAAGCACCCACTATTCAAGTCTCCACATTAGAGGCAAGGTAGAAGGTGGCTATAGCTTTCCCTTATCAGCAATGTACTGCAGTGAAACTGCAAATTGATTTGATTTCAACCAGACATTGTCACGGCCAATTACCTTTAAGCGCGATTACTGACAAAATGACATGCAATTTAAGTGCCTGAATAGAGGCTATATAAAACTCTGCTGACTCACACTGCCTGTTTCTGATATCAGCAAGTGCTGTGCGTTGAGTCCAGTGTATTTCCATAAGATTCATCCATGCTGTGTGCTAATAGTACAGTGCATTACTTTCAGGAAGCAGTAGTTCTGTGTGCTGATTGTCCAGTGTATTAATATGAGATGCAGTTTCACATTTCCTCTGCCTTCTGCTTGAGACTGATTTCAAGACATCAGTTTTTACAAGCAGAAGGCAGTGGAGTGTCTGATTAGAGTTCAGTGCATTCCTATGAGATGCAGTTTCAAATATCATAAACAGGCAAGAAGGGCGAGTTGTATAAACTCTGCAGATAAGAATCGTTTGGACTCCCCCAACCTCTTACACCACTGTTAACATACTAATTAGGATAGAAATCCTATTTTCAGCAGCACTCTATACATGTGGGTTAACTAACGAAGGAGGGTCTGATTGCTGTCACCAAGACTTGATAAATGCTGATATAATTCTGTGGGTCACAGAATAAAAATAATTAAAGGGAACCTGTGAATAGAAATAACGCTCTTAACCTGCAGATGTGAAGGTTAATCTGCAGGTTAACAGTGTTACTATGCTGCCCAGCACCTGTTGTCAGTCAGGGCTGGGGGCACAATTATAGCTGCAGCTCCGTATTCTCAGAGCAATGACTGAACCCGCAGCGCCCCAGCCCCCATGACTGAATGCTGGCCAGGAGAATTAAGTTCATTTTATCTCCGCTGCATTCGTCTGCGTGCAGGCGCCAGGCAGCATAATAACACTGTTAATCTGCAGATTAACCATATATCTGCATGTTAATAGCGTTATTTCTGGTGACAGGTTCTCTTTAAAGTGACATGTTAGCGATTTCTACAGTTTCAGTCAGTGAAAAAACAGCTAGAATACCAGGTCCTCAATTATTTTTCACCAAGGTCTTGTCCATAATTGAGAACGACTGAAGACACTGATCTGAATATCATGGAAAGCATATACTGGATTGGTGCATGGGGATCACATGACATAGCTCGCCAAAAAGTAAAGATTTTAAATTTATGAATGCAACCAATCCAGAATGAAATGCAATGTGCATCACTAACACGCTTTTTTCATTAAAATTGGTGGTAATATAAGGAGTATATAGCATTTTAAATATTTATATACTACCTGCCCGTTTTAGTCATAGGGGTGTGCTCCTGGTATTCAGTCAGGGCTGGCGCCGCCCACATTTAAATTTTGCTCCTGGCTAGCGCTGATATAAGTGGGGCGCTTGCGCAGTATAACATTGCCAGCCTCGGCTCCTAGCATGTGCGCAGTGAGGCTGTATAGTTCCCAGCTTAACTGCGCATGTGCTGTGCCAAGCGGCTCCCCACACGTGCAGTGAAGTTCACAGTTTCACTGTGTGCGGCTGGAGCAGCTTGTCACAGCGCATGTTGCAGTGAAGCTGGGAACTACACAACCTCACTGCGCACGCGCGGGGAACCGAGGCTGGCGATTTAAAACTGTGCAAGCGCCCCACTTATATCAGCGCTCGCCGGGAGCAAAATTCAAATACGTGGGTGGCGCCAGCCCTGACTGAATGCGGTGCCGCCCGACTGAATACCAGGATCACATCCCTATGACTAAAACGAGCAGGTAGGATATAAGTATTTAAAATGTTATATACTCAATATACTACCACCAATTTTAATGAAAAAAGCATGTTAGTGATGCACATTGAATCACTAACAACACTATGGGGGCAGTGTAGATAGTAGATATGACATGACCGGTTCCCTTTAAGCAGCAAGGATAAAACTTGGTGTTAGCAATGCAAGTGCAAATTGAGCTCACTGCTCTTTTTAACTTTTTAAATTTTGAATGCAACACGTTACATACCTTTAAGTGGTGGAGTCTGTCCAATTAACAGACCTAGAGAATAAAAAGAGGGAGAAGTATTAAAATCATCCGATTAACTGAGGACATCTGAATGAACATACCCAAAATTAGAATTTTCTGATGTTCCTAGAAATGGAGCATCTGACGCGTGTTATAACGAAGTTGAGCAAATTGATGCACTTCAATCCAATAAGTGACCCCCCCGACGCGCAATTCTGATAGCCTAATCTACTGTAGCTCAGGCTTTCTGTAATTGACAAATCCTGCTCCTGGCATGTCCTCCTCACATCCCTATTTACTGCCTCAAAAACAAATATTTAAATACCGAAATGTGCGAATCCTTTGTTCATTTCTAACCACTAGGAAGGGCTAAACGAGAGTAGTACAAGTAATTTATACAAGTGTGCATAGGTATCGAAAGATTTTCTTTTAATATCACCTCTTCGGTGGTATACTTTAGACCAGTATTTTGTGTCTAAAAATTGTCACGTCAGTAAGGGCTTGTTCACATGCTGCGTTTTTCCACACATTTTTCCAAGGGTAACAAATTGCAGCATTTTGCAGTACCAGCAATGTAAAGGAGGTTTCTGAAATCTCATGCACGGGCGGATTAGAACCATCAAAGCGTTCTTTCAAATCTGTAGTGTCAGTTCTTTCAGCGTATTCTAGCGTTTTTCACTTGTTCAAATAATTGGGGGGGACCACATAAACACGAGTCAAAAACAATCCAAAAACAAATTTATTTTTCAGTGTTTTTCCTGACAATATTTTGATCTTTCTGCAAAAAGATCCGCAGCAATTCCTCACCATGTGCACATACCCTAGTAAACGTGGCGGATTTTACAATTGAATAAAGCTGCATCCCCCATTTGTAGACACTTGTGTGTCTTTCAGATGAAATGAAACGTGGCAGGTGATTGTCTGCAGCAGTCACGTGATGCCACCCCCACCCAACTCTGCTGGAGTGGAAGCCAGGAGACCCGCAGGGAACTATGTGTAGAGTATGGAGTCATGGGCCCCTCTGTGCATGTATAAAATGTAGTAATTGTGAAGACCCGGGGTCTTCCGTGGGCAGAACACTACTTAGACAACACAGGGTGAGGGTAAAACAGCGTGGCAATACTTTATTGATCCACAAAATGGACAATAAACAGATAGAACAGTCTCAGCATATACCCAAGATGGTACAACATTACACTGTCTCACCCTTCTGCTCTGCCCACCTGAGATACAACAGCTGCGATTTTGAGACTTCCAGGACCAACTATCTCAACCAATGGCCCCCTCGCTTGTGGTGGGCCCCCACAGAGAAAAGGTAGCAGCAAGCTTAGGAAGCTAGCAGTCCAAAGAAGTACAAGGCCAGGAGACCCGGGGGTCCCACCCTGGCCTCTCCGAGAGTTTACATGAGGACAGATGACCGGCTGTTCCCCATCTGGCTACTCCGAATGTCTCCATGGGCTCCAGGCGACCAGAGGGTCCCACCTGGCAACCCCAAACAACATATCCATGGGGCCAGGTGACTTAATCGTCCCAACCTGGTCTCCCCAAATGTATCCATGGGCTCACTTATGGTCAGTGGAGCAGATCTGTATCTTTCCAGTCAGGGCCGTATACCCTTAGGCCAGAATCATGTAGAATTCAAATCTGTGTCTCTTTGGTTAAAGCCATGATTCCAACCTGATGGTCTCAGAGTCCGTCTGATATTTTGCTTCTCTTTGATTCTCTTTGCAGCAGGATAGAAAAACTATTTTTGTATTTGCATATGTGGTTAAGGTCATCAGTCACAGGTTGGGGGAAAAGGCAGCTATCAGGTCTCATTGTTTGAGCATTTAATGAATTTGCTTAGTTTGTCCTCCGGTCTTGTGAGTCAACAAGCCATAGGGTCCACACAAAGGATAATCAACATATTTAGCAAACATTCATTGTTCCAATGTCCTTCTTGACCAGCCACAGATATACACATACATTTACAAGTCACACAAACACAATAGTGTATTTCTCTTGGCTTAACAAATCTAATCGTCTGGCTGATTAAGATTATAAGCAGTATTGTCACAGTAAGCAACCCCTTTTAAAAAGGAATTACCATCTCAGACATTTATGGTATGTTTACATATAAAGCTTGAAGAAGGGGAGAGGCTGATAAAAAGCTGTGAAACACGTGGTCATAAGACTAGGATTAACCTACAACTAAAGTGGTATCTCCTTGCTCACAAATGTGGACGTGGTATTCACGGATAGCACTTGTATCTATGATATTCTATGGGGCTGTTCACACGCCCAATTTTTTCTCCTTAGAGTGATCCACAGGAAAAAAAAAATCAGAGAAGTCCAAGTGCAAGTCTATAGGTCAGTGGAAAAAAAAATTAAATCGGGAAGCACTCTGATGACATCCAAGTGTGGTTTGATTTTCAAGAACTGACAGAATGGAGAAATTTTTTTCCCCTTCTCCACATGAAACCCTGATTTAAGTCTGATCAGAGTAAAGCCATGTGCACACATTGAGTATTTGATAAGTATGTGCTGGCAACAGATTCTTTTTTTCACCTCTCATTAACCAACAGCTCGAGCACCGTTTAAATAGTTTTTAATAAATCCGGCCATGCATGCTAGTAAACACTGAAAGTAAGAGTTGGCCTTAAGGGACACAAAGCCAAAAAAAGAATTGCAACCCGAGCTTGCCGCGACTGGAGAGATAGCAGTGAATACAGGCAGCATTTTGAAATAGCACTTGGCTCTGCTTAAGCCGGATATTAATCTGATGAAGAAATCCGCGGAGCTTGATACTTGCCCCCTGCATTCAGCTCTTCCTACACATGAATAGAGCACAGTTGGTAAAATATGTCAAGGATTTCTCTCAGAAAGACTGAGGACCAATGATGGGAAAGTTGGATCAGTGTCTCCATAAGGAAAACACAATCTCGGCATTCCTTTGAAGATGTCTCCTGGGTAACATTTATGTAGTATATACGACTACAGACATTCGTCCTTTGTTTTCATAGCAGTGAAATTACTGCAAACACGGCATCCAGTTGTTTCCATTATATTGCAGAAGACATTATTCCAGCCCTGGAATCCATGCAGCCGCACGTAGATTATACATGCTCTTAACAAGAAAAAAAAATATCAACAGTATTACGTGTCTTTTATGCTGCTCCACATCAATTTAAGAACAGAATCTTGCACATAGAGTGCAATTATAGCACAAGGGCACTTTCTGTGACTGCAGACTTACGAATACTCTCGTGCAGAAGCCGGGAGCGGGCAGTCAAGTGAGTGCAAGTATGCGATTTACATACTTCCGGGCACATTCCGACTAGACTATTTTCAGCCTCGCTCAATTGACTTGCATTGAGCGAGTCCGCGCCCATCTAGTTGGCATGTGACCGCTTGTATGCAAATCATATACTTCCGGTCAAGCACGAGCAGTTCCCGGCACCAGAGAATCCTCTCAGTGTGATGTGAGGATTCACAAGTCTGCAGAGATAGAGCGGCTTCAGACTTGTAGTCTAAGACCGGACAGTCCCTTTAAATCCTTCTACAGCGGATCGGTCACCAGATTTTACAATACAGACAAAAATAACTATCAATTCTCATAGTCCAGATGAGGCTGTGGTTCTTACTTTGAAAAGTCCAAGTCAGAATTGCTAAAAAATACTTTTGAAAGGTTTTCTCACCTAGTATTAAAACAACACTTTAAAGCTCACCTGTCAGCAGGATTGTGCTCAGTAAACTACATACACTGTCAGGTGGGCAACATTACACTGATTAATATGATACCTTGGTTGATGAAATTTGTACTGTGGTTCTTGTGTAATCTTTTTCATCAACCAAGGTATCATATTAATCAGTGTAATGTTGCCCACCTGACTGTGTATGTAGTTTACTGAGCACAATTCGGCTGACCTGTGCACTTTAAGTGTCCAGCTCTAACAATGCTCAAGTTTTAACTTATCTATAGGTTTTTATTATCCACAGGATAGGTGATACCTTGTTGATCGATGGGACTATGACAGCTGTGGCCCACACCAGTCGGCAGAAGGGGGAACTTTTATCCCCATTGGAACAAGGAGGCAGTGCACATATGCTTTACCGGCACTCCGTTCATTCTCTATGGGCTGCTGAGCTCTGATCAGCTTTTTCGGCAGCCCCATAGAAAATTAATGGAGCAGTGATCGTGCATCTAATCTGCCGCTCCATATTGTAAAGGGGATTAATAGTGCCATAATAGAAATAAAAATTCCTAGTTCTGCCAGTGTGGGTCCCAGTGTTTGGACTCCCATTAATTAGCAGGTTATTACTAGTGTTGAGCATTCCGATACTGTAATATCGGGTATCGGCCGATATTCGCGGTATCGGAATTCCGATACTTAATTCCGATACTTTGACAATATCGGATACCGGAATCGGAAGTTCCCATAATGCCTGTGCTCTGCAGGGTCTCTGAAGGATGACAAGCTGGATGGCAGCGCTCAGCTGAGATCCAGCCTGTCATCAGAATGCCATCCCAGCGTGGGAGAATTCTCCTGATTGTTTAAAAGCCGGCGGGCGGTAAAAAGCCGCCGGCTTTTAAACAATCACACAGCCCCATACTGCTTCCCCGCAGCCTCCCACCCCGATCCTCCGCTCCCCTCGCCACCTCCCATCCCGATCGTAAGCTAGGACCGGGCGGGGAGCGCAGCACCAAGGAGCGAAGGACCCGGGCGGGGAAGCCGGCAATGAAAAGACTTCACCGCCGGCTTTCCCGTTCTTATTTCAAATGAACAGCTGAGGTATCAGGTGATGCCGATCAGCTGTTCATTTGAAGTCGCCGCGGTGCCCTCAGAGGGTTCATGTGAGTTCATGCTTGACTGCATGAACTCACATGAACTTTCCCACGGCCGCACAGGTCAGCCTCACCTCCCAGACCATCAGCCCGTCATGATTAGTGTGTGTGCGGGTGTGTGTGCGGGGTGTGTGTGCGGGGTGTGTGTGCGGGGTGTGTGTGCGGGGTGTGTGTGCGGGGTGTGTGTGCGGGGTGTGTGTGCGGGGTGTGCGGGTGTGCGCGGTGTCTGTGCGATGTCTGCGAGTGTGTGCGGGGTGTGTGTGCGGGGTGTGTGTGCGGGTGTGTGTGCGGGTGTGCGCTGTGTCTGTGCGATGTGTGCGGGTGTGTGCGGTGTCTGTGCGATGTCTGCGAGTGTGTGCGGGTGTGTGCGCGGTGTCTGTGCGATGTCTGCGGGTGTGTGCGTGCAGGCAGACATAGGCCGATGTGACACTACTACTCCCATCGGCCTATGTCTGTCCCCCGTCCACTCGTGCCAGCAGGATCAGCTCGATGGGAGCAGTAGTTCCCATCAGCCTGATCCTGCTATATAAATTGCCCTACTGTGTCCCCAATAAATGTTAAATACATGTCATTGGTGGCCAGTGGTTACCTACAATAAATTAGTTCATACATTACTTGTCCCCGCCGATCGCCACCTAAAATAAAGTAAAAAATAAAAAACTACACCTATACTCACCTAGACACCTAATTCCCCGAAGCCATCGTTCTCCTGTAATAAAATATAAAATAATAAACCACAACCTTATCCTTACCCCTCCGTAGTAGTCCACGAGTGTCCCACGATGATCTCAAGTTCAGAGCAGCCACATAGAATGTGACCGCTCTGAACCGCTGCCGCCGCTAGAATGACGGGGCCGTAAGGGTTCACCGGAGTTCAGGCAGCGCTGCTCCGGTTAGCTCCTTTACGGCCCTGCTGTATCGTGAGAAATTCCCACGGTACAGCAGTGCCGTAAAGGGGGTCTCCGGAGCTGCGCTGACTGAATGCACTCCGGTGACCTCAGTCAGTGGCTCCCGGCAGCGTGAGCTTACAGCAGCCATGACAGCTGTCACCATCTCCAGATGTGACAGCTGTGCATGGGAGATCAGCGCAGGAACGTGGACAGGTAACTATTATTTTTAGTAAACTAAGAATTAAATAAAATGGTGTGTTTTATTTCAAATAAATTATTTTTTTCTGGGTGTAGTGTGTTTTTTCTTTTTAACACTTTGTAGGTTAGTAATGGGGGTGTCTTATAGACGCCCATCATTACTAACCTGGGCTTCATGGCAGCTGGCTCTGACATGAACCCCAGCCCTATTACCCCCTGCCACCGCACCAGGGCAGCGTGGAAGAGTGAGGCTAAGTGCCAGAGTTGGCGCATCCTATGGATGCGCCATTTCTGGGGCGGCTGACGGCTGGTGTTTCTAGCCTGGGAGGGGGCCAATATTCATGGCACCCTTCCTGGGCTATTAATATCAGCCCCCAGCTGTCTGCCTAGCCTTTGCTAGCTATTAAAATAGGGGGGACCCCACGTCATTTTTTTGGGGGGGTCCCCCATTTTAATAGCTAGTAAAGGCTAGGTATTCAGCTGGGGGCTGATATTAGTAGCCTGGGAAGCTCCGTGGGTATTACCCCCTTCCCAGGCTTCAAACATCTGCCCCAGCCGTCTGCTTAACCACCGCTAGAGACTAAAATTATGGGGGATCCCACGTCATTTTTTTTTAAATAAATCCTTTATTTTAACACTAAATGACATTTGAGGAGTTAATAAAGATGCAGTCCCTAAATTATTATTTATTTTTTAATAAATTTTTCCCAAAACTTTTGACGTGGGCTTCGCCATATTTTTGTATGCCAGCCAGGTACAGCATCCAGCTTCTATGAACGCGCCATTTTCCGGGGCGGCTGCGGACTGCAATTTTCAGCGGGGGGGGGGGGGGGGGGGGGGGGGGGGGCAGAAAGCTTGGGCCTCCCTGCGCTGCAGATTCCATCCCCCAGCTGCCTAGTTGTACCTGGCTGGACACAAAAATAGGGAGAAGCTCCACGTTTTTTTTTTTTTTAATTATTTCATGAAATTCAATTTTTTTTAATTATTTCAGGAAATTCATGAAATAATTAAAAAAAAATTATGTGGGGCTTCGCCCTATATTTGTGTCCAGTCAGGTACAGCAGGCAGGAACGGGCTGCCCCCAACCACCAGCTGCCTATTTGTACCTAGCCGGACACAACAATATAGGGAAGCCCTTTTTTTCTTAATTATTCCATGAATTTCATGAAATAATTTAAAAAAAAAATACGTGGGGCTTCGCCCTATTTTTGTGTCCAGCCAGGTACAACAAGGCAGCTGGGGGCTGGAATCCGCAGCGCAGGGAGGCCCAAGCTTTCTGGGCCCCACCCGCTGCAAATTGCAGTCCGCAGCCGCCCCGGAAAATGGCGCGTTCATAGAAGCGCCATCTTCTGGCGCTGTACCCAACTCATCCAGGGCCCTGGTGCGGTGGCTCACTGGGTAATAAAGGGGTTAAGGCCAGCTTGGCATTATCAGCTGGCCCTAAGCCCGAAATTCATGGGGTCACGCCAATATTAGACATGACTGCCATGAATTTCTAGTAAAGTATTTAAAAAAAAACACAAACACCCAGAAAAAAGTCCTTTAATTGAAATAAAGACACAATTCTTTATTGTTCTAAATTAAACCATACTTACAGTCACGCCCATTCCAGCTGAAGCCAACGATCTCCTGTAATAAAAATAAAATAATAAACCAACATCATCCTTACCTTTCCATGGTTCCCACGACAGCTTCAGCTCTGCTACATCGAGATGACAGGCTGGACCGCAGCAGAACGCTGCCATCCAGCCTGTCATCCCGCAGACACTGAGAAGCGCAGGCATGCTTGCGCTCCTCAGTGTCTGGCTGTGACGGCATAAAGATGAGCCGAGGTCATGTTCAATGAACTCAGCTCACCTCATGCACGTCACTGACAGCGTGGGAAAATTCTCCTGCACTCAGCGCTTCAGCGTGAGAATTTTCCCACGCTGTCAGTGACGTGCATGAGGTCAACTGAGTTCATTGGACATCAACCTCACCTCATGTATGTCACTGACAGCGTGGGAGAAGTCTCACGCTGAAGCGCTGAGTGCAGGAGAATTTTCCCACGCTGTCAGTGACGTGCATGAGGTGAGCTGAGTTCATTGAACATGACCTCGGCTCATCTTTATGCAGTCACAGCCAGACACTGAGGAGCGCAAGCATGCCTGCGCTTCTCAGTGTCTGCGGGATGACAGGCTGGATGGCAGCGTTCTGCTGCGGTCCAGCCTGTCATCTCGATGTAGCAGAGCTGAAGCTGTCGTGGGAACCATGGAAAGGTAAGGATGATGTTGGTTTATTATTTTATTTTTATTACAGGAGATCGTTGGCTTCAGCTGGAATGGGCGTGACTGTAAGTATGGTTTAATTTAGAACAATAAAGAATTGTGTCTTTATTTCAATTAAAGGACTTTTTTTCTGGGTGTTTGTGTTTTTTTTAAATACTTTACTAGAAATTCATGGCGGTCATGTCTAATATTGGCGTGACCCCATGAATTTCGGGCTTAGGGCCAGCTGATAATGCCAAGCTGGCCTTAACCCCTTTATTACCCAGTGAGCCACCGCACCAGGGCCCTGGATGAGTTGGGTACAGCGCCAGAAGATGGCGCTTCTATGAACGCGCCATTTTCCGGGGCGGCTGCGGACTGCAATTTGCAGCGGGTGGGGCCCAGAAAGCTTGGGCCTCCCTGCGCTGCGGATTCCAGCCCCCAGCTGCCTAGTTGTACCTGGCTGGACACAAATATAGGGCGAAGCCCCACATCAATTTTTTTTAATTATTTCATGAATTTCCTGAAATGATTTAAAAAAAATTGACGTGGGGCTTCGCACTATATTTGTGTCCAGTCAGGTGCAGCAGGCAGGAACGGGCTGCCCCCAACCACCAGCTGCCTATTTGTACCTGGCCGGACACAACAATATAGGGAAGCCCTTTTTTAAAAAAATTATTTCATGAAATAATTAAAAAAAAATTGACGTGGGGCTTCGCACTATATTTGTGTCCAGCCAGGTACAGCAGGCAGGAATGGGCTGCCCCCAACCACCAGCTGCCTATTTGTACCTGGTTGGACACAACAATATAGGGAAGCCCTTTTTTTCTTAATTATTCCATGAATTTCATGAAATAATTTAAAAAAAAAATGCGTGGGGCTTCGCCCTATTTTTGTGCCCAGCCAGGTACAACTAGGCAGCTGGGGGCTGGAATCCGCAGCGCAGGGAGGCCCAAGCTTTCTGGGCCACCCCCGCTGCAAATTGCAGTCCGCAGCCGCCCCAGAAAATGGCGCGTTCATAGAAGCGCCATCTTCTGGCGCTCTACCCAACTCATCCAGGGCCCTGGTGCGGTGGCTCACTGGGTAATAAAGGGGTTAAGGCCAGCTTGGCATTATCAGCTGGCCCTAAGCCCGAAATTCATGGGGTCACGCCAATATTAGACATGACCACCATGAATTTCTAGTAAAGTATTTAAAAAAACACAACACCCAGAATAAAGTCCTTTAATTGAAATAAACACAC
This sequence comes from Phyllobates terribilis, assembly GCF_046119375.1. Taxonomy (NCBI): domain Eukaryota; kingdom Metazoa; phylum Chordata; class Amphibia; order Anura; family Dendrobatidae; genus Phyllobates; species Phyllobates terribilis. The sequence goes on from NW_027362771.1 coordinate 333,812,421, forward strand.
AATTCTTTATTGTTCTAAATTAAACCATACTTACCATCACGCCCATTCCAGCTGAAGCCAACGATCTCCTGCAATAAAAGAAAAATAATAAAGCAACATCATCCTTACCTTTCCATGGTTCCCACGACAGCTTCAGCTCTGCTACATCGAGATGACAGGCTGGACCGCAGCAGAACGCTGCCATTCAGCCTGTCATCCCGAAGACACTGAGAAGCGCAGGCATGCTTGCGCTCCTCAGTGTATGGCTGTGACGGCATAAAGATGAGCCGAGGTCATGTCCAATGAACTCAGCTCACCTCATGCACGTCACTGACAGCGTGGGAAAATTCTCCTGCACTCAGCGCTTCAGCGTGAGAATTTTCCCACGCTGTCAGTGACGTGCATGAGGTGAGCTGAGTTCATTGGACATGAACTCGGCTCATCTGGATGACGTCACAGAGAGACACTGAGGAGCGCAAGCACGCCTGCGCTTCTCAGTGTCTGCGGGATGACAGGCTGGATGGCAGCGTTCTGCTGCGGTCCAGCCTGTCATCTCGATGTAGCAGAGCTGAAGCTGTCGTGGGAACCATGGAAAGGTAAGGATGAGGTTGCTTTATTATTTTTCTTTTATTGCAGGAGATCGTTGGCTTCAGCTGGAATGGGCGTGCCAGTAAGTATGGTTTAATTTAGAACAATAAAGAATTGTGTGTTTATTTCAATTAAAGGACTTTATTCTGGGTGTTTGTGTTTTTCTTTAACTTTGACTATGGGGTTAGTAATGGGGGTGTCTTATAGACGCCTCTCCATTACTAACCTGGGCTTGATGTCAGCTGGCATTATAAGCTGACATCAACCCCAGCCCTATTACCCCCTGCCACCGCACCAGGGCAGCGTGGAAGAGCAAGGCTAAGTGCCAGAATTGGCGCATCCTATGGATGCGCCATTTCTGGGGCGGCTGACGGCTGGTGTTTCTAGCCTGGGAGGGGGCCAATATTCATGGCACCCTTCCTGGGCTATTAAAATCAGCCCCCAGCTGTCTGCCTAGCCTTTGCTAGCTATTAAATTAGGGGGGACCCCACGTTATTTTTTTGGGGGGGTTCCCCCATTTTAATAGCTAGTAAAGGCTAGGTATTCAGCTGGGGGCTGATATTAGTAGCCTGGGAAGCTCCGTGGGTATTGCCCCCTTCCCAGGCTTCAAACATCTGCCCCAGCCGTCTGCTTAACCTCCGCTAGAGCCTAAAATTACGGGGAACCCCACGCCAATTTTTTTTTAAATAAATCCTTTATTTTAACACTAAATGACAAGTACAGTAATCAACACTGTCACTGTGCTTCTTATATGTGTGACTGACATGTTTCTATCTATCTAATCTATGTGTGATTCTCTATTCTTTCTATTCTAAATTGTTGGGTACAGATGCTGAATTGCCGGCCGGCTTTTTTAAAGAGACGGTGCACGAAAACACTAATATTTTTTTAAATAAATCCTTTACACTAAATGACAAGTACAGTAACCAACACTAACTGTACTTATTATATATGTGACTGACATGTTTCTATCTATCTAATCTATGTGTGAAGCTCTATTCTTTCTGTTGTAAATTGTCGGGTACCGGTGAATGCCGCTGATGAATTGCCGGCTTTTCATGTCATTCTACATTATTCTTAGTTGTTTTACTTCATGTAGAATTAACCTACAAGGAAAGAAAGGGTTTATTTTCATTCCGATATTTGTGTCCCATTGACTTGCATTGGTTTCCGGTATCGGAATCGGCGATATCCGATACTTTTTGGGTATCGGCCCGATCCAATCCGATACGATATTTCCTGATATCGGAAGGTATCGCTCAACACTAGTTATTACCTATCCTGCGGATAGGGGATGTTCAGTGAAAAGTGTCAGATGCTATTACTCATCACTTCTACAGAAGTGTAACCAATACTCAAAATGTAACACAAAGTTGCAGATCACTTCAACCTTGACACAGTCGTATTGATTTATCTATAGCAGAGTGCCACATGCCTAGAATAGGATCCCTACAAAACACTGACTAGACATCAGGATGTTACATAGGCAACTGTGCAGGCAGTGACACTTCTCCATGCTGAGGTCAGACTAGGTAGGAAATAAGCCCATACAGCCCCTTTAAGCAAGCCATGCTTTTTTTTTCGGACTCCATAAACATTGAATATCATACACTGATGAATCACTGTAGTTCTGACCTTAAAGGGAAAAGGTCATGTAAAAAACGCTATTAACCTGCAGATGTTGGGTTAATCTGCAGGTTAATAGAGTTCTCATGCTGTGCAGCTATTGCACTAAAAGCCTCCAGCTTTCAGTCAGAGGTGCGGCCGGCACAGCATTAGTCACCGCTTAATACATTGTGAAAGGCGGCTGTAACTAGGCCCCAAGCACTGACTGACAGCCAGTTCAGAAGTGCATCAACCGGCTGTCACTCACTGTCTGGGGCCTGGAAACAGCCGAAGATACGACTGAAAGCCGGAGGTTGCTGGGAGGAATAAATTAATTTCTTCCTAGCAGTGGGGCTCTCAGTGTGAGCACAGAGAAGCTTCAGAACACTATTAAAAGGCAGATTAACAGCTTTTTTTGACAAGACAGGTTCCTTAATCACTTATCTATCGTTTTGGTTGACTGAAAATGAGTTTGTATAAATTTAAATACAAGTTTAAAGGGGTCTTCATATTGTGCACACTGTGCGCTAAAAGGATTCTCGGTGCCGGGAACATGTGACATATGGTCATGTGACTGCTAGTATGCAATATGCATACTCCGACTATCTGGGCGCGGCCTTGCTCAAAGCAAATGTACTGAACAAGGCAGGAAACAGTCTAGTCTGAATGTGGCCAGAAGTATGCATATTGCATAATTGAAGCCACATGTCCGCCCACTCCCAGCCCATGCCGGCACTAGAGAATCCTCAACCGGCAGTGGGCAAACTGTGAGAATTCACAAGTCTGCAGTCACATAGAGTGACTGAAGAGTTGTAGTTTAAAACAAGACAACCCCTTTAATGCATATGTAAAATTATCAAGTAAAAAAAAAAACAGCAGTGGGCATCTGTCAGCAGAATCAACCCTTCTAAGATGTCTATATGGGCATGTAGGTCACGGAAAGTTGAATAAAATAACTAGATATCTGCGATCCGATGCCTTATTCCATAGTATAACACATTTTTCTTAATATGTTAACTGCTTTAAAGCCTGGGGCATTTTAATATGCCCCAGCCTATCACCCCCAGTTCAGCGCGGGCTCCAAAAAAGCTATTTACCTGCAGATATAGTGGTAATCTACAGATAAATAGCATTTATATCATGTCTAATAGACTTATTGGTCCAGGGAAAAAAAAGAAGCTTTATTCTCCCTGCAGCCTATCACTTCCAGTCTCAGGGGCTGTGCAGGGAGCAGTTGCAGCGAGCGCACTGTGATCAAGCTGTAAAGCAGGCTGTCATTCAAGGTGCAGGGGACTGATCAGTGTGCGCACTCTGTAGTGAGAGATGACTAACAGTCCCCGGCACCGCCCAACTACTCGAAGGGAGCGGACGCAGAGAGAACATAGCTTCATTTTCTCCCCGTAGCCGCTGTTCCAGTAAGCTGGCCAGACATGATATAAACTTTATTTACCTGCAGATTACAGCATATCTGCAGGCAAATAGTTTTTGGAGGCGACTGGTTCCATTTAAACAAAAGATCTAGCATGGACACAGCAGATATGCACCTATGAATTTGGGTAGAGCAGATAGCAGCTCATAGCTGGTGATGCCTTAGAAATTCCATTTCTAAGGTTCCTGTTTTCAAGGAGTTACAAATGTGGCATGTTAACATCTTCAGAACCTCTACACCAAATTTTTCAGATAAATGATGATGCTGGTAATTACATAAATGCAACAAGTATTATTATAGGATATTTCCTCTGAAGTACAATGGGGGAGGGAAGCTCAATCAGGATATTTTACTTTGAAGAAGACAAAAAAAAAGGAATGGGGAGATTTGAAGCTTTACGGCAGGAATGTGGGTGGGTGGATATGGGGCATATGACCTCAGAGGAGAGCCTGCCAGATAGGGAGTACATGAGGAATTAGGAAACTCACAATGGAATGGCAGATCGGACTCCATTGTTCTTCCCAGTGTCTATACTGGTGAAAATGAGATTTCTGACTGTTGTACTCTCAGGCGACCGGTATATACTATACTATAGTAAAGGATATGATAAATATTTGACCCTCAAACTATGGTGTCAATTTCAGCATAGGCAATTGGGCACTTATTTACCAGCATATTTATACAGGCTGATGACCAATGATGGGGACAGAATGATGACAGTTATGATCGGTCTATCCACTGGCGAACACAGACAGAAGAGGGCCCCTGTGCAAAAACAATATATGGGCCCTTTGATGCCCAATAGCTCATTACAATGTACAATTCCACCTGTTTTGTAGGTGGAAATGGACCCCCATACCTCTTGGGCCCTTGTGGGTTGCCCCTGGGTCTATCCCCATACAGTGTCATATTACTGTCGGCACATCCCGTTTATCCGGCAATGTTCTGCCAATAATGTATTTATTTGCCGTCATAATCGATCTGATCACCCAATAAACGAGCTCTTTGCTCATTCGTTAGGTGATCACAATAGTGTTTCCATCGGCGGACAACCGGGAAGGAGTTTGCTTATGAATGCTCGTTAACAAATTATCTAACGATGCAACGGCACCAGAAGAGTCTCAAAGATTCTATTCAGATTTTCTAGGTGAGTATTGGCTAAAGGAAGGATAAATGTGGCAGATTTTTCCAAATATTGTTTTGGAATAATCCCCCAAAAGACTGCAACAAATGACAGAATAATGTATGTGAAATGGGATTCTTCTAATTTTACATGGTTTATTTGCAACCAATTTTCACCACAGGTGTCAACTTCTGCAAAGCAAGAAGTCAAATCCATAGCGGACAAAGTCTACCATGTGAGAATTTACATTCGCATGCAGCCTGCGCTCCATAATACCTGAATATTATGTTTAAGCCATTTTAGAAATTTTGAGCTAGATGAGGAAAGTATCAAACAAAAGCTGATTTAAATATATTACAGATAAAAACATACACTAAACACAGATTATACATTAATAGAAAATATACAGAACACAAAGCTACAGCTGCAGACCTGAGGAATATAAGTTATATGCAACTCATTGTATTCCCTTACATGCCAGAAACCACCCAAAAGTTTGTGTGGCTGGAATATTTCGGGCTCTCTTCATTCTGGTCTAGAAGAGCACATCGAAGAATCAGTGTTTTCTATCATTGAGTACTTTACAGTACTTAACTTATCAAGCCAGATCCTGCCTACCAAGAAAGAGGCTGCCAAGAGAGACAAGCCATTTACATTTTACTTGTAAACTGATTTGCCATAACAATAAAAATGGTTAAACCCCCTGTGCTACAAAAAGAGTTGAAAGAGGCATGGGCTACACCAGACCCCTGAAGGTATAGCGTAAGACACTGTCAGCTTAAGGCAGGGTAGTCAAACTCAAATACACAGAGGGTCAAAATTGAAAACTTTGACAAAGTCGAGGGCCAACCTTGATATTTATTTAAAAAAGAGAAGTCTACAATTGACAAAGTTTTTCCTTATCAAATATAATGATGAAACATCATATGTAAACAAACTTAAAGGGCTTGTCCCATGAATAAAGTACATTTTATTTAACAGATCTTAGAAAAAATTAGCACAATCACAAATGGGGCATACTGGAATAATATAATATGTTATGTAAGAGCTGTAAAAAGCATATGGCCCAAATGGCTTAATTTAAATATATAATAACAAAGGATAGAAAAACCTTGAACTAATAGATAATAAAGTATGACGTCAACAAAACTACCCCCAAACACAGTATGATACCTCCACAGTACCCTCCACAAACACAGTATGATGACCCTACTGCACCTTCCCAGAAAAGTATGGTGACCCATCACAATAGGATTTCCTAACTGTGATCCACACACAGACCTTCACACAGAATAATGAGCCCAACATAGTCCTCCTTACAGTATAAAGGGCCCCACATAGTCCTCCATATAGTATAATGGGCCCCACACAGTCCTCCATATAGTATAACGGGCCCCACACAGTCCTCCATATAGTATAATGGGCCCCACACAGTCCTCCATACAGAATAATGGGCCCCAAATAGTCCTCCATACAGAATAATGGGCCCCACATAGTCCTCCATACAGTATAATGGCCCCACATAGTCCTGCATACAGTATAATGGGCCCCACATAGTCCTCCATACAGTATAATGGGCCCCACATAGTCCTCTATACAGTATAATGGGCCCCTCATAGTCCTCCATACAGAATAATAAGCATCAAATAGAGCTCCATACAGTGTAATGGCCCCAATTAGTCCTCCATACAGAATAATGGCCCCACATAGTCCTCCATACAGTATAATGGGCCCCACATAATCCTCCATACAGTATAATGGGCCCCACATAATCCTCCATACAGTATAATGGGCCCCACATAATCCTCCATACAGTATAATGGGCCCCACATAGTCCTCCATACATTATAATGGGCCCCACATAGTCCTCCATACAGAATAATGGGCCCCACATAGTCCTCCATACATTATAATGGGCCCCACATAGTCCTCCATACAGTATAATGAGCCAGAGTTTGTGGCTTAAGACCTTTGTCCATGAATTGCTCTTCTGTTCCTTTTTCTTTTTATGGCAACAAAGACACAGAAAAACATATCACATACACGCCAGTCATACATTAGACACATGCCACAAATGCCAGCCACATATCCATACCAGTTATTCACTAGACACATGCCACAAATGCCAAATCACACACTAGACACATGCTACATAGACACTAGTCAGAAACATGATACATACACGCCAGTCACACACCAGACATATGTCACTGGCATGTACAGTATATGACAATAGAGACAAATTCCCAGGGCATCCTCTGCAACTGAACACCCCTTCTTGTGCTATCTGGCACCAAGATGTTAGTAACAGATGCTCCAAATCCTGCATTTTGTGGGTTAAGGCCTCAAGGGATCAGACTTGTTCATCCAATACGTCCAACAAATGCTCAGATCAGATTCAGATCTGGGGAATTGGGAGGTAGAGACAACACCTTAAACTTTTTGACATGTTGAGCCACGTTCACACGTTCAGTATTTGTAAGACAAAATCAGGAGAGGAACAGTCAGTGGAAAAGTATAATATAAACACGTCACCACTTCTGTATTTGTCACCCACTCCTGATTTTGGCTTACAAATACTGTGTAAAATACTGACCAAATACTGAACGTGGCCTTATGAAAACCATTCCTGAGCAGTTTTTGCATTGAGGGGTGCACAATACACTTATGAAAGAGGCCACAGCTACTAGAGATACTGTGATGATGAAGGTGTATCCTTGGTCTTCAGTAATGTTAAGTGGTACGTCTCACAGTAACATCCACAAGAGCCAAAAGATTTCAAGGAGTCCATTTCCCAAACCAACAACAACACTGCCTCTGCCAGCTTGCCTTCTTCACTTGGGGCTTTCTTGTGCCCATTCTTTCCCAGACAGGTGATGGACACACATCTTTGGTCCACACTATTTATCAGACCACCTTCTTTTATTGCTCCATGGTTAAGTTCTGATGCTTACATTCCCAGGGCAGGTGCATTCAGAGGTGGGCAGGGGTATGGGCATCAATGCAGCCCCATACACAGCAAGCTGTGATGTACGGTGCTTTCACACTTGATGTCACAGTTATTATTAACTTTTCTAGCTAAAGTGGAGTATAGTAAGCAGGCAAGGGACGCCGGAGCAGTGGAAATGTATTTTCTGTTTTATCTGCCTATTTTATGGATCATTATGAGTTTGATGGATATCTGGTGAACGGTACCTACAAAAATGCAAAGTGCCTACAGAAAAAATGTATGCAGAATAAAAGATAGGGAGGTTTTTCTAGAATTCTTTCCAATGAAGGGGAATGTTAATAATAAAGCATACAAAGACATTTAGACAATTGTATGCTTCCAACTTTGTGTCAACGGCGACTACAAGCCAGATATATCTGAGACCGAGTTCACAAATGCTCTTATTTTCTGAATGTGCACAAATTTCCATCTCCTATGGAGATTGTTTTAGATACAGAAACGAGTCCAACCAAGGAATAACCTAACCAGAGCTGTCAACAGGCCAGAAATCCCAGGATAGTCTGGAAAAACAGGGCACTTTTTTTTGACTTGTCCGTAATAAAAAATGTAAGGCATCCGGGATTTTTTAAGCTGAAAAAACTTGTACAGATTATTTTGGTTGTAATTATCATCATCGTATTACAGTTCACAGTGAATGCAGCTGACGTCTCCAGATCAGAATTCTGGGCTGCAGACATGTGTCACTTATGATCATAATGATTTATTATGGTTTTCCAACATGTCCATAAAAAATATGGTCAGTCCGTGATTTTTTGATAAGGTGTCCAGCCAGACAAAAATAAAAAGTTGGCAACCCTGAAGCTACCGTGGTTTTGGAATGTTCAACAAGGTCATTTAGGTGTGATGGTCAGATGGCATGTATGAGACTATGAAGAAATTCATTTCTCCCCAGTAAGTTAGGATACTACTTTAATTTTAAGGTGAAAGGTAGCCATAAGGAAGAGCAGACTGTCTTATGTATGCAGCCCTGCCCAGCTCTCCCCCGATAGAGGTATGGGAAATAAAAGATTAGAGAAATTTAAAAAGCACTCCTATTAAAGTTGTTATCCTCTTAATATATTGCAGTCATCATATTATGTAGCACTGTGTACTTACAATTGCTCATTTTGCCTTTCTACCCAGCTAATTCTTCTATTTTATCTGCTCTAAGTAGAATCAGGAAGTCTCTTGTCACTGTATTATTCATGATCACCCTCTTCAACTCCTGAACTAGCTCCCCCCCCTGCCAGGGACTTTTGCAGTGACTGATGACTCATACAGCGAAAATTAACCTCCTGTTTCTACACAGAGCTTAGAAGGATTCAGCTAATCAGTTTTTAACCATGTGATGTCATAGACCTAACGGAAAAGAAAATAATTTAATGGTAATAAGGGCAAAATTAGCAATTGTAAGTACACAGTGCCATACATTATGATAACTGCTATATAGTAAGAGGATAAAAATGTTGATGAGTGCTTCTTTAATGAGGACCTGTCACTTGCCAGAAATATGTAATTTTAAAATTTGTGTAAATGCCGCTGTTCTAGATCTGGCGTTCGTGTTTGATTCCCCCTTGTCTGTATGTAAATTTAGTCTTATTACCAAGTGGGCATGGTCAACGACTCTTCTCTGGGGACGGGTGCAGGCGGGAGAAAGGGAGGGGGGGGGGGGAGTGGATCCCATTTGTTTAAATTTGAATGCCCTACCAGATGTCTGCCCTCTCCCCACTGCGAATACATGCTCATGAGGCAAAACTGAGTGTGCTTGTGCATGTGTATAGGGAGCCCAGACGAAGAGCTGTCACAAATCCACATTAATGAAAAATCAATTCAGTATCCAAAGTGACTGATAGCTGGAGACAAAGTAATTAAATGCTTATTTACTTTAACTAGTAGGCAGAGTTTCTGTAGACAGTAGGTTATTACCCCAGGCATAGGTGGAATAAATTATTCAGAATTCAGGAGCTTTACATAAGAAATCTAGTAGCCAGTAGCATCTGCAGAATTTGCATCCATTAAGAAATCACTCCCATAGGTTCAGAGCCAACAACTTTTTTTTTCAGGCATACTGGTTGACTGGTTCTTGGGAACTGTCCAGCCCTGAACGATGGATAATGTCACCTCTAAACGCTGGCTTTTAATAATGATTAAATGTAGGTCCCCGTCCTACAATAATGAATGCAGAGCAGCACAGGTAGACTGAGACTAAACTAACAATATTTATTTATAAATAATTCAGATTACTTTTTAAAATTAAAGGGGCTGTCCAGGTTTGGGATGAACTGTGCGCACTGCATGCTGTCAGGATTTTCCAGTGCTGGCGGCAACAGCGAGTGATCACGTGACCATAAGCAGGCGATTTGGATCGTTCCGGCCACATTCCAACTAGATGTGCGAGGCCGAGCATGTCTAGATGTAATGTTGCTGGAAATCACGCGGCAGCCAACTCTTGCCACCAGCACCAGAAAATCCTGACCGCGTGCGGAGCGCATGCTGTGAGGATTCAAAAGTCTGCAGTCACTTTCATCCCAAACCTGGACAACCCCATTAAAAGCCTTTTATTTACAGCAAGATGACTGTATTTTTTAAAGCAAATCGTTAGTTTACACTAGTTGGCAGTAGAACTATTAAAGAGTCTTTGCATAAGTGATTGTTTCTAAACATGGTGGGCACATCCTCAGTTCTTTAACAGCGGCCATGTCTGGTGGTTATTGCCAACAGGACAAGGACACAACTGATGCAAGGAAAAACCAGAACACAAGTTCACTCTCCTACGCAAACACCAGCAAAGGAAATCCCAACTGTTTACAAGTGACTTGCTCTGTGAACATTATTTCCTTGAATTTTCTAAAAATATGAATTTCTGTATATGCAGTTCATATCTTAAAATATTTAAGTGAACATCAGCATAACAATACAAACATTCTGTGCCAGCATTACTGCATTTTTTTATACAGTTTTCCTAGTAGCCTCCCAAACACGATCACCCTAGTCAATATTCCCTTGTACAAACTTACGTATGCTTTCACATGTATTCAGAACAGGTTTTGAGATATATCTATATATCTCTATCTATCTCTATCTATCTATCTATCTATCTATCTACACACATGTATAGTACAGACCAAAAGTTTGGACACACCTTCTCATTTAAAGATTTTTCTGTATTTTCATGACTATGAAAATTGTACATTCACACTTAAGGCATCAAAACTATGAATTAACACATGTGGAATTATATACTTAAGAAAAAAGTGTGAAGCAACTGAAAATATGTCTTATATTCTAGGTTCTTCAAAGTAGCCACCTTTTGCTTTGATGACTGCTTTGCACACTCTTGGCATTCTCTTGATGAGCTTCAAGAGATAGTCACCGGAAATGGTTTTCACTTCACAGGTGTGCCCTGTCAGGTTTAATAAGTGGGATTTCTTGCCTTATAAATGGGGTTGGGACCATCAGTTGTGTTGTGCAGAAGTCAGGTGGATACACAGCTGATAGTCCTACTGAATAGACTGTTAGAATTTGTATTATGGCAAGAAAAAAGCAGCTAAGTAAAGAAAAACAAGTGGCCATCATTACTTTAAGAAATGAAGGTCAGTCAGTCCGAAAAATTGGGAAAACTTTGAAAGTGTCCTCAAGTGCAGTTGCAAAAACCATAAAGCGCTACAAAGAAACTGGCTCACATGAGGACCGCCACAGGAAAGGAAGACCAAGAGTCACCTCTGCTTCTGAGGATAAGTTTATCCAAGTCACCAGCCTCAGAAATCGCAGGTTAACAGCAGCTCAGATTAGAGACCAGGTCAATGCCACACAGAGTTCTAGCAGCAGACACATCTCTTCAACAACTGTTAAGAGGAGACTTTGTGCAGCGGGCCTTCATGGTAAAATAGCTGCTAGGAAACCACTGCTAAGGACAGGCAACAAGCAGAAGAGACTTGTTTGGGCTAAAGAACACAAGGAATGGACATTAGACCAGTGAAAATCTGTGCTTTGGTCTGATGAGTCCAAATTTGAGATCTTTGGTTCCAACCACCGTGTCTTTGTGCGAAGCAGAAAAGGTGAACGGATGGACTCTACATGCCTGGTCCCCACCATGAAGCATGGAGGAGGAGGTGTGATGGTGTGGGGGTGTTTTGCTGGTGACACTGTTGGGGATTTATTCAAAATTGAAGGCATATTGAACCAGCATGGCTACCACAGCATCTTGCAGCAGCATGCTATTCCATCCGGTTTGCGTTTAGTTGGACCATCATTTATTTTTCAACAGGACAATGACCCCAAACACACCTCCAGGCTGTGTAAGGGCTATTTGACCAAGAAGGAGAGTGATGGGGTGCTAAGCCAGATGACCTGGCCTCCACAGTCACCAGAAGTGAACCCAATCGAGAAGGTTTGGGGTGAGCTGGACTGCAGAGTGAAGGCAAAAGGGCCAACAAGTGCTAAGCATCTCTGGGAACTCCTTCAAGATTGTTGGAAGACCATTTCCGGTGACTACCTCTTGAAGCTCATCAAGAGAATGCCAAGAGTGTGCAAAGCAGTCATCAAAGCAAAAGGTGGCTACTTTGAAGAACCTAGAATATAAGACATATTTTCAGTTGTTTCACACTTTTTTGTTAAGTATATAATTCCACATGTGTTAATTCATAGTTTTGATGCCTTCAGTGTGAATGTATAATTTTCATAGTCAAGAAAATACGGAAAAATCTTTAAATGAGAAGGTGTGTCCAAACTTTTGGTCTGTACTGTATGTATATATATTTATATATACACACACATACACGATATTGGACCTCTGGTCGGATGCGAGGACTACTTCAGCACTTTGCATGTAAGCAACTTAGCATTAAATTTGTTCTCCAGCACAGTACACAACTGTCTTACACAAAGTTCATAATCACTGGATTTTTTAATTTAAAGAGGTTGTCCGGTCCAAATTGATAAGTTTGCAGTCACCCTGTGTGACTGCAGACTTATGAATCCCCCCAGCGCACGATGTGACTGCAGACTTATCAATTTGGACCAGACAACCCCTTTAACATTAATGGCCTATCCTTATGCTGTAGAAACATTTTTATCCCCAATGTTAAAATCAGTATTTTAGGAGTTTAGTTCCAGCTGGTCTCTTAAAATACTCTCTTAATATCAGGAATTTATAGCCATTCTTTCACAGACTCAAAGTAAACACACCAGCCCCAGCAGGTCTAAAATCTATTAACGTATGCATTTTTGAACTGTACAATCTAGTGACAGATCTGTATTAAGACAATGAAAAGTTTCAAATCATACGCGAGCAGCAAATAAAAGTGGCACAATGTATTAGTGGAGAACACCTGCATGCTGAAAAGCCATTGTATGGGACGGCTTTTTTGGGTTTTTTTGGCAGCAAAATGAAGTAAAACAAATAGAGGATTACATTTCTTTTAATTCCTGCAATATAGAGTGACCTATTTCTAGGAATTCAAGTTTATACCTCCTACAGGAGACGGCTTTTTGCAATCTAGGACTCAAGGGAGCTCTACGCAAGAGGAAACTAATCTGGCTTTTGAAAGTGTGAGGTAGACAGAATAATCTCACCATTTAATACATCAGTATATACCGAGGGCTGAAGCTTGTGAATAGTAACAGTCATTTTCCCATCATTCTTTTTTATTTTCCTTTTGTTTTCTTCTGGTAGAGGAAAATTCACAATTACCTAAATATACTGCCATGTCGATCGTTAAAGATCCAGCATAGCGATTGGACCACAAGCACAGATGATTGTTCCCACAAGATCTGATACTCTATCAATACGAATGCAGCAAGTTTATAATTGTGTGACCACAACTCTGCCCATCGTGATTGTCAATTGATGCTGAATTGTCGTTTCACAGTCGCGCCATTTGGCCTACCCTAGTGTGGGTGCATCATTGGCATGGCATTAAAGGCATGACATCAGGAGAATGTAAGTACCAGCGCAGACAAATAGGTCCAGATTCATCAAGACCGGCATTGCTCATGGTGGAGTCATACGCTTCTGTGCACCTTGCCAAAAATCACTTCAGTCATAAATTAAATGAGCTATGGCCTCACACCTCCTTTCCCGCAAATTTTGTCAGAGCGGGGGTGAAATTGGTGTGAAAACGCCAAGTGTCCCAAAATTTTTTCTCAACTCCACGCTGCGACTTTTCAAAGCAATTTATGCCACAATTATGCCATAAATCGCTACGATTAATCGGGTCCATGGTATCTGTATCCTGTATGACCAAAAATACAACCAAAATATATGACCGTTGTATTAATATCTGTTGACCGCACAGTCCTATCAGCACTTTCCAATTTGAACATGTTCGATTAGTTCATTTGTGAATGCGGTGCGAGAAAGAATGGCTGCCCCGCTTGTGATTTGCATGAAAGAAGAGCGGCGTGCAGGGATTTGGGGGTCTGAGGCTGTGTGTGGTGCCGAGATTTATTGAAGACTAAACATCACAGTATGAAGATAGTATTTTGTCGCAAAGAACAGATGCAGCTGATCAAGTAGTGCCCTGGTCGTCAGGTGTGAACGCACCTCAAGAACAATTATTGCTTTGGAGTAAAAAAAAAAGTAGCCCCCACAAAATGAATGTGACAATGAACAATAGTAACACAGACAGCTCACCCAGAAGGGGAGGAGAACACCTAGTGATTGCCCAAAACTTACAGGAATGCCCCCAAAGCAAAGCCCACTCACACACATACCACAGAGAAGCGCTTATCCACATCTCATTGCTCCTGTTTACACAGCACATTTCAGTCATGTCCTGACACTGACAGCATGGCGGCATTGTAATAATTCAGAAGAATCCATTGTTCTTGTGCTATACATAAAAACCACATAAGATATAACCGCACGAAGGAGGGTTAAAAGACGGCACAAAGTAAATATCAGTGCCTCAAGGAGAATCTAAAAGCAACAAAGTAAGAAACCTGTGACTGTTGATAGCTTAGACATATTTTACCTCATGATTTCACTCAGCGTTCCAATATCACTTCATTATCATCTAAATAATATAGTAGTTCTACCTTTACAGCCCATTTCCCTTAACACAGGGCTAGACAAAACCCACCACCTCCTCGACCATTAAAAAGGAACCTATGTCACCATGTTATAGAAAGCGGGTGGAGCAGATCATGTGCAGGGCTTCTTGTGGTCCAGTTGCAGTTAGATGGCCTTCGGCCAGTCCAGACATTGCTCTTCATACTCGGACTGTGAATATCAGACATATGATCCAGGCTAACATGTAAATTAATTATTGAAATCCTTGGTTTTTTTCTGGGCTGATGGTCGAGGTGTCTGTTTCATTCAGTTCCACTGCTTCAAGTGTATAAAATCCAGCCACCAGCCATTGAATCTGCCTTTACAAACATTTGAGAAAGAATCGGTCACATTACATTTTTAATAAAATCACTTGATTCATGCTTCCAAAATCATGTGCATGAATTTTCCAGTGCCGCTACAGGTGACTGCCAGGTCTCTTGCTATGGAGGG
This sequence comes from Phyllobates terribilis, assembly GCF_046119375.1. Taxonomy (NCBI): domain Eukaryota; kingdom Metazoa; phylum Chordata; class Amphibia; order Anura; family Dendrobatidae; genus Phyllobates; species Phyllobates terribilis. The sequence continues at coordinate 333,827,638 of NW_027362771.1, forward strand.
GAGAGACCTGTCAATCACATAGAAAGTACCTAGGAGGAGCCGGCAGGGGTGGTGCTGGACTAGTTTTGCATCTGTCTATGGTCCCTGACATGAATCAAGTGACAGGTTCCATTTTTAAATGAATTGGAATGAATTCAAGTGAGGCACTGTAGTAGGATGCCACCATTGCAACAAGCCAGTTTGTGAAATTTCCATGGCAAATCAGTCAGAAATTGGCAGATCAAAGTTAGAAAACAGTATTGCCAAGTGCTATAGGGGATAAATATCACCATCGTGCAGATGTGTAACTGCATAGCTCCATACATCCTTTGGTATTAACATTGGCACAAAAGTGTTAGCATCATGTCATGAGTTTTCATGGCTGAGCAATTGCATGCAAGCCTTATATCACCAAGCACAATGGCACGTATTGGATATGGTGGTGTTAAGTATGCCACCACAGGACTCTGGAGAAGAGGAAATGTGTTTTGTGGAGTGAAGAATCAAGCTTTTCTATCTGGCAGGCAGATGGATGGTTGGTTTATAGAATGCCAGAAGAATGTGGTTATCTACATGACTGTATTGTGCCAACTGTCAAGTTTGGTGGGTGAGATAATGATATGGGAATGTTTTTCAGGGGCTGGTCTAGGGCTCCTAATTTCACTGAAGGGAAATCTTAATGCTTCAGAAAACCCACGACATTAGCACAATTGTATACTTCAAACTTTGTGGGAATAGTTTGGGGGAGACCCTGTTCTTTTCCACCATGACATGTACCAAGTTCACAAACAAAGATCTATAAAAGATAAGGTTGGGCAAGTTCAGTATGGAAGAACTTGACTGACTGCACAGAGCACAAACACCATATAACACTTTTGGGATAAGCTTGAACAGAGATTGTAAGCCATATCCTTCCATCCAACAGCATTGACTGACATGCTCTTCTGGAAGAATGGGCAAAAATTCCCACAGTCACACTCCAAAATCTCGTAGAAAGCCTTCCCAGAAGAGTAGAAGTTGTTTTAGCTGCAAAGGGAGAACCAGCTCTATATAAACGCCAATGGATTTAGAAAGATTTAATAAAAGCTCCTGTAGGACTAGGAGTAATGTGTAGGTTTCCAAATAATTTGTCCTAAAAGTCTAACTTCTACCAGAGCTCCTGTGAAGACCCAAGGTCTTCCGTGGGCATAATACTACTCAGACAACACAGGGTGAGGGTAAAACAGTGTGGCAATACTTTATTGGACCACCAAACGCACAATAAACAGAACAGTCCCAGCAAATACCCAAGATGGTGCAAAATTACACAGTTCCCACCGGGAATAGAACAGCTGAGACTTTGGGACTTCCAGGGACAACTACCTTAAAAAGTGGCCCCCCGGATTTGGAGGTTCCCCACAGAGAGGAGGTAGGGGCAAGCTTAGGAAGCTTACAGTCCATTGAGGTGCAAGGCCAGGAGACCCAAGGGGCCCATTCTGGCTTCTCCGAGAGTTTCCATGGGGCCAGATTACCGGCTGGTCGCAATCTGGCTTCTCCGAAAGTTTCCATGGGTTCCAGGCGACCGGTGGGTCCCACATGACAACCCCAAACATATCCATGGGGCCAGGTGACCTCATTGTTCCAACCTGGTTTCCCCAAATTTATCCACAGGTTCTCTGATGGTCAATGGAGCCAGATCTGTATCCTTCCAGTCAGGGCCGTGTACTCTTAGGCTGGAATCCTGTAGAATTCAAATTGGTAGCATGGCTCCATCCACAGAAACAATCTGCTGTCCTGAAGAGACTGACTGATCTTTGATGCTGTTATTCTCCTCGCAGCAGGATAGAAATCCCTTTTTATATTTACATATGTGGCCAAGGTCATCGTTCACAGGTCAGGTGGAAAGGTGCAGGGCTCGGATCTCATTGTTTGAGCATTTAAATCCATTTGCTTAATTGGTGTCCCCCTGCTCTTGTAAATCAACAACTAGCTGGCCTACTAGAATATGTAAGTAGCATAGTAACAAACATCATTGTTCACAGACCAATAGAAGTCAACATTCAGGGTTATACAAATACTAGTCTGTCCTTCTTGACCAAAGAAACACACACAATCAAAAGTCAACACAAACACAATAGTGTATTTCTCTTGGCCTAAAATCTAGATGTCTAGCTAATTAAGATTAGAAGCTGTGTCGTCACAGCTCCTAAATGGGTATTCATAAGTCGTGTTTTTTATTTTATTTTTTTGCAAAACAGGTTATAACAGACTGAAAATACTAATGTTGAAACCATGTGAATACATTTTCAGATACATTCATCATAAAAGATGCATCATAAATAAAAGCATCACCTCAAAGAAACTGCTCTCTTTTGGTTCTCCTACTTCTCAAAATGTTCCTTCACTGTAACATTACTCTACCTTGTGTGACAGTTATTGCACTGGTTACCCATTAGTGACAGAGTACAATATAAACTTCTCTCTCATCCACAAAGCTCTTCACATACCACCCTACATATCCTCCCTCATCTCTATCACCCTACCTGTGCACGCCATGCTGCAAGTGATCCAAGACTAATATTCTCCATAATCCGTACCTCCCACTTCAGTCTCCAAGACTTCTTTTGTGCTGCACCAGTTTTCTGGAATTCACCATCCCAAATGATACAAATAACGAGCCCCCACATTTTTAAGCGAGCTTTAAAAACACATCTTTTTAGACAGGCATATCATCTCACTTCACCAATCTAACTCATCTGTTCTCCCTTTCTAAATTTTCCCCAGAATCTGGTCCCTCCTATTCATCTGTCTCCACATCCTCCATGCACCCCTTAGCACTTGGTAACTGTACTTAAACAGAGACTGGTTCATGCAGCTTTAATTATTATAATGGTGGCTGGAACATAAATAACAGACACTTTTTACCTATTGTGTCTCCCCCAATTCCTTATAGATTATAAACTTGTGAACAGGGCTCTCAATCCTCTTAAGAGTATGTTGATCTATGTGTTACTTGGTAATGTCTTTATTGTCTGCACATATTCTCGCTTAATTTTAATGTGCTGTGGAATATGTTAGTGCTATATCAATAAAAATATTATTAGAACAAAAATACAAGACAATACTTGTCACTATGACATTAGTAAATATATCCTATATTATCTACAGTGTCAGGTCATTATTTTAAATATGCAACTTGCTCATAACTGAATGACAAATATTTTCTACTACTATGAAGTAAAAATACATTTGAAAAGTATTTAGAGCAGACTAGATTCTCATCCCGCTTTTCTCAATTCTCTTCTGTTGGAAGAAGCAGGGTAAGTCTATTCGACATTTGACCAAAAGTATGCAAATAGAGGAATTCGGCAGTCTACACACACACACAAAGTGACTGCAGACTTTCATTTCAGCCCACACAACCCCTTTAATTAAGGATTTGTTCACACCCAAAAGTTTTTTGGTGCTTTCTAATGATATAATTACTTTGCAAGAACCAGTAAACAATTCAGTAAATAGAACATATTAAACAAAACCCTTAGGTTATCATTGTATGTTATAGATCCTATAAAGAGAAGCCAAAACATCATTGTGTAAACCAGAGGTGGGGAATCTCTGGCCCGCATTCTTTGAGGGCAGAGTTAACACGCTCTGCGCTCCCGTCCCGATACTATTAAAAAGGCAGCAGTCTTCGTGTCTCCTTTGTGATGTATATGCTCCAGCCTCAGTGTCTCCTATGTGATGTACTGTATATAGCAGTCTCAGTGTCTCCTATATGATGTATATACAGCAGTCTCGGTGTATCCTATGTGATGTATACAGTGGAAAGTAAAAGTTTGGGCACTGCTGGTCAAAATTACTGTTATAGTGAGCAGTTAAGAAAATTGAAGATGAAATGATCTCTAAAAGGGCTTAAGTTAAAGATCAGACATTTCCTTTGTATTTTAGGCAATAAAATAAATACCTTCTTTTTCAGACTATAAGACGCACCGGACCATAAGACGCACCTAGGTTTTAGAGGAGGAAAATAAAAAAAAATGTAAGCAAAAAATATTGTCATGATGCCCTGTTAAGGGGGATGGGGTCTGCTGCTGACACTGTTATAGAGGTAATGTCCCCCAATTCTGTTAATATCCCCCATCCTGGGATATATGGCCCCCTCCTTCCTGTACTACGTGGCCCTCATCCCCATCCTGGTATGCATGGCCCCCCCGGTCCCTCTTCCTGGTATGTATTGCACCCTTCATCCTTGTATGTATGGCCCCCCTCATCCCTCTTCCTGGTATGTATGGAACCCCTCATCCCTCTTCCTGGTATGTAAATTTCTGTATTTTCATGACTTTGAAAATTGTACATTCACACTGAAGGCATCAAAACTATGAATTAGCACATGTGGAATTATATATTTAACAAAAAAGTGTGAAACAACTGAAAATATCTTATATTCTAGGTTCTTCAAAGTAGCCACCTTTTGCTTTGAGGACTGCTCTGCACACTCTTGGCATTCTCTTGATGAGCTTCAAGAGGTAGTCACCGGAAATGGTCTTCCAACAATCTTGAAGGAGTTCCCAGAGATGCTTAGTACTTGTTGGCCCTTTCGCCTTCACTCTGCGGTCCAGCTCACCACAAACCATCTCGATTGGGTTCAGGTCTGGTGACTGTGGAGGCCAGGTCATCTGGCGTAGCACCCCATCACTCTCCTTCTTGGTCAAATAGCCCTTACAAAGCCTGGAGGTGTATTTGGGGTCATTGTCCTGTTGAAACATAAATGATGGTCCAACTAAACGCAAACTGGATGGAATAGCATGCCGCTGCAAGATGCTGTGGTAGCCATGCTGGTTCAGTATGCCTTCAATTTTGAATAAATCCCCAACAGTGTCACCAGCAAAGCACCCCCACACCATTACACCTCCTACTCCATGCTTCACGGTGGGAACCAGGCACCATCCGTTCACCTTTTCTGCGTCGCACAAAGACACGGTGGTTGGAACCAAAGATCTCAAATTTGGACACATCAGACCAAAGCACAGATTTCCACTGGTCTAATGTCCATTCCTTGTGTTCTTTAGCCCAAACAAGTCTCTTCTGCTTGCTGCCTGTCCTTAGCAGTGGTTTCCTAGCAGCTATTTTACCATGAAGGCCAGCTGCACAAAGTTGTTGTAGAGATGTATCTGCTGCTAGAACTCTGTGTGGCATTGACCTGGTCTCTAATCTGAGCTGCTGTTAACCTGCGATTTCTGAGGCTGGTGACTCGGATAAACTTATCCTCAGAAGCAGAGGTGACTCTTGGTCTTCCTTTCCTGGGGCGGTCCTCATGTGAGCCAGTTTCTTTGTAGCGCTTGATGGTTTTTGCAACTGCACTTGGGGACCCTTTCAAAGTTTGCCCAATTTTTCGGACTGACTGACCTTCATTTCTTAAAGTAATGATGGCCACTCGTTTTTCTTTACTTAGCTGCTTTTTTCTTGCCATAATACAAATTCTAACAGTCTATTCAGTAGGACTATCAGCTGTGTATCCACCAGACTTCTGCACAACACCACTGATGGTCACAACCCTATTTATAAGGCAAGAAATCCCACTTATTAAACCTGACAGGGCACACCTGTGAAGTGAAAACCATTTCCGGTGACTACCTCTTGAAGCTCATCAAGAGAATTCCAAGAGTGTGCAAAGCAGTCATCAAAGCAAAAGGTGGCTACTTTGAAGAACCTAGAATATAAGACATATTTTCAGTTGTTTCACACTTTTTTGTTAAGTATATAATTCCACATGTGTTAATTCATAGTTTTGATGCCTTCAGTGTGAATGTACAATTTTCATAGACATGAAAATACAGAAAAATCTTTAAATGAGAAGGTGTGTCCAAACGTTTGGTCTGTACTGTATGTATGTATGTATGTATATTAGACTAGAAGACGCACCCCCACTTTCCTCCAAAAGTTTGGAGGAAAAAAGTGCGTCTTATAGTCCGAAAAATACGGTATATATATATAAATTTAAAAAAAAAAAAAAAAAAAATTAGCAAAAAGGAAAATGGGCCGATGCAAAAGTTTGGATACCCTTGGAGATTTACGTCCTCCGATTACTTTAACCAAGTTTTCATACTTTTGCCTGTTAGGAAAGACCAAGTAATGCACATTTCTCCGCTTTATAAAAATCCAGCCTCCTCTAACCTTGTGCCAAAAAAAGAGCAGTAATGGGTTCTTTTAAACAGCTGCCTAACACTCTGAAAATGAAAATGGTGGAGGCACACAAAGCAAGAAAAAGGTAAAAGGACATAGCAAAGTGTTTTCAAGTTGCCCTTTCCTCAGTTCGAAATGTGATTAAGAAATAGCAGTTAACAGGAACAGTGGAGGTCAAGAAAAGGTCTGGAAAAATAAGCAAAATTTCAGTGAAAGCTGCTTGTAGGATTGCTAGAGAGGTAAATCAGAACCCCCCACTTGACTGCAAAAGATCTTCAGAAAGATTTAGCAGACTCTGGAGTTGTGGTACATTGTCCTAGTGCTCAGAGACACCTGCACAAATATGGCCTCCAAGGAAGAGTCATCAGAAGAAAACCTCTCCTGCGTCCTCACCATAAAATTCAGAAGTATGCAAAACAACATCTCAACAATACTAATACTATTTGGAAAAAAGTCCTGTGGAGCGATGAGGTTAAAATAGAACTCTTTGGCCACAACGATCAAAAGGTATGTGTGGAGAAAAACAGGCACTGAATTTCAAGAAAATAACATCTCACCAACCATTAAGCATCAGGGTTGATCAATCATACTTTGGGGTTGTGTTGCAGCCAATGGCATGGGGAACATTTCACAAAATACAATTGTCTCAGTCCACAAGATCCTCCATACAATAGATAAAACTATGGTAGCACAGATATCCAGTAACACAGTCCTTTAAAAAAGTTTAAATCGCAACGACATATCCCCCAACTGTAGCACATTTATCCAGCCCAGTAGGTACTGATCTCCATATGCCATCGATTCATCAATGGTCCTCAGATTAGATCCTTTCCCTTAGACGACATTCCACCAACTCCCAACTAAACATGTGGCTTCTTTTCTCCTTCACTGGGATCGGCTCCCTGTTGTGACGGCTCCACTGCACCTACTGTCCCCATGCACACAATGGGGCTAGTGGCTGGGAGACAATGGAATGATTGCTTTCATTGATTACCAATCTTGGGTCTGGCCTTATGTATGCTTACTGTCACTGAATAGAAGCGTTGATACCTGATTTGAACTGATGAGCAAACAAATCACTAATAAAACACATCAAGCAAATTTCTAACAAAACACAACAATAAGATCAACGAAAATGGTTGCTCCGTGCTGGAAGTCTTTAGTAAATGGTCAGCTCCTCACAATCCTAAACACACGTCAAAATCCACAATAGACTACACCAAAAGGCACAAGCTGAAGGTTTTACAATGACCCTCACAGTCACCTGATCTGAACACCATTGAAAATCTGAGGCTAGACCTCAAAATAGCAGTGCATGCAAGACGACCCAGGAATATCACAGATCTGGAAGAACTGTCCAAGGAAGAAAGGATGAAAATCCCTCAATCAAAATTTGAAAGACTCTTGTCTGGCTCCAAAAAGTGTTTTGAAGCTGTGATACTTGGTACTAGGTACTAACCTTGCAGGGGTATCCAAACTTTTACATGCCACTGTATACAGAAGTCTTGGTATCTCCTATGTGATATACACACATCAGCCCCAGTGCCTATGTGATGTAAATATCAGGGCTGTGGAGTCGGGTTCGTGGAGTCGATGCTCAATTTGGTGGAGTCGGTATAAAATGGACCAACTCCGACTCCTAAAATATATAATAAATTGGGTACAGTAGTTCAATGCAGTTTGTGGGGAATATTTTTTCATAAGAATTTGGGAACGTTATGAAATGTCCTATAAATGTCTGTCCTATTCCTGATCTAAGGTTCTAGACTTTTAGCTGAGATGAATCTGTGCTACAGGAAATTTATCACTTAAACATGAGCCATGTATGAGGGAGTCGGAGTCAGAGTCGTGGAGTCGAAGTCATGGAAATTGAGGAGTCGGAGGTTTGGCTTACCGACTCCACAGCCCTGGTAAATATAACAGTCTCAATGTCTCCTATGTGATTTCCACAGCTGTCTCAGTGTATCCTATGTGATGTATATAGCAGTCTTAGTGTCTCCTATGAAATATACTCGGTAGACCTGCCACTCCTTTAATGTAAGGTGAGAAGTGATGAATTTTCCACTTTGAGGAGACATGCAGTGTAATGTGCATCTGTGATTGGAACAACATACTACTGCAAGTTCTTTATAAAATGTATCCCAAAGAGTAGATTGTGCTGCAGATCGACATAAGCCTGGAAAAAGCAGTTACAAGAATGTTACCATTAATTCCACAGTGCTTTACAGACATTATCGTCGCTGTCCCCATTGGGGCTCACAATCTAAACTCCCTATCAGTATGTCTTTGGAGTGTGGGAGGAAACCGGAGAACCCCGAGGAAACTCACGCAAACACAGGGAGAACATACAAACTCCTTGCAGATGTTGTCCTTGGTGGATTTGAACCCAGGACCCCAGTGCTGCAAGGCTGCATAGCTAACCACTGAGCCACCGTGCTGACCACAATATCATTGCCACCTAACATCACAGCCTCAAAGAGAAGCAGCTCCAGCCATTAGGGGTGAGTTGTTTGACCAAACATAGCAGAATTATTTTCAAGTTAATAATTTTGTACGGTACCCAAATGATGGTATAAATATCCAAATGGCCCCTGTCAGAAAAAAAGCTCCTCGCCCCTGGTGTTAACGCTACTCGAAAGTGTGCTATACATTTATGCAGCAGGCTCTATAGTACAGTGTATGGCACAATATACTGCACAACACCGTGGCTGAGCATATAGAAAAAGTCTGATTCATGGACAGATAAAGTTAGGTGTGGCTCGTTTCAAAGCCTTGATCATGTCAGGCCAAAGTCTGAAAAAAAATCTATATGTAGAGCACAGCACTCCTGGACAGTGGAGCAAAGCAGGGTCCTGCCCCTTACTATACAGTCAACAGAAGCTGGGCACTCAGTGTGTGGTCAAATAGTTATGTTTTCGAAAACCCAAAACACGTATTAGGGCATCTTCATACATTGCATTTTTGTCTCATTTTCTAAGCAAAAAATGCAGTCCAAGCAAAGTGAATGAGATTTCTTAAGTCCCATGCACATGTTGCTTATTTTTTCCTTGCAGATTTAAAGCAGTTTCAGATCTGCAGCATGTCAATGCTTTCAGCTTTTTTCACCTATTCTAATAACTGGGGGCAAAAAAAGCACTGTTGTTTATGCAGCATTTTTACCTGCCACGAGACTTGGTTCTTGGTGCAGAAATGTCTGCAGCAAATGCTTAACGTGTGCACATATCCTCGGTGTGTCGGCCATGCACTCTGACCTTCCCGAGATGCACTATCCATATACTGTCTTCTGATGGAATCTGTCAGAGTGTACAGCAAAATATTCTAACAGTTCATTTAGATTACTGAAAAATACATTTACATACATTTGCGTGAAAAAAAAATCTGCTGTGACATACAATGTTGTCGCTTATCCGTTTATGGGTAAACTTTGGGATGTATGTACATGATTCCATTACTATATACAATACATCTAAATGTCAGCTGCCCCAACGGAGTTAATTACACCAAATCCAAAATGTGCCTGGAATATGGCACAGAATTACCTTTCCACCCTGGCAGAAGACCTAACTTTAGGAATGCTTGGAACTTGAGAATTTCGAGATAAAACTATTTCCATGATTTTGGGAGGCCCATGGAGAATTTAAGAACATCTCTTTTCTATCCTCATCCATCGCCAGTATTCAGTTTCCCTATACACTGTTAGTAACGTGTTCTCTACCTAGATCTAAGGCACTTCTTAGTACCACACATTCCCCATGAGAGTTTTCATGCCATATATTTTCATTTTTAAGTGCTAATATTTAAGTGGAAAGCAAGAAGCATTGGTTCTGTATAACTTATTGTATATTATTTTTTGATTAATAGGTTCCCAGATAACATTATATTACATAACACCATTCTAAGCCAATAGTCAAGTGTTCTGGTACCAGATCACTGAACGGATATTAACCCTTTACTCCTGCTAGAAATCGACCTCACAACTTAGCTCCATCCTTAATGTTTCCTACAGGACAAGGATAGGCCGCAGAAATCTCGGCACATTCCTATCTGTTTCAGATCATGTTTACAACCCTTCCTCTTGTCAGACATGTGGTTCTTATAATGGGGCCTGGCAGTCACATCTGTATCAGCCTCACAGAGACTGGAGGCAGGCGTGCAATCAGAAGACTCTGCCTGACGGAAAACTCCACAATGTAACAGATTATTCACTACCTTGAGCCCAATACCATAAAAAGGGAATAGGAGCGTCTCTCCCCAGCCTCCCGGTTTCCTCCTCGCTATGGAGCAATATGCTCCAAATTGACAGTTCGGACTAGCTGAATGGTTGTGCCGCTAGTCCAAACTATGCGCTCTATGGTGCTGCTAGCAGAGGCATTGGAGGAGTGGGGAAGGGCACTGAAGCTGGCCAGATCCAGCATGTCAACCAGCTGCAGAGTAGCGCTTACAAGCTCTATTTTCAAGACCTGAGACGCTTTATACTCATTGCTTAAAAGACTGGCCACTACTGATTGATTGTAGAAGTGGCCAGTAACCTAGACAACAAGCAGTAAACAAAATTAAAAATATGTCCGAAGAGGAATTTTAAAAGATGTAATCTGGAAAGCCCAAACCAGTGTTACTCTTTTGCACTCTGTATGATGTTCTCGGACAGCCTGCAGTAATCAACATCTGATGGGGGTGCAAAATGACTGCTGCAGCCAAACAGCGGCCGACGATAAGCTAGAGCCTTTACATTGCATCTGAGGGGAAAAAAACATCTCAGACAGATTACGTAGGCAGTAGCTTATCAGCAGCTGCTGTTTGGCGGCAGTGGTCACATGACACTCTCCATTGCATGCTGATACCAGGAGACATGGCCACGAGTGTGGAGGCGCTGTCTAGGAGGAAACTTTTTTTTTCTTTTATTAATTTATTTAAATATCCCATCATTGGTTCATTAACTTTTAAAGTAGGTGACTTATCCATTAACAGCATCTCAGTCAAGATGGCTTTCAACTCATTATGTACAGAAGGTAAATCAAATCTATGACCAGAAAAAAGATTCTAAAATTTTTTTATTTTTTACTATTGTAATCAATAATAAGAGAAAAACTAGATGATAGATACCCTTTAAGCTCAACACTAAAATAAGCCAACAATATTCTTATAGATTTTTAATTTAAAGAGCTCCGCTCAGCACGATTTTGTAACGTAAAAGTATAGACATGGCTGCAATGGCACTGTAATAATGATTAAATTGATAACTTTGATAAAGAAATCCACTTTATGGTCTTTATTTAATCATGTGAAATTTTCTGATAATTACATTTCGGTGCACAGGGGCTGGACTGTGCACTGGGTCTTCTCCTCCTTGTCAGTGATTCCCCGGCCCCTCCACCTGCCTCCGGTCTGTTAGACAGGTCACTGCTGAGGCAGGCATCCAAAGACCAGAGGCAGGTCATTCACAGACTGGAGTGCAGGAAGAGGGGCTGGAGAATCACAGACAGGGAGGAGAAGACCCAGGCACAGTCCGGCCTCTGTGCACCGAAATCTAATTAGCAGAAAACTTCAAATGGTGATTAAAGAAAAACCATAAAGAGGATATCTTCATCAAAGTTAATCAGTGTTACAGCCATGTCTTATTTACAATACAAAATTGTCCTGACACGTTCTCAAAATCAAAATGATTTCCCTAATAAAGCCATCTACAGCATCACTGTTCAACACAGTACACTGCTCTTATCTGTCGGTCCCATTGATATGAACGGACCAGCAGGAGTCATGCACAGTTATGACTGTTCATTCAATCCCAGTAATAAAGAGAGACAATCGGAAACCCTGATCAGTGGGGAATGAGGGATTACTCATTTATCACATATCCTATGTAAAGGTCTGTCATGGCAAAACCACTATAAGATATATGCACACATTACGTATTTGCAGCAGAATTTTCAGCACCATTTATGTATCCCTCGGCAGGAAAAACGCTGTGCAAAAAGACTCATTTTTGCAGCAGACTTTTCCCCGCTCATCAGAATGAGTGAAATCTGCAGCAAAAACTCTGAAAAAATTGACATGCTCCAGATTTAACTCCACTGCAAATCTGCAAGGAAAAATAAGCAACGTGTGCATGAGACATCAGGAATCTCATTCACTTTGCTGGCATCAGGAAATCCTTCAGGTTGTGTGACAAATCTGCCCAATCTCCAAGACAAGAACGTGACAAATCAAGGCACAGGCCCTAAAGAGGCATGCTTTCAAAGCAGGTTTTAAACTATGGGTAAATTTGCCGGAATTTAGTCTTAAATTCAAGCAGAATTCTGGTGCATGTCATGCTACAAATCGCACTCTTTGCACTTCACTAGTCACTTCTTTAAAGTTTCTATGAAAGAAGGCATAAGCGTATTTGCAAAATTTAGTAAATTTATTAAAACCCTCCGTCACATACAATATCGGTTCTAACGAGTTCACATACAATGTGACTGTCAGGCGCAGGCTAGAAAAATACCTATAATATCTAATATTTACAATTTCAGTGCTCTAAAAGTGATCAGTGACCTTCATAGGGATGTAATAAAAGAGACTACACATAATCAGGTGCAAAAAAAAAACATTTACTTAACATAAAACTAATAACTCTGAAATACAAACATTTCAAAACTCCCGCCAAATAAAAGAGATGTGCCTGTCAGGCCTATTGTATGTGACGGAGGGTTAAAAGTCATGCACCAGTTTTTAGCTTGAAAAAAAGTGGTCTAAATGTTAGCCAATAACAGATGGTGTATAGTTATACTAGAGCAATGTTTCCCAAACCCCGTCCTCACAGCCCCCCCAACACGTCAGGTTTTCAGAGAACCTATGAAACACTAAGGAAACCCTGAAAACATGACATTTGGGGGGCCAGGTAGACTGGGGTTTGGGAAGCCCCGATCTAGGCAATCTAAATTTATCATCCAGTATGAACCAATGTCATAAATGTGGTGCATTGTAAGACAAAGTTTACACTGTCTAGCTACTACAGGGACAGTTAGGCTATGTTCACACACCATGGTTTTTTAGCATTTTTTGCTGTAGATTTTTCTGCATATTTTCGGCTGCGTTTTGCAGTACCAGCAACGTCTATGAGAATCCAGAATTCTCTGTTCACACATGATGGGTTTGTTTGCTGTGTATTTTGTGCCTTGGTTTGTGTTTTTTCACCCATAGGAAGTAATGGATGGTGAAAAAAAAAAACTGAAGAAACGCACCAAAATTTGCACCTGCATTTTTTCAGCGTTTTTGATGGCATAATAAAATGGGGTTCTTTTTTTCTTTTCACAGAACTTTATGGACATGCAGAAATAGAGATCGAAGAACAGTGAAAAAAAAGCTGAAAAAAACGAACCAAAAAAAAAGCACAAAAACTGCAAGAAAAATACTGAACAAAATGGCCCTGAAGATAAAGTTTTGATGCAGATTTGTGATGCAAAAATAACCATGATGTGTGAACATAGCCTAATGGTCATCCTATCTGCAGTCTATAATGAAAACTCATTATATAAAGTTAAAGCTACAGTATGTAGTAGCATTGACTGTCTACAAGATAACAGATTCTACCTATTATACCCTCACATAAATAATCAGGACTTCTGCCATACGTGGGAAACCAGGGCCTTAAGCTTATTCATGCTGTAAAGGGTCAAGGGTCATTAGGGTCAAATCCCTTAAGAGGCTTTTGAAAAAAAAAAAAAAGCCAAAGAGGGGGTTATAACAAACTAATTCAGCAACTTTGCCATAAGAACAAGTCTAAAATTAAATATGCAGGAAACCGAAAATATTTTCAGCTCACCCTTGTATCCATTGAATGAGTCCATTCAATCCTTTGAGCATGGAAGGACGTCCCTGTCAGACGTGAGCAGCAGCTTGCAGGTTGAAAAGAAGCTCCAGTGAGGTAAAATTAAAAATCTCTCTTTATTAGAAAAAATCCATTAAAATATGGGCAATTGTTCCGACTAATTCACTAAGTCAAAGTGGAGAAAAAAACTCAGTTTGACAGTGAAACTGAGTTTAAGAGCACATAGGGTGCTCGAAACGCATAGTTATTTATCACCGGCACCTTTTTTCCTCCACTTTGACCAAATATATTGGTCGGAACAATTGCCCATATTTTAATGGATTTTTTCTAATAGAGAGATATTTTTAATTTTGTGACTTTTGGCGTTTTCACGCCTGTTTCTCATAGCTCCACCAAAATAAGAGGAGCGGAGGAAGGACGCAAGAGTGATGCTACAGCTCCTCTAATTCACGACAAGCAGTGGCGTTCCATATGCCAGAAATATTACTCATTATTATTATTACTACTACTCCTGTCTCTGACTGGAGTAAGATTTCTGCTGTAGCACACAGAGGCGCACACCACTCGTAAAACACGCCAGATTCATGAATTAGAAGTGTCTGACTCCAGAATACCCCCTCAGCAGGACTGGCGCGAAGAACGCTGGACTTGATGAATCGGGCCCTTAAGTTTCTGCTCAGATTCTGCCCTGAATACTCAGTAAAAAGACTACTATGCACATAACCCAGCAGTCAGATCAAAATTTGAAGTTTTTGAACTCCTCATGGTTTTTGGAGAATTTGTGCTCCAAAATCTCAGTAAAAATCAATACTCAAGTGTGAACACTACTTAACTTGGAGGTCTAAAGAATATATTTAAAGCAGATTTGTTGCAGAAATTTCTAGGGCTGAAATCAGTTCCATTACTCTGAATGGGCATGTTTGTGCTGCAGGTAGAGGATTTTAGCTAGCTCCAGTCAGATGAATGGGACAGTTACACATTTCTGCAACAGATCTTATCCAACATCCTACATCATCCACACATCCAATATATTATTATTATATTGTATGTATTATTCACAGGTTCTAAACCCCTCAAGACTCCCAACATACGTAACAAAAGCACGTAAGAGGTGAAGAATGGCATGTCCAGAAATGTTTACGCCATAACAGAAGATGAAATGAATTATTCCATACATTTATCACTCCTTAAATCCTCACAAGAGCCGGTCTGCAATGGGCAGAGGTTGGTTTTTGTACCTCCCATAAATCTGTATAGAATGGGCGCGTGCATGCCACCAGCCAAAACAACAACAACTGGTGGAAAGGGGTGAAGGAAGGAGGACACCATATAGAACATCTGTAAAGCGGTGTATCACATTATAGTTTGTGGGTCTAAATTACTTCACTATCATTTATAAGTGCAATGTCGGAGACGGAGCCAAGCAGTGAATGTGAGGCTCCGATGAATTATGAAGCATAAAGGCCGTAATAAGAGTTATATAACAGGATCATGAGTGGAACCACTTCAGAGCGCTCCGGTTAACCTCAGGAACACACTCTCTTCCTGCTCTCAGAGGTGGTTACCAGCAGAATGAACAGGAAGGTATTGGGCTTCACACTTTAACCAGACAAATAACTGATTTTGGCAAATGAAGAAATAACTCAAGTCTTTAGATATTAATACATATTAATTCAGTAAATATTTCAATACCACATGCATATTTAGACAAGGTCTCCACTATAGCAATAAAATAAAATATATACAGTATATGCCTATATGCAGGGGAATTAAAATTACAAGCATTGTGTGCATATTATATATATATATATATATATACACACACACACACAATTTTTGTAATTTTAACCCCCCTGCCTCTGTTTCAGACAGATGTTACATTGTAGTTTATGAGATTTTTAATATCACTACACAAACTACATTTATATTTTTCTTTCTTCTTTAGCAGGTTAGTAGCTAAAAACCACCCCCCATACACAACCCCCTCAGAGGTAGAATGGGTTGGTCTCTCTAGCACTACCTCAGGAGCAACAGCATGGGGGACATTATATAGACAGTGTCGCTGCGAATCCAGCACTGGAGGAAGATTAAAACGCCATAGTATATAAGCCAGCAGCACAGTCACTGTGTGGCCCATGATGCAGATTTGAAGCAGCAATTTCCTGCGTCTTTTTGCCTCTCCCTGGCAGAAAAAACACATTCGGATTTACATGCGTTTTTGAAGCGTTTTTACATGCGCTTTTTGAAGAGTTTTTGTACATCAATGAATGCTTTTTGGAGCTAAATAAAAGTTATTTGGTGGGACATTGCTTAAACACTTGGATTAAGAACTGGGGTGGGTATATTGGTTCATTTAAATGATTAAAGAATGGGTCTGTTATATTTCAAATAAAGTGCTGTGTCTGTGTGTTTATTTAACTCTTTAATTAGTTTTGGTCATGAAAAGTTCTGATTGACACCTTGTCATCACCAAACAAAAGAACAGGGTGTCAGCTAGTCCCATTCACCCTACCTTCATTAGCATTTTTATTCATGTAATTTATGCTATTACTGTGAGCTGCTAATTTTAGCCTGGGAAGTTGCCATTAGGCAAACATTTTCCCTGGCCATAATTAACATCTCAAAGCTGGTTCGTTAGCTGCCAATTCCCCCCTGATCAGCACTCAGCAGCGATTTGGACACAACGTATTTATGTTGCGCCCAAAATGCGGTGTTCTAATGCCTCACTTTTGTTGTCAGTACATGTGAATCCACCACATATAATGACACTTCCATCGGTCAAAATCTGCAGCGGAGACTAGCGTGTCCTCTAAAGAAATTGACATGCTGCGGGTGAGTTTGGGTACGTGGCCACGGTCAGGAACCACTGCAGGTTCGACACTGCGTGTTTATACAGCGTCAAACCCGCAGCGTCCAGACGGTACAGCATAGTGGATGCGATCTCTAGAAATCCCATGTCCACTATGTGTGCATCTGAGGCTGCAGATCACCCGTGGACACTGACATGCAGCGCGTCTTTCAGGACCGCAGCATGTCAAATTCTCTTGCGGAATTGCTAGTCTGCACAACAGAAATTTGACCACTAGAAAGTACTGAATGCAGTAAATCCGAATGGTTCAGTGAACACATGTGGATTTACCTGCTTTCAATAGAATGCAACGTTTTATACACAGCAAAAATTTGCATCCAAAGCACTGCTAAGTCCGGATCTTGGGCACAAAGCCTAAAATTAAAAAAATAAATGGTGTGGGCTCCCGCGTCATTTTTATAACCAGCAGAGGGAAAGCGGACTGCTGCGGGCTGATATTAGTAGCCGGGGAAGGGACCATTAGCCAACAATGTTCCCTGGCTATTAATATCAGCCCACAGCTGTTTGTTTAGCCTTTGCTGGCTAGATTACAGAGGGACCCCAGAAAAAAATTGACGTGGGGGTCCCCCTATAAAATCTAACCAGCAATGGCTAAACAAGACAGCTGCGGGCTGATATTAATAGCCATGGAAGGGGCCATGGATACTAGCCCCCTCCGCGGCTATTAATATCACTCCTCAGCAGTCCCAGAAATGGCGCATCCAAAAGATGCGCCAAATCTGGCGCTTAGCCTCGCTCTTCCCACTGCCCTGTAGCGGTGGTAGTGGGGTAATGGGGTTGGGGTTCACGTCAGCCTTATATTGGCAGCTGATATGAAGCCCAGGTCAGTAATGGAGGGCGTCTATAGACGCCCCCATTACTAACCACGTGGTAAAATAGTCGCCGCCTTTTCAATAAAAATCACGGCCAGAATAAAGTATTCTAATGAAATAAAAAACACATTTTTAAAAAAAAAAAACTTTATTGTACGCCTCCGCAAAGCCATCGATCTTTTGAAAAAAATGTAAAAAAAAAAACAAACAACCATATCCCTCACCTGTCCGCCGTCATGACGCAGTCCACGATTACCGCCAACGATTGTCCCTCGACGATCCGGGTCACTTCTACAGCAGTGACATCAGCAATCACTGATGTCACTGCTGTAGAAGCCAGCAATGTATACTGACAAGGAGTGTAAAATCACTCCTGTCAGTATACATTGCTGCAGGAGGTCACTGGGGCTCATCAGCTGAAGATCAGCTGACGAGCCCCGGTGAGCTAACCACTGTGGGATCATTCGGAGGTCACGTGACCGATCAGCTGATTGCTACGTCACCGCAGGTCCTGTCAGTACAGGTCCTGCGGTGACGTGAGCATCAGCTGACCGGTCGCGTGACCAATCAGCTGATCGCTGACGTCACCACAGGTCCTGGCAGCTCAATACAACGGGTGCGAGCCCGCTCCCCCACAGTGTACCGCCAGCTGCAGGGAGGACATCGGGGGGCGCCGGATAGGTGAGTATAAAAGTTTTTTTATTATTATTATTTTCACTTTATTTTTTTTTTTTTACACTGTGGGCACTCAGGCTGGGCAGAGCAGACTACTGCTCCTTCCAGCAACGCTGCTCTCACTGTTATCAAGAAGATCGGCGATCGGATGAGTAGTCCTCCTCTCCCAACCTGGGTACCACACGCAGCGCATTTCCGCCGTGAATTCGTGGCCAATGACTTTAATTGAAACGCAGCAAATCCACAGGTTACCTGCGGTTTTGCTGCGTTTCAATTCAAGTCAATGGGCGCAAATTCGCAGCAGAAACGCCCGAACAATGGTAGTGGTGCGTTTTGTAACGCAATGCGAATCCGGAGCGGAAATTTCCGCATCATGTACATAGCACATGCATATTTGCATTGCAATGCATGGCAGACCAATTACAAGCGTTTTTGATGCATTTCCACGGCGGGAAACTTGCCACAAAAACGCATCAAAAACGCTTCGTGTGCACATAGCCTTAGTCTCTTTGTGTCAGATTTCTCCTCCTCCTCTGTACACACAAACACACATACATATTTATATTACACACGCACATATATACCCATACATTTCATCCAGAAAAAAAAAAAGACCGTTCTTCATCTGTATTGTCATCAATTTACTACCCGTATGGCATCTATTTTTATACAGCATACAGTTTCCAATGTTGAAGAAATGCAATGTATCAGTAAAAATTGGATTTTATACGGTGGCCCCATAGGGAATCCTTTTTTTTTTTTTTTTTTTTTTTTTTTTTTTTTTTTTTTACACACCCACAAATTTTAATGGGCGAGTCTCATCCAACACACAAACTAAACTAGTGCATGCTGAAGTTTTTTTTCATATGCAGTTTCAGTCCATAAAAACTGTAGTCTGCACTACCACATGGAAACACACTGGTGACCGAAAAGACTGTGAACAAGCTATCATAGCCTGAGCACATAGCCTGAGCACATAGCCTGAGCACATAGCCTGAGCACATAGCCTGAGCACATAGCCTGAGCACATAGCCTGAGCACATAGCCTGAGCACATAGGAATTGAAAACACTAGTCTCTCAAGATGGCATTTAGCAGCATCTCTGAGTGAATTAGGAGTTCAGGAGGCAGGGAAGGAGACAAAATGGCTTCTAAGTAACAAAAGAAGCAAATTGCTCTGAAAAAAATGACTTCTCTAGGCTGATTTCCACAGGAGAGAGATTTTCACTATATAGTGCAGTACAGTAGTATTGCAGCATATAATACAAGTGATCAAACGATTGCAGGTGCAAGTCTGGAAGTGTTTGTAATGATACGTAGCTCAGCTGTATCTCTACAAAGAAGCTGCAGAGTTTTCCATCATTACAAACCCTTCCAGCTCTCATCTCACAGCAGGCAGTGAGGGGGGAAGGGTCAAGGCTGACTGCACTATGAGAGGAGACCTGGTTTATTAATTCGAAATAACAACCCAACAATGTTATTCTAATCTGTTTTTTACTTTGTTTAATGTTTATTTTATTCTCATGATATAGGGGAAACTATCTCGTCTTAGCTGCTTCCGGAGAAGTTTCGGAGATAGTCCAAGCAGTCAAACTAAAAAAAATTACCTATTGATTTATTTTGGCAGAGTGTCCTGAGCATGTTCTATGTCATACACTGACAACTAAACAGGGGAAAAAAAACTGAGTTGTGTCCATCACTTACAATTAGTGGTGTGTCGGGTGTTGGAATGGCCCGCAAGAAGGACTAGGTCCAGCCAAACTATGGCTGTGGAACATTTTTATATTACTACATCTTTAGTCTATGGATACACTACCATATACGTATGAATATATATTTTTTTGCAGTTTCGTCCAGTGGAATGCACTGTCCAAATATGAATCTAGTCCAACACATCTGAAGCCAACTCAATACTCATGAAATACAGGTGTTTGTCTTCACTGTAATCCAGTCCTCTAATGGCTTCATTCACATTGCATTTTGTCCAAATGTTTCAATTGTGTTGTTTTTCCTCACTGAATGTTTCGGACAGTAATGCAGTTTTCCAGAAGAAACCTGTTACTACACAAAGAAGAGTATTCTCCATCTACAAACACTTCTTGTTGGGTGAGGTCCTCTGCATCTGGAGTTATGTGCGTCTTCCACCAGTTCCTGTATTTTTCTGCCAATCAGTTAACAGCTCTAAGTGCTGCATTTGTGAATTATTAATGAGCAATGCTACACAATAGCGGGAACAGAGCCCTTACTGCAATTACAGCATCCTGATAAATGAAAACCAACCAGAGCTTGAAATTATGACCTCATCCCTTGTCACCAATAAACATCATTTACAAATGGCACACTAACAGGTTTCAATAAGCAGAATGAAAAAAATCTGCATTAAAAGGGGTTGTCTGCTTCATCTCATCAATTAGGTAAAAGTTTCATAGTGCTAGTAAAAACAAGCAACTTCGCAATTTACCTCTTAATGCTGTAGCGTACCGCTTCTTGACAAGGTTCCGGCGACCTCGGAGTTGGGTGGTCTCTTAGGCAAGGAGCTTGGAAGTGCTGCTTTAGCCAGCCTCAGTGCCCTCACGTTGCTTGCATGCGGCAGAGGCAAAGCTGCCTCTGCTTGCGTCATTGAAGAGTGCCCAGTTTGGGCTAGTGGCTCAACCATAGTATAGGTCCAACCCATTCTCAGAGGCACATCTGTCTCCACCTTCCCCGGCAAGCAGGAAGCTAGGAGGCAGAGAAGTGGTGGGCTCCTAATGTCAAGAGCAGGAGATAATGCTTTTAATCAAAAAAAGTCTAAATAAATTGCATTTAATGGGGTTGTCCACTACTTGGACAACTCCTTCTCAATCCCCATGTTTGGCCTCGTTAAAATATAAAAGTTTATACTCATCTCCCGCGCCATTCCAGCGATGTCAGCATTCGCATTTCCAGGGCTCTCGCGAGGTTGTTACGACACGTGAGCCATGCGCCCAATCACTCATTGACCCCTCCTTCAGAAATATTATTAATCAAGGGGAAGAAAGAGCTTAGGCTAGACGCTCACTTCCTATTACTTATATGTCTAAGGCGGGGACAGTGACACCAGCTCTGATTGGGCGCAGGGCTGATGTGTCAAACTCACGGGAGACCTGATAACGCGAGTGCTGACACCACTGGAACGGCATCGACACCAGATGTTTTTAGCTTAACGGGGCCAAACATGAGGAATAAGAAGGGGTTGTTGAAGTAGTGGACAACTCCTTTAAGAGATTAACATAAGCCACAGACATTTTACAAAAATTTCTTTTGATGTCATTGCAAAAGTAGGAAATCTTAAACATCGTATTGGGATATACTTTGTATTAGATTCTATGAATGACAAGACGGTAAGGAAGCTTTATCATGCAAGATGATAATCACCTCTGCTCATCTGAATGGGGTTGTTTCAGCAGGAAATTGGGCGCTACACTTACTGCTCTCCTCTCTCTCCCTATTTCCCACCCGCTGGGAGAGCGGCAGAAAAGCTTTAAGTATAGTGCCCGCCCATTGCACTTGCGGCTCACTAGCATACTATTTCAATTATGGATTTATCTAAAATAGCAAAACAAATTTCTACAAGAAAGGCAAGGATTTCATCAGCATTAAAGCACCTTTACTTACATGCCGTTAGTTTTGGGTATGAAATCCTGACAGGTTTGATTTAAGGGCACTTCAAAAAAAAAGCTAAAATTCTGTAGCTGGATGTTTGCTAAATGTCCATAATACATCAAGAAAATGTCTACATACACTGCATTTTTTTCATCGTAGTTTAAAACGCAGCTTGATGAAGGTATCGTTTTTACAAAATTACACATTTAAAAATTACACTATAAACCCAGCAAACTTCTAACATTTTTAAGGTGTATTGGGAAAAAAAAAAAACACTAAAACAAAATGTGACATAAGGAATGGCATAAATGTTTACAAAGAAGTGATAAATTGGGTTCAAATAAAAACAAATAACGTTGAGCTCCTTACAGATGCTAGTCAGAAGGAACAAGGTACAGATTCCTCACTAATCTCTGTGGGTGCCAAATAGACTGGTTCCTTTAAAGAACAGAAACACGGGACACCCCAGTGATACAAAAATAGACTTCCACTCAAGAGAAAAATATTTCTTGCTCTCACCTTTCACACTAAACTTGCCACACTGGACACGGAGGATCATACACAAGTCCCGCATTAATACAGTATTCTTCAGAGCTAGTGTATGTAGTATAAGTATGAAAACTTTTCTGCTTTATTACAATAAAACTCAATTTATAGTATGTTTAAAAAGAACTTGTCAGCAGGATTTCATAACCCAAACTATTAATATATACATATAGCTTTTTCAAAGACAAGTCCAGGGATACCTTTACATGGCCAGTCCATGAGAAACCAGCATATGAATTGATATGGAAATGAGGCTGAAGAACTATTCTGTAGATCTGAAGCCTTTGTCATTCCAGCTCTACTCCCGTCCAATGCTGCCTCCTGCTGACTGACTACTCCCTTGCTTGAAGTCACACAAATTGAGGCCATCAGCAGGAGGAGGTGGCGCAGGCGGGGAATAGAGCTGGAGTGACAGAGGCTTCAGATCTACAATAGATCTTTAACCTCATTTGCATATCAATTCAAATGCTGATTTCTCAGTTAGGGAGGAATGGACTGGCCATGTTAAGGTATTGCTGAAAGAACTAAACGAACATATAAATAGTGTCCTGCTGACAGATTCCCTTTAAAGAGAATTGGTCACCAGGTTTTTGTTAAGCAGAGAACAACATAATATTAGGGCAGAAATCCTGATTTAGGCAATATGTCATTTTTATAAATTCACTATTTTATCAGCAAGAGATTATCACTAGAGGATTACTTGGTCTACTCCCAGGTATCCAACCACTGATTAGTATCTTTCTGCAATGCACAGTGTACACAGAAAGAGCCCAGCATTCAGACAACTGTGCTAAATAGGGCCTCATTCAGATTTGTTCACATACATTTTTTTTTCACATACAACTGCCCGAATTTCATCAGTGTTTTTGATCAGTTTCATCAGTTTTTCTCCAGCTTTTCCCATCAGTCCGTCGATAAAAAACAGTCAGTAAACCGACGCTAAGATCAATATCGGAGAGGTCTCTGCAATTTTCAATGGACCACTCAAGACAGTTATTAATCAAAACTGCAGCATCCAGAAAAGTAAGTAACATTACTGGAAGCAGGGTCTCTGTTCCTACATCAGGCTGCTCTCAGATTAGGGGAAAAAAAAACAGCTGACAGATTCCCTTTAAATGAGAGATCTATAAGGGAGGACCACATTGCTTTGACTGCTTCTTGACAAATGCATCCAACTGAATTCTCCGCCATAAGCCACTCTGTGGGTGGGCGCATCTGGTTGATTATGTTTTATGAACAAACTTTAATAAAAAAAAAAAAAAAAAACATGCCGCTATTCTGAATTCTAAGTCTTCTGGAGCTCAATGCCCATGGCAAACAGGAAGTCGGGAGGCAGAGAGCGGTGTACTCCTGAAGGCAGATTAGAACTAACCTTTAAAGGGAACCTGTCACTAGGTTTTCCCAGTATAAAAAGTGCTGCCACCACCATTACTGCCTGTTTTACAGTATTCTAGGAAGATGTACATCGGTCTACAACCCCCTCTGCATAGCCCCAAAGATATCTTGTAAATGCCTATCCTCCCATACGGTGCAGTCAGTGGGTGTCTCTGTCTTGATCCAGAGCCTCCTCTCTGGTGGCAAAAGCGTCCTCCATCAATGCGTCATATGGACGACGCATGCCATGTCATCCACACAGTGTACCCCAATTGCATGAAGGCGTACTTTGCTCTGCCCTGCTGAGGTTGGAGCAAAATACTGTAGTGCACATGCGACGGCTTTACTTCTGGGTCATCGGCGCTTTTTGATCTCGCGTGGCGCATGTGCATTAGAGCACTTTGTTCTGGATCAAGACCAGAGATGCCCATCAGACTGGACAACACCGTATGAGGGGCAATATAAAAAATATTTTTGGGGCTATGCAGAGGGGTTTGGCGACTCATATACATAGTCCTAGAACACAGTAAAACAAGCGTTAAAGGTGGTGGCAGCACTTCACACTGGGAAGACAGGTTCCCTTTAAGAAATATATAGGAACCACGCCAGAGCTGAAAGTGCTCTATGTTACGATAAAACTATATGAATTAAAAAATGCTCATACAAAATATAGATATTATAAAATACACCCACACAGGACATATCTGCTGCAGACTTCCCGCTGTGGATAATCTGCAGCAGCAATATCCGCAGCAGTGACAGGCCGCAATTGTCAAATCTGCTGTGCTGATTAATTTACGCTGTAGATGTGCTGTACAGAGAGCAGATGCGGCTTCATAAAGTCTCATCTACAACACTGGTACTGTGCTATACATCAAATTTTTTACCTAGAAAATCTGCAAGATATCTGACATGTGTGAACATAGCCATATAAAGCCACATACAATGAATTCTACTGACTTGGACTATGATTTAGTAGTTCCCAAGCTTCTGAAATACTTCTAACATTGCTTTGGTTTCACAGAGAACAAGCTATATAATTATTAACATGGTTATATGCTATGCTAATTACAACATCTGTAGAGAAAATTAGGAGGGGCGCAGGTTCACACTGAAGCAATCAGAATAAAAACCATAAGACCTCGCTCACATTTTTTCTTTTCACACCAATTTAAACTTGTAATTTTTGCACTGAGTTTTTTTTAATCATTTAAAAATTTATGGGAACAAATACTCCATCTGTAACTTCATACAATGTACAAAATAAGGCAGTGCGAAAAAAACAAAACAGGTTTGACCTTGAGCACAACGTACTTTCACTAGACAAATTGAAAATGTACTGCTCAGATGTCTCTCCAATCAGAATTCTTCTTAAAAGGAACATGACGGTTAATACATGCTGCCTAAACCATGAGCAGCATGTATCAGACACTGGTTGCATGATTTCAGCCATATACAGTGGGTACGTAAAGTATTCAGACCCCTTTACATTTTTCACTCCTTGTTTCATTGCAGCCATTTGGTAAATTCTAAAAAGTTCATTTTTTTTAAATTCTTAATGCACACTGTCTTCACCCCCATCTTGACGGGGGAAAAAAAAACAGAAATGTAGAAATTTTGGCAAATTTATTAAAAAAGAAAAACAAATATCACATGGTCATAAGTATTCAGACCCTTTGCTCAGACACTCATATTTAAGTCACATGCTGTCCATTTCCTTGTGATCCTCCTTGAGATGGTTCTACTCCTTCATTGGAGTCCAGCTGTGTTTAATTAAACTGATAGGACTTGATTTGGAAAGGCACACACCTGTCTATATAAGACCTCACAACTCACAGTGCATGTCAGACCAAATGAGAATCATGAGCTCAAAGGAACTGCCCAAGGAGCTCAGAGACAACTGTGGCAAGGCACAGATCTGGCCAAGGTTAAAAAAAAGAATTTCTGCAGTACTCAAGGTTCCTATGAGCACAGTGGCCTCCATAATCCTTAAATGGAAAAAGTTTGGGACCACCAGAAGACTTCCTAGACCTGGCCATCCAGCCAAACTGAGCAATCGTGGGAGAAGAGCCTTGGTGAGAGAGGTAAAAAAGAACCCCAAGATCACTGTGGCTGAGCTTCAGAGATGCAGTAGGAAGATAGGAGAAAGTTCCACAAAGTCAACTGTCACTGCAGCCCTCCACCAGTCGGGCCTTTATGGCAGAGTGGCCCGACGGAAGCCTCTCCTCAGTGCAAGACATGTGAAAGCCTGCATAGAGTTTGCTCAAAACCACATGAAGGACTCCCAGACTATGAGAAATAAGATTCTCTGGTCTGATGAGACACAGATAGAACTTTTTGGTGATAATTCTAAGCGGTATGTGTGGGGAAAACCAGGCACTGCTCATCACCTGCCCAATACAATCCCAACAGATTGTGACAAGATAATGACCCTAAGCACACAACTAAAATAACAAAGGAGGGGCTTCAGAATAACTCTGTGACCATTCTTGACTGGCCCAGCCAGAGCCCTGACCTAAACCCAATTGAGAATCTCTGGCGAGACCTGAAAATGGCTGTCCACCAACGTTCACCATCCAACCTGACGGAACTGGAGAGGATCTGGAAGGAAGAATGACAGAGGAACCCCAAATCCAGGTGTGAAAAACTTGTTGCATCATTCCCAAGAAGACTCATGGCTGTACTAGCTCAAAAGGGTACTTCTACTCAATACTGAGAAGAGTGTCTGAATACTTATGACCATGTGATATTTCAGTTTTTCATTTTTAATAAATTAGCAAAAATTTCTACATTTCTGGGTTTTTTTTTCAGTCAAGATGGGGTGCAGAGTGTAATTTAATGAGAAAAAAAAGAACGTTGCAGCCATTTGGTAAATGCTAAAATGAAAAAAAGTGAAAAATTTAAAAGGGGTCTGAATACTTTCCATACCCACTGTGTGTTTAAGTCTGAAACGCTGCGGCTTCTCCCCGCTGGCTGCCAGTGACTGATGGGTCTCTCCCTGTACACGCACACAGAGACAGACCTGTCACTAAAGGCAGAGGGCGGAGAGAAGCCGTCAGGGACCCACCTGCCTCCCGTGCGGTTCAGTTTCTGGCAAGTCAGGTTCCCTTTAAATAAACCAGCATAAGTCGGAGTTCAGATAAACAGATGAAAAATATTTAATCCATATGTTGTTCCATAAATCCTATTGTATATCCATAATCTGTACGTTTTCTTTTTTCATCTGTTTACATTTACTGTCCATAAGCCATTTGTTTTGTCAATGGAGAGTACACTGGGCAAAAATACGCTTGTCTGAACTCAGCCTAATGATGAACACATCAGTACGAGCGCTAGTGGAAGCAGCAGCTTTCTAAGCACACAGACATCACATACAGGGGCGGACATACAGGTGCATCTCACTAAATTAGAATATCATCAAAAAGTTAATTTATTTCAATTCTTGAATACAAAGAGTGAAACTCATTATATAGAGTCATTACAAACAGAGTGATCTATTTCAAGTGTTTATTTCTGTTAATGTTGATGATTATGGCTTACAGCCAATGAAAACACAAAAGTCATTATCTCAGTAAATTACAATAATTAACAAAAAACACCTGCAAAGGCTTCCTAAGCATTTAAAAAGGTCCTTTAGTCTGTTTCAGTAGGCTCCACAATCATGGGGAAGACTGCTGACTTGACAGATGTCCAGAAGGCAGTCATTGACACATTCCACAAAGTCCTAGAGTTCCAATTTTCATTTGGAAATCAAGGTCCCAGAGTCTGGAGGAAGAGCGGAGAGGCACACAATCCAAGCTGATGAGGTTTAGTGTGAAGTTTCCACAATCAGTGATGGTTTGGGGAGTCATGTCATCTGCTGGTGTAGGTCCACTGTGTTTTATCAAGACCAAAGTCATCGCAGCCATTTACTAGGAAATTTTAGAGCACTTCATGCTTCCCTCAGCCGACAAGCTTTTTGGAGATGGAAATTTCATTCTCCAGCAGGACTTGGCACCTGTCCACACTGCCAACAGTACCAGTACCTGGTTTAAAAACAACAGTATCACTGTGCTTGATTGGCCAGAAAACTCGCCTGACCTTAACCCCATAGAGAATCTATGGGGCATTGTCAAGGGGAAGATGAGAGACACCAGACCCAACAATGCAGACGAGCTGAAGGCTGCTATCAAAGCAACTTGGGCTTCCATAACACCTCAGCAGTACCACAGGCTGATCGCCTCCATGCCATGCCGCACTGATGCAGTAATTGATGCAAAAGTAGCCGCCACCAAGTATTGAGTGCATTTACTGAACATACATTTCAGCAGGCCAACATTTCAGATTTTAAAAACTTTTTTCAAGCTGTTATAAAATATTCTAATTTACTGAGATAATGACTTTTGTGTTTTCATTGGCTGTAAGCCATAATCATCAACACTAACAGAAATAAACACTTGAAATAGATCACTCTGTTTGTAATGACTATATATAATATAGGAGTTTCACTTTTTGTATTGAAGAATTTAAATAAATTAACTTTTTGATGATATTCTAATTTAGTGAGATGCACCTGTATCATTGGTGCAACCTGTGCGGCCGCACAGGGCCCAAGAGGTAAGGGGGGCCCATTTTTACCTCCAAAGCGGGTGCAATTTTTTAATTTTAAGAGCTCTTGGACTGCAAAAGGCCCATATGTTGTTCTTGCACAGGGGCCCTTTTCTGTCTGTGTCTGCCAATGATCACATATATGTATTACTTTGCGGGAATCAACACATGAAAAGTCTGCAACTAGAAGCAGGCTGCAAAACACAATCTAAGGCTGGTTTCACAAGTTCGCCTATCTCCGGTACCGGAAAAAATGGTACCGGAGATATCTGTGTCTTGTGTGTTTTGTGTGTCCGAGTGTGTCACACGTGTGGCAACTGTGTGCGGCATCAGGATCACACGGACGGCATCTGGGAATCAGCGCTACAGGTAGCACTGTTCCCAAGCTCCAGGTGCTGAACACCGCCCTCATCATGCTTCCCTGCCGGAGCTGCGATCAGCACCAGCAGGGACAATGATGGGGGTAGTAGTAGTCTGATAAAAAATAAGAAAATCCGGAGACACTGATGTGTAAAAGAGGCCTAATTCAGTGTTTCCCAAACACCGTCCTCACAGGCTACAACACATCGTGTGTTCAGGACTCCATTAGTATTGCACAGGTGAGAGAACCTGTGGCAGTTTCTGATTCCTTAATAATAATTCCATCACCTGCGCAATACTATGGAAATCCTGAAAACATGACGTGTTGGAGGCTGTGAGGACTGGAGGTTGGGAAACCCTGATCTAAATCAATAATGGAATGAAAACTGCAGACTGAAACTAAAGCCTCATTCACACGTCTGTGTAAAAATGGTACCGGTGTCATCGATGTTTTGGATCAGTGGGTCATTAATGTACGGTCCGTGTCTCCATTTATACCATCTGTGTCACCTGTGTTTTTCACGGCTGGATAAATTACAAAGCTTCTCTTATCCTTCATAATATTAAATACGGACGGGATAAGGACTACATACTGATGCCCCGTGGGCTGTACGTGTTTTTCATAGACACAGACATGTATTGGCCCTTTTCATCTGTGATACCGGAAAATAAAGACATCTCAGTGTGTTATGCAAGGACATGGTCTGTGAAAAGACACAGACATGTTAATAGCACTATAGATTAAAATGGGTACAACACTACGTGAAACACGGACGTGTGAATAAGGCCTAAGGATGGATTCATACATCTGTGTAACATATCAGCGTGCTGTCCGATTTTTTTCTCAGGTAGCACACGGACCTGTTCACACATCCGTGAAAATCACAGATCTATTTAAAAAAAATTTGTAAGTCCTATTCTGATCTGTACTTGTGGAACAGACTCGTCCATACAAGTCACTGGAGATGTGTGAAACATGGATGCGATGGTGATGGTAACATTCACACTGCGCTTATGGATATGTTCACACCGTATTTTTCTGCCTCTTTTTGAATGGAAAATGCTGTATAAAGGAAGGACCTATTTGTTTCAATGTAAAAATTACTTGCTGTTCATAGGTTCACGCTTTTCATGCTCAAGACTTTCAAAAGGAGCCAAGAATATCATGAACATTCGTCTGCCATTTTCCATCTGGTAGAAGCTCAATAATTTACAATAGAAGTGAATGGGAAGGAGACAACCAATTTTTTTTTGCGTTTTCCTTTGTTCAATGGATTTTTAAAAAGTCCAGAAAACAGTAGTAAAAATATGTACAAAAACACTGAAAAGATGCAGAAGAAAGACGCTGCCAGAAATACAATAAAAAGGAGCACCAAAAACTACCCAAAAACACTAAAATGACACTTCAGGTTTATAAAACTCCAGAAAAACAGATTTATTCCTTTATTCCACTTCGTGAAAAATGGACATTTTTGACCGCCATAAGTCGCAAGGTGAACATACACAAAAGCTAAATTCACACAGCTAGGTTCATTCTACACGGACGTAAAAATAAACCGTTTTTCTCCCATATGTCATCAATATTCTCTCCGTGTTGCATCTGTTTTTGAAAACGGAAGGAGCGATACTCTCCGATATGTCATTTATCCACTGACTCCTTAAAATTGATTAGTGAAAAACATTTGACGCACAGATGGAAAAGTGAAGTAAGGCCGATTCACATCACGTTTTAGCCACACGTCAGTGGCTTTATCCGGGCAACTGTCTTCAGCCCTGAAAAATGGGACTCTGGCGCCACTGACTTCAATGAAGCAGTCATTTTGTGCTCTGAGCTCATTTTCGACAGTATCCAATTTTTTCAGATGGGCACAAAAATATAATAAACTGCATTTTTGTGCCCGTCTGAAATAGGCGAAAACAACCAAAAATGAGATCAGAGAGCACAAAGTCAGTTTGCTTTATTAAAGTTAATTGCTGTGTTGTCGGAAGATCCCGAGTCCCGTTTTTTCAGGACTTCAGATGGAAGTCCCAAAGGAGCCACTGTGGTCAAAACGTAATATGCTCCCAGCCTAACAAGTATGTCCTCCATTTTTCATAACGGATGAGAATAGGACATACTCCGAGACTTGTGGACAGGACACTGATCAATTGTTTGCTTTTAAAAAAGGACGTGTGTATTGATCAATGAATTTCTGCGGGTAGGTGTGCGGTCTGAAAAAAAAAACGCTCAGTATAAGGAAGGACGTGAAAAACAAAATGTATAAATGAAGTCCAAGTACAACTTTTTTTTTCTTTTTTTTTAAATAGCAAACCATTAACATTTCAAAATCACATTTTTCATGTCAAAGATGTCCATAGTCATAAAAATGCATGCCAAGTAATACATGGATTTATGTATGATCACATGGGGTCTACATCCACAGTGCTGTTCAGCTAATTTAGTTACGGAATTAAATATCCTCTTTTCCCAAAATATTACTATCTAATGGAGCATGCTGAAAAGTTATATTTCTGCATTATTTTGCAGGCTTATTCATAGTTCCACAATATGGCTCCTACACAATGCTCATAACTTACAGAATCCATAACCAACATGTCACTTTGTATACTGTGCCCACACAGGTATATTATTAAAGTGTGATTTAGGCTATGTGCCCACGATGCAGAAATGCTGGTGATTTTTTCTGCATCTACCGGGCAGGAACAAAGCATGTGGATTTTACATGCGCTTTTCCCGCCAGGTAGAAGCGTCTGTGGAAGCATTTTGCATGCATTTCTGCATGCGGGTTACCAAGCGCTTTTCCAAGCGATTTTAGCATCACTTGGAAAAGTGCTTAACAACTTGGTCACACTATATAAATCCATGCAACAGGCACAGATTTATATAGAGTGACCACGTTAATAGCTAAAAAAAAGAATAAAAATGCTAAAAAAAATAAATAAATTATACTCACCTTCTGATGGTCCGCAGTCTTCTCTCCGGTGCGTCCGGTCTCTTGTACGGCTCGCGGTTGAGTAAAAGGACCTTCCATGACGTCATTTAGTCATGTGACAGGTCACGCGACCGCTGACATCGGCACACCTGTCACATGACTAAATGACGTCATGGAAGGTCCTTTTACACCATCATGAGCCACCGGGGAGCCAGGACGCACCATAGAGGAGACCGGGGAACATCGGAGGTGAAACAAAGCAGAATGTGTGTTAAATCTTAGATTTATCAAAGTACCCTCCTTTTACTCTGACAGCTTTACACATCCTTGGTATTCTCTCAAACAGCTTCATCAGGTAGTCACCTGGAATTGATTTCCAACAATCTTGGGAGAGTTCCCAGAGGTGCTGAGCACTTATTGGCGGCTTTGTCTTCACTCTGCGGTCTAACTCATCCCAAACCATCTCAGCTGGGTTGAAGTCGGGTGATTGTGGAGGCCATGTCATCTGACGCAACACTGCATCCCTCTCCTCTTTTGTCACATAGCCCTTTGGTAGCCTGGAGGTGTGTGTTGGGTAATTGTCCTGTTGCAACATTAAGGCTGTGTGCCCACGGCAAAAACGCTGCAGAACCGCTTAAAAAACGCATGGTAGAAGGCCTGCCATGTTCCCCAATGATAATCTGCATGTGCTGTGCACATGCTGCGGAAATTTCCGCTGCGGATTATCATTGCGGAAAAAAACGCAGCACTACCAATTATTTTGTGGAAGTTCTGTCTTTTCGCCGCCATTGACTTGCATTGAAAAGCATGGATTACGCATCACTGCATATGTAGACGCGCATTCCACGCGTTTCAATGTGCAGATGGTACCCGGGTCTAGAGGACAGGAGACTCTCCTCCGGACCCGGGTACCACAGAACCTGTGAAAAAAAAGAATAAAATAAAAAATAAATGTTATATTTACCTTCTGATGGCCCCCGCTGCGCTTGTCCTCCCTTGCCGGCAGATCGCGGTGGACTGAAGGACCTGCGCTGACGTCAGTCATGTGACGGCAGGTCCTTCAGTGTACCGCGATCTGCCGACAAGAGAGAACGGAGCGAAGCAAGACTGCGGGGGCCATCGGAAGTAAAGTATAGATTTATTTTTTTATTTTTAACCATTCTTTAATGTCACACTATATAAATCCATGCCGGTTGCATGGATTTATATAGTGTGACCAAGTTGACAAGCACTTTCCAAGTGATACTAAAATTGCTTGGAAAGTGCTTGTCAACCCGCATGCGGAAATGCATGTGAAGAACGCTTCACATCTGCATGTCCCTGGCAGGAAAAACGCATGTACAATCCGCATTCGTTTTTTCTGCCAGGGAGAAGCAGAAACGCTCAGGAAAAATCCGGAGCATTTCCGCATCGTGGGCACATAGCCTAAGGATGGTCTCACTAAGTGCAAATCAGATGAGACGGCATGTCCCTGCAGAGTGCTGTGAGCCATGCTGGGTAAATAGGCCTTGAATTTGGAATAAGTCACCAACAGAGTACCTTCAAACCTCCTCCATGCTTCACGGTGGACTCAACACATTTAGAAATCATGCGCACACCTATTCTGAGTCTCACAATTGTATGTCAGTTGCTACTAAACATCTCAAATTTAGACTACTTAGACCACAATACCTATTTCTACTTATGTAATGTCCATTCCTTGTGTAGCTTGGTACAAACAAGTGTCTTCTTGTGTGCGGTCCTCAGTAGTGGCTTTTTTGCAGCAATTCGACCATACAGGCCTGCTCCTCTCAGTCTCCTCTGGACATGTTGATATTGAGATGTGTCTGCTAATTCATGTCTGACCTACAGATCACTACCCATTCCTGCTAATACATGTGGGGACAAATGACACCGCAAGAAAGGACCTGGAAACCATCTGCAGTGACTTTGAAGACTTAGGCAAGAAAGTGAAAGAATTGGGAGCGCAGGTGGTCTTCTCATCCATCCTCCCAGTGGATGGCCATGGAACAATGAGGTGGAATAAGATTCTACAGGTGAACAACTGGCTACGTCGATGGTGCCGTCAACAAGGATTTGGATTTCTGGATCACAGAATGAATTACCTATACGATGGACTACTTGCTAGAGATGGGGTGCACCTTACGAAGACTGGAAAACATGTATTTGGAAGTCGCCTTGCTACACTCATCAGAAGAGCTTTAAACTAGAACAATGTGGGAAGGGAAGCAAAAGGCCAGAAAAAGCCATACAGCTGACAAATACTATTGAGATCTCTGCTACTGGAAGTGGAAAAGAAGAACAAAGACAAAAAAATCTAAATAATAAAAATATGGGAGGAAGAGAAACCAATCACAAACTAAAATGTTTTTATACAAATGCACAAAGCATGGGCAACAAACAAGGAGAATTGGAACTACTAATGCAGGAAAAGGAATATGATGTCATTGGAATCACTGAAACTTGGTGGGACGATACACATGATTGGAATAAAAGGCTAAAAGGATACAACTTATTTGCAAGAAACAGACTTGATAAACGAGGAGGAGGTGTTGCATTGTATGTTAGAAAAGCGTATATCTGCACAGAGATTGAAGCTTCAGAGACTGGGAGTTCTGTGGAAACTGTTTGGGTAAGAATACAAGGAGAGAACAACGGAAAGGACACCATTGTAGGCATTTACTACAGGCCACCTGGGCAAGCTGAAGATATGGATGAACTCTTTATGTATCAAATGACCAAGTTCTCCAAAAAATATGACGTAGTGGTCATGGGAGATTTCAACTATCCAGACATTTGTTGGGAATCTCTCTCAAGTAAAACTAACAGGTCAAGCAAATTCTTATCCTCTCTTGCTGACAACTTTATCTTCCAAAAGGTAGGGGAGAAAACAAGGGGATCTGCTACTTTGGATCTAATCCTTATAAACAGGGAGGAAATGGTTGAGGAGGTAAAGGTGGCTGGGACCCTAGGAGGCAGCGATCATGCTATTATAGAATTTTGGATAACTAGAGGAGGAAGACATGTGAAGACTCAAACTTCAAGGTTAGATTTTAGAAAGGCAGATTTTAAGAGACTCAGAAAGAGAATAGGAGGGATCCAATGGCTGGATGTCCTTAAGGACAAAAATGTCCAGGAAGGATGGGAAATTTTTAAAAATGAGATTCTCAAAGCACAATCGTTAACAATCCCGAAAAGTAGGAAGAATGGGAAGCATTTAAGGAAACCAGGATGGATGAACACAGAACTTAAACACATGCTAAAAAGAAAGAAAGAAATGTTTATTAAATGGAAAGAGGGAGGCATATCTAAAGAAGATTATAATGCAGTCTGCAGATCCTGCAGGGCACGTATCAGGTTAGCTAAAGCTGACAATGAATTAAGGCTTGCAAGAGATGTCAAAAGCAATAAAAAAGGATTTTGGGGGTATGTCAAAAGTAAAAGAAAAGTCAAAGATGCTATAGGATTTTTACAGGATGAAAATGGAGAAATGGTAAGAGAGGATGTTGAGAAGGCCGAACTTTTTAATTCCTATTTTGCATCTGTTTTCTCTCAGAAAGAAAATGTAACATCAACTGATCTTCACTGTCCTTTTAAAGGAATAGAGGAATCCAAGTTATCAGTAAACAGAAAGATTGTGAGGGAATATTTAGCTAACTTAAATGAGTTCAAGTCTCCAGGTCCAGATGAATTACACCCCAGAGTACTGAAGGAGATTGTAGAAGAAATTTTAGAACCACTCTCCATAATCTTTGAAAATTCTTGGAGAACAGGAGAAGTCCCAGAAGACTGGAGAAGAGCAAATGTTGTTCCTATCTTCAAAAAGGGGAAGAAGGTGGACCCAGGGAACTATAGGCCGGTGAGTCTGACTTCTATACCAGGAAAGATCTTTGAACAAATTATTAAACAACATGTATGTAAGTACATGGATAAGAATGAAGTGATTAACCAGAGTCAGCATGGGTTTGTAACTAACAAGTCATGTCAGACTAACTTAATTTCCTTCTATGACAGAATCACTGACTGGGTGGATCAGGGAAATGCTATAGATATAGTATATCTTGACTTCAGCAAAGCATTTGACAAAGTATCTCACATCATCCTTATTGAAAAAATGACCAAGTATGCAATGGACCAGGCAACTGTTAGGTGGATTCATAACTGGCTTAGTGATCGGACTCAAAGAGTGGTCGTAAATGGCTTCACATCCAGCTGGATGAATGTCTCAAGTGGGGTACCACAGGGCTCCGTCCTGGGACCTGTATTGTTCAACATCTTTATCAATGATTTAGATGAAGGAATTGAGGGTAAACTGATTAAATTTGCTGATGACACAAAGCTAGGAGGGATAGCTAATACTAGAGAAGAGAGAGAGAGGATTCAAAAAGACCTAAATAAACTGGAGCAGTGGGCAGCAACCAACAGAATGGTTTTTAACAGGGAAAAATGCAAAGTACTACATCTGGGCAATAAAAATGAAAAAAGCATATACAGAATGGGAGGAATAGAGCTGAGCAACAGTACATGTGAAAAAGACTTAGGTATACTAATAGATCATAGACTGAACATGAGTCAACAGTGTGATGCAGCAGCAAAAAAGGCAAATACAATTCTGGGATGTATTAACAGAAGCATACAGTCTAGATCACGTGAAGTCATTATCGGTCTTTACTCCTCTTTGGTCAGACCTCATCTGGAATACTGTGTACAGTTTTGGGCACCACATTTTAACCCCTTCCCGACCCGTGTCACACCGTTTGTGACATGGAAAACAGTTCGTTCCCGACCCATGTCACAGCGTCTGTGACATGGAGGGAAAGACCCCCTGCAGCGCCTGCGAGCGGGGTCGCTCAGGTGTCACAGTTGCTACTGCAACTGGACATCCTGAAGTCGACCCCCCGGGGGGTGGATTAACCCCCCCGTGCCTGGGACCCCTCCGATTGGCTGTTTCATTTTCACTTTTAATGAAACTGCCAATCGGTATGAATTAAATATTTCACCAATGAAAATTGGTGTAATATTTAAATCTGGGCATGGCCTGATGCTTACAGCATCAGCCATTGGCTGGGGGGAGTGTCACCTCTGTCCCCCCCTCCCCCCAGATCTGATTGGGGGGCTAGCGTCACATGGATACTAGCCCCAATCAGATGTGGAGGGAGTTTTTAATGATGGCCGCAACTGCCCGTCCATGGATCGGGTGCCGGCCGTTGTGGACCCTCTGCTGCTGCCTCCTGTGGACCCTCTGCTGCTGCCCCCCCGTGGACCCTCTGCAGCTGCCCCCCCGTGGATCGCCTGCTGCCGCCGCTGATCGCCTGCTGCCGCCGCTGATCTGCATCAGGTAGTATTGCCCCCGCTCCCCCCCGACCCCCCCTCCACTCCACCCTGCCCCCCCCTCCACTTGCATACCTGCACCCCGACCTCCGCTCCCTCTGCTCCCTCTCCCACGTCTTCATCCACCGGCTGCTGCTCTCCTTCTGACAGCCGGTGGACTGTGATCACAGCAGCAGCAGGCTCAGTGTAAATGCCCTGCTCCTGTGATCAAACCCACCATCCCCCAGTCCCAGTGATATCACCCCCCACCTCCCAATAATCACCCCTCCCCCAGTGTTCACCCCCCCTGTCCCCAGTGTTCACCCCCCCTGTCCCCAGTGTTCACCCCCCCTGTCCCCAGTGTTCACCCCCCCTGTCCCCAGTGTTCACCCCCCCTGTCCCCAGTGTTCACCCCCCCAGTGTTCACCCCCCCTGTCCCCAGTGTTCACTCCCCATCCCAGTGATCATCCCCCCCCCCCGCAAACCCAGTGATCACCCCCCTTGCTGCTGCCGGCTCCTGCCCCAGTGATCACCCCCCTTGCTGCTGCCGGCTCCTGCCCCAGTGATCACCCCCCTTGCTACTGCCGGCTCCTGCCCCAGTGATCACCCCCCTTGCTGCAGCTGCTGGCTCCTCCATCTCTTCAGCCCCCCCCCTACGCCTGACAGCCCCGTACGCCTGACAGCCCCCGTACACCTGACAGCCCCCCTACGCCTGACAGCCCCCCTACGCCTGACAGCCCCCCTACGCCTGACAGCCCCCCTACGCCTGACAGCCCCCTACGCCTGACAGCCCCCACACGTGACTGCAGAAGGTTACACCAAGCACACACACACACACGTACGTACACTCACACTATAATAAAGTTTCGATTTTTTTTTTTTTTTTTTTTTTTTTTTACACACGCACACAGCACACAAAATGTCCCGCCCGTCCCACTCATCCCAGTCTAGGGCGTACTCAGCTTAGTAGGCTATGTCAGGTTGGTGTGTGTGTTGTAGTGTGTGTGTGTGTGTGTGTGTGTGTGGTGTATACACTACAATATACCACACCGCACACCAACCTGACATACACTACACAATGGTGTCCACTAACAAATTGGAACCATGTTGCGTTTGGAGAGTCCCTGTGTGCCCAAACATTGGAGCTCCCCAACAAGTGACCCCATTTTGGAAACTAGACCCCCCAAGGCACCTATCTAGATGCATAGTGAGCACTTGAAACCCCCAGGTGCTTCACAAATTGATTCATAAAAATGAAAAAGTGGAAAAAAAAACACTTTTTTATTTTTACGGATTAATTTGTGAAGGACCTGGGGGTTCCAAGTGCTCACTATGCATCTAGATAGGTGCCTTGGGGGGTCTAGTTTCCAAAATGGGGTCACTTGTGGGG
Organism: Phyllobates terribilis; assembly: GCF_046119375.1. Classification (NCBI taxonomy): domain Eukaryota; kingdom Metazoa; phylum Chordata; class Amphibia; order Anura; family Dendrobatidae; genus Phyllobates; species Phyllobates terribilis. The sequence continues at coordinate 333,866,065 of NW_027362771.1, forward strand.
GAGCTCCAATGTTTGGCCACACAGCGGCTCTCCAAACGCAACATGGTGTCTTCTAACAATTTGAGCCGACAATTTGTTAGCGGACACCATGTTGCTTTTGGAGAGCCGCTGTGTGCCCAAACATTGGAGCTCCCCAACAAGTGACCCCATTTTGGAAACTAGACCCCCCAAGGCACCTATCTAGATGCATAGTGAGCACTTGGAACCCCCAGGTGCTTCACAAATTGATTCATAAAAATGAAAAAGTGGAAAAAAAAACACTTTTTTATTTTTACGGATTAATTTGTGAAGGACCTGGGGGTTCCAAGTGCTCACTATGCATCTAGATAGGTGCCTTGGGGGGTCTAGTTTCCAAAATGGGGTCACTTGTGGGGGAGCTCCAATGTTTGGCCACACAGCGGCTCTCCAAACGCAACATGGTGTCTTCTAACAATTTGAGCCGACAATTTGTTAGCGGACACCATGTTGCTTTTGGAGAGCCGCTGTGTGCCCAAACATTGGAGCTCCCCCACAAGTGACCCCATTTTGGAAACTAGACCCCCCAAGGCACCTATCTAGATGCATAGTGAGCACTTGGAACCCCCAGGTGCTTCACAAATTGATTCATAAAAATGAAAAAGTGGAAAAAAAAACACTTTTTTATTTTTACGGATTAATTTGTGAAGGACCTGGGGGTTCCAAGTGCTCACTATGCATCTAGATAGGTGCCTTGGGGGGTCTAGTTTCCAAAATGGGGTCACTTGTGGGGGAGCTCCAATGTTTGGCCACACAGCGGCTCTCCAAACGCGACATGGTGTCCGCTAACAAATTGAATGGAAAATCGGCTCAAATTGTTAGCGGACACCATGTTGCGTTTGGAGAGCCCCTAATGTGCCTAAACAGTGGAGCTCCCCCACAAGTGACCCCACTTTGGAAACTAGACCCCCCAAGGCACCTATCTAGATGCATAGTGAGCACTTGGAACCCCCAGGTGCTTCACAAAATGATCTGTGAAAACAAAAAAGTACTTTTTTTTTCACAAAAATTTTCTTTTAGCCTAAATTTTTTAATTTTCACATGGGTAACAGGATAAAATGCATCCTAAAATGTATTGGTCAATTTCTCCTGAGTACACTGATACCTCATATGTGGTCGTAAACCACTGTTTGGGCACATGACAGGGCTCAGAAGAGAAGGAGCGCAATTTGACTTTTGGAGCTAATTTTCCATTCAAAAAGTAAAATGGCGCTCCTTCCCTTCTGAGCCCTGCCGTGTGCCCAAACAGTGGTTTATGACCACATATGAGGTATCAGTGTACTAAGGAGAAATTGACCAACAAATTTTAGGATGCATTTTATCCTGTTACCCATGTGAAAATTAAAAAATTTAGGCTAAAAGAAAATTTTTGTTAGAAAAATAAAAATGTTCATTTTTTTCTTCCATGTGGCTTTAGTTCCTGTGATGCACCTGAAGGGTTAATAATCTTCTTGAATGTAGTTTTGAGTAGCTTGAGGGGTGCAGTTTTTGGAATGGTGTCACTTTTGGGTGTTTTCTGTCATGTACACCCCTCAAAGGGACTTCAAATGTGATGTGGTCACTAAAAAAAATGGCTTTGCAAATTTTGCTGGAAAAAAGAAAATTTGCTGATGAACTTTGAACCCTTCTAACTTCCTACCAAAAATTTTTTTTTTTTCAAAAATTGTGCTGATGTAAAGTAGACATGTGGGAAATGTTATTTATTAACTATTTTGTGTCACATCACTCTCTAGTTTAGCAGAATAAAAATTCAAAATTTGAAAATTGCAAAATTTTCAAAATTTTTCCCATATTTTTGATTTTTTCACAAATAAACGCAAATATTATCGACCTAAATTTAATACTAACATGAAGCCCAATATGTCACGAAAAAACAATCTCAGAATCGCTAGGATCCGTTGAAGTGTTCCAGAGTTTTTACTTCGTAAAGGGACACTGGTCAGAATTGACAAAAATGCCAAGGTCTTTAGGGTCAAAATAGGCTGGGTCCTGAAGGGGTTAAAAAAGACATCGACAAACTGGAGCAAGTTCAGAGAAGAGCGACCAGAATGGTGACTGGTCTGCAAACCATGTCCTATGAGGAACGGTTGCAGGATTTGGGAATGTTTAGCTTGCAAAAAAGAAGACTGAGAGGAGACTTAATAGCTGTCTACAAATATGTCAAGGGCTGTCACATTGTAGAAGGATCATCTTTATTCTCATTTGCACAAGGAAAGACTAGAAGCAATGGGATGAAACTAAATGGGAGGAGACACAGATTAGATATTAGAAAAAACTTTTTGACAGTTAGGGTGATTAATGAGTGGAACAGGCTGCCACGAGAGGTGGTGAGTTCCCCTTCAATGGACGTCTTCAAACAGAGGCTGGACAGACATCTGTCTGAGATGATCTAGTGAATCCTGCTTTGAGCAGGGGGTTGGACCAGATGACCCAGGAGGTCCCTTCCAACTCTACCATTCTATGATTCTATGATTCTATGATCACTTGTGAGAGCTTTTATCTGAGGTCCTGTCAATTTGCTGTTCTTGAGGCTGGTAAATCTGATGAATTTATGTTTTTTTGTGTTACTTAGGCCAAATTTATTTGTCTTTTTTTCTTCTTCTGCACAATACAAGACCAATTTTATCAGTGTCCTGGATACAATTTCCATCTGCTTCATTTTTACCATCCACGTGTCATCGGTTTTTAGATACCTGCTGGGACACATGCACGATCGGCAGGTACAGTGCACCGATTCTAATTCTGAGGAGTAGGAAAAGTGCACGTTATCTGCAGTTTCCACAATTGTGCCAGCAGACATCTCTGACATCACTGGTGCTCACCACCCAATGCAGAAGTGAGAAGAACCGGAATAACACTAAAAAAGGTTCCCATTCACATTACCGGTCATTTAAACCTCAGCAATTTTTCTCGCAAACATGGTCTTGGTTTCATCTGTGTTTTGGATCAAATTTTCCGCCATCTTTCAATTTTTATCATCAGGGATTCATCAGATTTTTTCATATTAAAAAAAAAATTGAGGTTTACCAAGGTTCTGCTATCAAGCAGCTTGGCATCCGAGTGCTGTCCAATTTTTTCACAAACCATAGACTTGCATTAGTGAGTTTGTTCCGTGACTTCAATTAAAATAGGACATGTCTCTGTTTTATGTGCACTTGGTCCACAAAAATACACAGACATGTGAACAGTCCCATAGACTATAATAGGTACCATACTTGTTTTATCTTTGAAAAACGGACGTCTGAATGAGTCCTTATACAAACCTTGGCAGTCTCTTACAAGTCCTCCATACACATGAAAGCCAGGCTGAGCAGAGACTCATCTTCCAGGAGAATATTAAGGATTTTTTGAATTCAGAAATGTCAATTCCACATCTTCCCCCTCACCACATCTATTATCATTGGAGAACAAGGGGGATCCTATACACGCAAGATGGTTGGCTCAGCAAACCTTAACCTAATGTGTATGGTGCTTTTTAGCAGTATGGGTGCAACTCTGATGTTACTATAATGTCTTACACCAGTGCTACTCTAAAGACAAAGCTGAACTAGAGAGGGTGCAGAGAAGAGCAACCAAGGTTATTAGAGGACTGGAGGGTCTGCAATACCAAGACAGGTTATTACACTTGGGGTCATTTACTTTGGAAAAACAAAGGCTTAGGGGTGATCTTATTACTATGTACAAGTATATGAGGGGACAGTACAAAGACCTTTCTACTGATCTTTTTACTCTGAGACGGGGACAAGGGGGCATCTTCTACGTCTGGAGGAAAGAAGGTTTAATCCTAATCACAGACGTGGATTCTTTACTGTAAGAGCAGTGAGACTATGGAACTCTGCCGCATGATGTTGTAATGAGTGATTCACTACTAAAATTTAAGAAGGGCATGGATGCCTTTCTTGAAAAGTATAATATTACAGGTTATATATACTAGATTCCTTGATAAGGGCGTTGATCCAGGGAACTAGTCTGATTGTCGTATTGAGTTGAGAAGGAATTTTTTTTCCACAATGTGGAGCTTGGTGTTTGCCACATGGTTTTTTTTTGCCTTCCTCTGGATCAACATGTTAGGCTATGGGTTGAACTATATGGACTTAGTCTTCCTTCAACCTTAAAAACTATGTTACCATGTTACAGGACAATGGTTAGGTCAACAGCTATCTAATGCAGGGATGTCAAACTCAAAACACATAGAGCCACAAATAAAAACTTGGGACAGTCGCTGCCAACCAGTATACAGAGCAATGGGCCCCACATAGCCCCCCCCCCAAAGGGAGTAATGGGCCCCACATAGCCCCCCCCCAAAGGGAGTAATGGGCCCCACATAGCCCCCCCCCAAAGGGAGTAATGGGCCCCACATAGCCCCCCCCCCAAAGGGAGTAATGGGCCCCACATAGCCCCCCCCCCAAAGGGAGTAATGGGCCCCACATAGCCCCCCCCCCAAAGGGAGTAATGGGCCCCACATAGCCCCCCCCAAAGGGAGTAATGGGCCCCACATAGCCCCCCCCCAAAGGGAGTAATGGGCCCCACATAGCCCCCCCCCCAAAGGGAGTAATGGGCCCCACATAGCCCCCCCCAAAGGGAGTAATGGGCCCCACATAGCCCCCCCCCCAAAGGGAGTAATGGGCCCCACATAGCCCCCCCCCCAAAGGGAGTAATGGGCCCCACATAGCCCCCCCCCCCAAAGGGAGTAATGGGCCCCACATAGCCACCCCCAAAGGGAGTAATGGGCCCCACATAGCCCCCCCCCAAAGGGAGTAATGGGCCCCACATAGCCCCCCCCCAAAGGGAGTAATGGGCCCCACATAGCCCCCCCCCCAAAGGGAGTAATGGGCCCCACATAGCCCCCCCCCAAAGGGAGTAATGGGCCCCACATAGCCCCCCCCCCAAAGGGAGTAATGGGCCCCACATAGCCCCCCCCCCAAAGGGAGTAATGGGCCCCACATAGCCCCCCCCCCAAAGGGAGTAATGGGCCCCACATAGCCACCCCCAAAGGGAGTAATGGGCCCCACATAGCCCCCCCCCAAAGGGAGTAATGGGCCCCACATAGCCCCCCCCCAAAGGGAGTAATGGGCCCCACATAGCCCCCCCCCCAAAGGGAGTAATGGGCCCCACATAGCCCCCCCCCAAAGGGAGTAATGGGCCCCACATAGCCCCCCCCCAAAGGGAGTAATGGGCCCCACATAGCCCCCCCCCCCAAAGGGAGTAATGGGCCCCACATAGCCCCCCCCCCCAAAGGGAGTAATGGGCCCCACATAGCCCCCCCCCCCAAAGGGAGTAATGGGCCCCACATAGCCCCCCCCCCCAAAGGGAGTAATGGGCCCCACATAGCCCCCCCGCCCCAAAGGGAGTAATGGGCCCCACATAGCCCCCCCCAAGGGAGTAATGGGCCCAACACAGCCCCCCCCCCCCAAAGGGAGTAATGGGCCCAACACAGCCCCCCATACAGAATAATGGGTCCCACATAGGGTGGTGGTTCTGGCGTCTCAGGCTAAATAATACCACCCAGATTTGGCCCAAGGCCAAAGTTTGACGTGTATGATCTAATATCTATGGCCAGTTTAAGGCTACGTTCCCACAATAAGCTTTTGGTGAGTTTGATCTTACAGAATTTCTGCACCTATTAAGTTAAGTTACTTGTGTTTTTTTCATTACGTTTTTAATCGCTGCTTTTGTGTCACTGCTTGGTATGTCATATTTTAAATAAAGCTGGTTTGTTTTTGATACTTCCTGGTATTTGGCTTGGACACAGTCACGTGCAGGTAACATGCGTTGTCACATTTCTGCTGCGAAAACGCACTAAAAGCTCATGTGTATTGTTACCGCATCTAGTGGAATTCTATGGGAAAAATCTGCACATAAAACTCAGAGTACCTGTAAGAGAAACTGACATGCTGCGGATCGGAAGCACGCGCCGCACGGAAGTGTACTCCAAGTAAAAAAAGCACAGTGGGCAGGAGATTTCTATAAATCCCATCCACTTTGCTAAAACTGATGCTGCGTTTATGACACAGCAAAAATATGCAGCGGCAGAGTCAAAAACTCATTGTGGGCACACAGTCTTAGGGTCTTTGTTTACTGGCCCTACAGTGATGATGTGCCATACATGTACTTGACCCCGGCAGCCAATCACTAACCTCAGGGTTATATACATGGACCGCACGTAATCACTTTAGGGAAGTAACCAAAACACCAACAGTGAAGACTAGAACAAATCCACTGGAGAAGTGGGGGTTTGAACAAGATTGTATTTACTTTTTTCCAGCAATTTCCTTGCATCAAGCCAGTTTTTTTTTTTTTTAAAAGGGAATCTGTCAGAAGCTTTTTGTCATGTAATCTGACAGCAGCATGAGGCAGTAACAGAGACCCTGATTCCAGCAATGTACCATGTGGGTGCAGCAGTTATGATAGAATCACAGTTTTCTCTACTGCAGTTCTAGCAGAGCTCAGAATGCTGAGCCCTGTGTAACCCCATCCCCACCACTGATTGGCAGCTTAAAGTGCACATTATATACAGACCAAAGGCTACCAGTCTATGTTGGGGATGTGGTTGGACTAGGAGGCACAAGGTAGCTTGTCCTGATAAAACACGGATTGTATTGAATCAGCCCAGTAAATGACATCCCTATAATCAGGCTCTCTTCCCCTACATCATGGCGCTCTCATATTACATAGCAAAAACCTGGTCACAAATTCCCTTTAAATACCGGAAAACTTATTTGTCTGCAATTATACACTGACCGGCTACAATTTCGCACTTCCGGCCAGTGTAAATGCACACATTAACCCCTTTCTGACATGCGCCATACATGTACAGCTCATGTCGTGTCTCTCCCTTTGGCACGGGCTCCAGCGAAGAGCCCGCACCTTTCCAGGGACATGACAGCTGATCTGTACAGCCGTCATGTGCCCCTAACAGCAGCGGGTGGAATCGCGATCCACCCGCGGCTGTTAACATGTTAAGTGCCGCTGTCAATCCCTGACAGCGGCATTTAACATGGCCATGGTGGAAGGATGTCATAAGTCTGGTTCATCGGCTCCCTGTGTCACATGACCGCGGGTCGCCGATGAATTGGCATGACAACCCAGGGTCTTCAGGAGACCCCTGCGGTTGTCATTACCAGGATGCCCAGCGGTCGGCGCTCATAGCGAGTGAGCATTTCAAAATATATTTTAAAAATATAAAAAAAAATACAAAAAGTTTAAATCACCCCCTTTCGCCCCATTCAAAATAAAACAATAAAAAAAAAAAATCAAATATACACATATCTGGTATTGCCGCGCTCAGAATCGCCCGATCTACCAATATATAAATATAATTAATCGGTTCGGTAAATGGCCTAACGAGAAAGAAAAAAAAATGCCAGAATAAATTTTTTTTGGGCGCTGCAACATTGGCATAAAATGCAATAACAGGCAATCAAAATATCGTAACTACCCCAAAATGTTATCAATAAAAATGTCAGCTCAGCACGCAAAAAATAAGCCCTCACCCGGTCCCAGATCCCGAAAATTGGAGACGCTACTGGTCTCAGAAAATGGCGATTTTATTTTTTTTTAACAAACTTTGAATTTTTTTATCATTACTTAAATACAAAAGAACCTATACATGTTTTGTATCTACAAACTTGTAATGACCTGGAGAATAATAATGGCAGGTCAGTTTTACCATATAGTGAACATGGTAAAAAAAAAAAAAAACAACTGTGGAACTGCACTTTTTTTGCAATTTCACCGCACTTAGAATTTTTTTTTTCACGTTTTTCAGTACACGATATGGTAAAACCAATGGTGTCATTCAAAAGTACAACATGTCCCGAAAAAAACAAGCTCTCACATGGCCATATTGGCCAAAAAAAAAAAAGATAGGCCTCTGGGAAGAAGGGGAGCAAAAAATGAAACCACGAAAATGGCCCGGGGATGAAGGGGTTAATCTAGAACTACACAAAAAAAACCTTCCAGAGCACTTTCGGTTTTTCTTTATGTCTGATTTTTATTTTTTTTACCAGGTCCACTGTCTCTTAAAGCTAATAAAGATTGTGAAAAGAGGAGACTTTTGACTAGTGTCCGTAACAAAAATTGGTTCCCAATTTTATAATACAAGGAGAGGCTTCAGCACGCCATACTGATTGCTTATTTTAAGTAACACTATGTCTGCCATGCATCGCCTTATCAGTTTGCTGTTTTTCATCGTGCATGTATTTTGCAGAAATGTTCGCATCTGCCCTACAAAAACATCTGCTTGGCATCAAACACCCGTTCAGATGAATGAAATTGACTTTCAATCACATTTGATGAGCCCCATCTATCACATAGGGTGCATTTGCGTCTCCTTAAAAATGTACTGTTTGGCTTGTACAAGCTCTTTGTTTCTCTGCACATTTAACTTTGATGTGGTCTGAGGTCATAAATCAGCTGAGAGGAGCTCAGAAAACAAAACAGATAAGGCTATGTGCCCACCATGCTGAATTGATGCAGATTTTTTCTGAGCGTTTCTGCCTCTCCCTGGCAGAAAAAAAACATGCGGATTGTACATGCGTTTTTTTTAGGCCAGAGAGAAGTGTTTTTTAAGTGTTTCTGCATGCGTTTTTTTAGGCCAGAGAGAAGTGTTTTTTAAGTGTTTCTGCATGCGTTTTTTTAGGCCAGAGAGAAGCATTTTTTTAAGTGTTTCTGCATGCGTTTTTTCAAGCACTTTTCCAAGCGATTTTGAGCATCACTTGGAAAGAGCTTGACAAGTTGGTCACACAGTATAAATCCATTCAACCGGCATAGATTTATATTGTGTGACCAACTTATGCTGCTTTAAATGCAGCATCAATAGTAAAAAAACATTAAAAATAAAAAAATTATACTTACCTCTCCAGTGGCGTCTTCTAAGGACCCACGGTGACATCATTTAGTCAGCTGACAGGTCACGCGACCGCCGACGTCAGCGGTAGCGTGACCATCACACGACTAAATTACGTCACCACAGATCCTTTCAGAACACCGTGGGACGCAGAGGACAGAGGACGCCACCGGAGAGGAGACTGGAGGCCACCGGAAAGGTAAGTATATACTTTTTTTAAGTTTTAATTCTTTTTTTTTTTTACTAATAGTACCCGGGTCTGGAGGAGAGTCTTCTCTTCTCCAGACCCGGGTACCATCCGCACGAATGTTATGCAGTTCAATGGCGGCGATTTCGCCGCTATTAAGCACAAGAAATGGTTGTGCTGCGGATTGTTCTGCAATAATAATCCGCAGCGGAAATTTCCGCAGCATGTGCATAGCACATGCGAATTATCATTGGGAAACATGGCAGACAACTTAACAAGTGTTTTTAATGCGTTAAATCCGCATCGTGGGCACACAGCCTTAAGGTTACCAGCTTCATATCAGACTGTCATAGCGGGCTGAATGACAAATTCTTAGTTACCTCATTTTACAGCCAGCAGTAGACTGCAATATGGAGGCTATAGGAGGCAAATGGTGCAAAATGATTAATGAAACCCAATAGCAAAAATTATTTTTAGCACCAATTACATGCATAAACTGAAACAGAAATATAAATATGGGAGAAAAAAAAGCAACAAAAATGCTGAAAGATTTGAAAAAAAAACTCTTGGATGGTACAAATCTGCAAGGAAAAAAAAGCAGATTGTGCATGAGATTTCAGAAATATCATTCACTTTGATGGTACTATGAAAAGTAGCATTTTTTTTTTACTCATTAAAACCATCCATCAAAAAAACGCAAAGTGTGAACAAGGCCTAATATTTCTCAGGCTATGTGCCCACGATGCAGAAATGCTCCGGATTTTTCCTGAGCGTTTCTGCATCTCCCTGGCAGAAAAAACGCATGCGGATTGTACATGCGGATTGTACATGCGTTTTTCCTGCCAGGGACAAGCGGATGTGAAGCGTTCTTCACATGCATTTCTGCATGCGGGTTGTCAAGCGCTTTCCAAGCGATTTTAGCATCACTTGGAAAGTGCTTGACAACTTGGTCACACTATATAAATCCATGCAACCGGCATGGATTTAAATTGTGTGACCAAGTTAGTTAAAAAAAAAAGAATAAAAATCTCCTTATCCGATGTAGAGATGAGCGTTGTTCTACTCGAACTGTTCGCCAATCTCAAATTCGAGCTGTTTTGGGCGGTGTTCGAGCCGTTCGGCGAACACGAACAATTTGAGAAAAATTCGGCTGTTCGAGGTTATGTTCGATAACTGTTCGTGCACCAAAATCATAACTGGATTTTTTCTCAGTAATGATGAAAATTAATGTTAATACGCAGTTTGAGTGTACAGCGGGGCGGGGGGAGGGGCAGGGGATGGATCTCTGCAGGAACAATGAAGATCTCCATTTTTTTTTCTCTTTCCCGCATTTGCAGTGGGGAGGTGCAATCTGTCAGCCTATCAGCAGCGCACACACGGAGCGAAGTGCTTTTTTTCACACAAGCAAGGGCATGTGTGATTGGCAGTGTATGTCACATGTCCTTGCCCTATAAGACCAAGCCATTTTCCCCGTCGCCACCATTTTCTCACTGCTGCAGCTGCGTGTTAGACGGCACCGCTGTTGCTGTGTGCGCTATACCTTGTTAATTTCAAGCCAATTTTCGCACAAATATACAGATAGCTTGGGAGTAGGGAATAGTTGTGATTGCAGTCCTTTTAAGGACTAGGTTACAGCATTTCCTACGACTTTTATCAGGCAGGTCTGTGCTCTTAAATAGATAGATTGTGGGAGTAAAGACTAATTGTAATTGGAGTCCTTTTCAGGACTAGGTTACATCAGTTCCTATCAGTTTTTGCCAGGCAGGTCTGTGCCAGTGCTGTGCAAGTTTTTTTCACAGCATTTGGCTGAATCTAGCAAAGCTAATCCTTTTTGGCCTATTGCAGAGTGTGTTAGTCAGTGGAGTAGCCTATCTGTGTTGCAAGATATACCACCTGTGTATAGAATACCAATTTTTTTACTGCACCTAGTGAAGTAAAATCTTTTGGGCATAGCATCATTCTATTAGTCCATCTATACTGACCTCCATCAGGTTGCAAATTGAATATAATTTTTTTCTGCATCTAGCTCTGAAAAAATATTTGGGCTTCTAGCGGTGTGTGGGACTTGGTCTATTAGTCCATCTATACTGACCTCCATCAGGTTGCAAATTAAAAATAATTTTTTTCTTCATTTAGCTCTGAAAAAATATTTGGGCTTCTAGCAGTGTGTGGGACTTGTTCTATTAGTCCATCTATACTGACCTCCATCAGGTTGCAAATTAAAAATAATTTTTTTCTGCATCTAGCTCTGAAAAAATATTTGGGCTTCTAGCAGTGTGTGGGACTTGGTCTATTAGTCCATCTATACTGACCTCCATCAGGTTGCAAATTAAAAATAATTTTTTTCTGCATCTAGCTCTGAAAAAATATTTGGGCTTCTAGCAGTGTGTGGGACTTGGTCTATTAGTCCATCTATACTGACCTCCATCAGGTTGCAAATTGAATAAAAAAATTTTCTGCATCTAGCTCTGAAAAAATATTTGGGCTTCTAGCGGTGTGTGGGACTTGGTCTATTAGTCCATCTATACTGACCTCCATCAGGTTGCAAATTAAAAATAATTTTTTTCTGCATCTAGCTCTGAAAAAATATTTGGGCTTCTAGCAGTGTGTGGGACTTGGTCTATTAGTCCATCTATACTGACCTCCATCAGGTTGCAAATTAAAAATAATTTTTTTCTTCATTTAGCTCTGAAAAAATATTTGGGCTTCTAGCAGTGTGTGGGACTTGGTCTATTAGTCCATCTATACTGACCTCCATCAGGTTGCAAATTAAAAATATTTTTTTTCTGCATCTAACCCAGCCAATAGTTTTGGCCTAATACCACAGTTTGGCCACTCAGCTCTGCTCGGTTACCATCCATTGTTTTTTTGTGCAAACAACTCCAGAGTTGTGAATTAGTTAACCACCAAAATGAGTGGAAAAAGGCCTGCTGCTGGTGGAAAGGGGAATAGGCGTGTTGGGAAGGGGAAAAAAGGTTGTGTCCGTGGGGTAGGTGCAGAAGAAAGACCATCTTCCAGCCAAACTAAAATGTCTACTTCTTTTAGCGGACAATGTGATAAGATCCCTTTCTTACGGCCACGCCAATCGCTACAAATTCCAGATGAGGCACAAAAACAGCAGGTGCTTCAACGGATATCAAGTGCTCCTTTAAGTGGGCTCTCCTCCACATCAACTTCAACATCACAAATACTCCAGTCCTCAAAGGTGTCACCCAAATCGCACTTGCTTCCTCACAGCTCCCAAATCTCCAGCTGCCCGTCTGAGTATGAGGTAGAACAGATGGTTGAGTCTGCAGAGCTGTTTACTCATACTATAGCCTGGGAATCAGAGGTCGACTCCAGCGCTTCTGTGAATCCAGACGAGGAAATGATCTGCACTGATGCCCAGAATCTTTATGAGTCGGATCCAGGACCAGACGCAGAAGGTTCTGACCATAATGTAGACCCTCATTCCCAAACTGTAACTCCTGTTGGTGGAGACAATGAGGAAGACGATGATAAGACTCAAATACCTGATTGGAGCGACAACTTTAGTTTTTTGTCAGGGCAGGAACAGGTTGGCTCTGAGGACGACGGGTGTGATAACGCACAGGGTGATGATGATGAGGTCGGAGATCCCACTTACTGTCAACCCACAGTCAGCCAAGAGATGAGGTCAGCAGAGGAGGTGGAGGAAGATGCTAGTGACGACGAGGTCAGGTTGCGCCTTCCTGGACAGAGACGTAGTACTGGAAGCACGTCAACAACTGCATCCTCAAACACAACTCTGCCTCTCACCACAAGTCGTGGTGGCTCTTCAGGTCGCATGGGTGCTAAGCCTTGCATAGCCTGGGCATTTTTTCAGATCGATAAAGATGACCCAACTCGTGTTATCTGTAACATTTGTCAGCAAAAGCTAAGTAGAGGCCAAAAAATACATAGTTTGAGTACTTCATGCATGAACCGGCACATGGACATGAAGCATAAGTTGCAGTGGGAAGCTCAGTGTGCTACAATGCGGTCTAGCCGGCCGGGCCAACCACCGTCTGCCATATCTTGTGCATCCGCGGCCTCTTCATCCTCTGTGACTGGGGGGACAGCAGTCACACCTGTTTTGGGGCGCAGACCTGCCACCTCTTTACCCGCAACAGCCAGCGTGATTGGCAGGTCATCATTTTCTTTGGAGGTGGTAACACCAGCTGGTCTTGAGCGCTGTCCGACATCGATAGCACCACCTTTGGATCAAGGCAACCTAACATGTCCGCCTGCATCTTCCTCACAGACCGGCAGTTTGCCGGGGACACCCTTATCAACCCCGTCTAAGCACAATAGCCAGCCCTCGGTCCCTCAGATGTGGACAAGTAAAAGACCATTTCCTCCTAGCCATGAGAAAGCTAAGAGGTTGAATTTCACCATCTGCAAGCTCTTGGCTACAGAAATGCTGCCTTTCCGCCTGGTGGACACAGAGGATTTTCGAGACCTTATGTCCGTCGCAGTGCCCCAGTACCAGATGCCCAGTCGGCACTACTTCTCAAAGAAAGGTGTGCCTGCGCTCCACCAGCATGTCGCACACAACATCACCGCTTCTTTGAGAAACTCTGTGTGTGACAGGGTGCATTTCACCACAGACACTTGGACGAGTAGGCATGGACAGGGGCGTTACATGTCGCTGACTGGGCACTGGGTAACTATGGTGACAGCAGGACAAGGGGCTGCTGTCCAAGTCTTGCCGTCCCCACGAGTTGTGCGTCAATCCTCTTTATGTCATTTTTCCTCCACTGCTTCTGCCTCCTCAACCTCCTCTCGGTCTTCCACCTGCACCCAAAGCCTGTCTGGTCATGCCACAAGCTTTATAACTGCGCAGAAGGGATCCTGCACACCTCCTTACTATGCTGGCAGTAGGGCTCAACGTCATCAGGCGGTTTTTACATTGAAATGTCTGGGAAATGTGAGTCACACAGCTGAGGAGTTGTGGTCAGCTCTGGAGAACCAATTTCATGAATGGTTGTCTCCACTGGACCTGAAACCAGGGAAGGCCGTGTGCGACAATGCTGCAAACCTGGGTGCGGCCCTTCGCCGGGGCAATGTCACACACGTGCCTTGTATGGCTCACGTGTTGAACCTGGTTGTCCAGCAATTTTTAGCCCACTATCCCAGACTAGATGGCCTTCTGCAGAGGGCACGGTCGCTGTGTGCTCACTTCCGCCGTTCGCATCCCGCAGCTCAGCGACTTACATCTCTACAGAAGTCGTTGGGCCTGCCACGTCACCGGCTAAAATGCGATGTGCCTACCCGGTGGAATTCAACTCTGCACATGTTGCAGCGACTGTGGCAGCACCGACAAGCCCTGGTGCAATACGTTCTGACGTATAGCCTGGGCCAACGAGATTCAGAGGTGGGGCAAATCACGCTGGAGGAGTGGTCTCAGATCAGGGACCTATGCACCCTTCTGCACAGTTTTGAAATGGCGACGAAGATGTTTAGTGCTGACGATGCCATTATCAGCATGACTATTCCGGTGATTTACATGCTGGAGCACATGTTAAACAGAATTCGGAGTCAGGTGGTGGCACAAGAGGAGGTGGAGGAAGTAGAGGAGGAGGAGTTGTATGCGGAAGGGCTAACATCTGCAAGGTCCAGACGGTCGGCAGCACCAGGGCGGCAGGCATGCGAGGGTGGGGGAGATGATTTTACCAGGGCGCATGGTAGCAGCCAAACTAGTGAGGAAGGTGCAGGAGCCCAGGAAGAAGTGGAGGATGAACTGATGGAAGACTCATCAGATGAGGGAGACCTTGATCACATTTCTGTTGTGCGAGGTTGGGGGGAGAGGACAGAGGAAGGAAGCATGATTGTTACCTCGCCACCAACACAACAGGGACTTGGTGCTCCTGGATGCGCAACACACATGAGTGCCTTCTTGCTGCACTACCTGCAACATGACCCTCGAATTGTGAGAATTAGAAATAATCCTGACTACTGGGTTGCCACACTGTTAGATCCCCGGTACAAAAGTAAAATTTGCAGAAATTATTCCTGCCATAGAAAGGGATGCACGCATGCAGGAGTATCAGCAGAGACTGTTGCAGAATCTTACATGTGCTTTTCCACAAAATACCAGTGGTGCACGTAGTGAATCTCACAGTTCCAACTTGCCAACCGTGGGACCGTCAAGTGTTCAGCACTCAAACCGTAACAGAACCACAGTATCTGCTGGTAACATCAATTTTGCGGAATCATTTCACCACTTTTTTAGCCCATCCTTTGCAAGGCCACAGGAGACAAGAAGTCTGACACATAGTCAACGCCTAGAGACGATGGTACAGGAGTATCTCCAAGTAAACATTGAAGCCACGACTGTGTCACTGGACCCTTGCTCTTTTTGGGCTTCCAATCTGGATAAATGGCCGGAGCTAGCCACTTACGCCTTGGAGATCTTGTCATGCCCCGCAGCCAGCGTTCTGTCTGAACGTGTGTTCAGCGCTGCTGGTGGTGTGCTGACAGATAAGCGCACGCGGCTCTCCACTGATAATGTAGACAGACTCACGTTCATAAAGATGAACAAATCATGGATCCGGAACGACTTTTCTACCCCTGTGTCATCCTGGGGAGAGTAAAAGCTTGATGATTGGTTAAAATCACCCTACCAACCGTTTTAAGCTTTCAAATTACTAATCATGTTTATCTGTATCTTGACTGGAAAATAATTTGGGCTTTGTAGCAGTGTGCAGCACTGATCCTATTAGGCCATCTATAATAAGCTTCACCAGATTTAAAATTAAAAATAATTTTTAGCTGCATCTAGCCCGGAAAATAATTTTGGGGCTCCGAGATGCGCAAGACACATAAGTGCCTTCTTGCTGCACTACCTGCAGCATGACCCTCATATTGTCAGAATTCGAAGTAATCATGACTACTGGGTTGCCACACTCTTAGATCCCCCAAACTTTTCGATCAACCTTTTCATTTTAATAAAGACCAAAAAAATGGTCATTTTTGAAATTATAAGCATTAGCAGGTTGTTAGAAACTGAAATCAAACAGTTTTCAACTCAAAACTTTATTCTAGGTGATGTTACATTTTCACATAGGACCCCTTGTTCAAAAGGAGCTTCTGAACTCTCTCGTCCATTGAATTTGTCAGGTTTTGGATGGTTTCTGCTTCAATTGTTTTGCATGAGGACAGAATACCCTCCCAGAGCTGTTGCTTAGATGTGAACTGCCTCCCGCCATCATAGACACTCCTTTTAATGATGCTCCAAAGGTTCTGAATGGGGTAGAGGTCAGGGGAGCATGGGGGTCACACCATAAGTTTGTCCCCTTTTATGCCCATATCAGCCAGAGATGCAGATGTTTTATGTGCAGCATGAGATGGTGCATTATCATGCAGAAAAATGATCTTGCTGTGAAATACACGGTTCTTCTTCTTGAACCATGGCAGGAAGTGCTGTTTGAGAAAATCCACATACATTATGGAGTTCATCTTTAGCGCCTTCAGGGATCCTAAAGGGGCCGACAATCTCTCTCCCCATGATTCCAGCCCAAAACATTACTCCACCTCCTCCTTGTTGGCGCTGTAGCCGTGTTTGCGTGGGGTGTCCATCAACCAGCCATCCTCCACTCCATTCATCTGGACCATCGAGCGCTGCACGGCACTCATCCGTGAACAAAACAGTTTTGAAATCAGTCTTCATGTAATGTTTGGCCCACTGGAGCCGTTTCTGCTTGTGTGAAGTGGATAGAGGAGGTCGACAGGATGGCGTATGCACAGCTGCAAACCTCTGAAGGACCCTGCATCTTGTTGTTCGGGGGACGTTGGAGGCACAAGCAGCTTCAAAAACTTGTCTGCTGCTATGACAAGGCTTTTTTGCCGCTGCTCTTTCAACCTGACGTAATTGCCTGTAGGAAAGAGTCCTCAATTTGCCCTTATCAGCACGCACACGTGTGTACTGTGAATCAGCTACATACTTCTTGATTGCCAAGACACTTCATCCTGATCATCGCACAATGTTGATTGTAGTCATGCCTTGACCTAAACACTCCACAATTTGTTGCTTCTCAGCAGCCGACACATCCTTTTTCTTTCCCATTTTGGCAGAAAATGTAGGCTGCTTAATAATGTGAGAGAGCCTTCTTAAGTAGTCTTGCCTTTCATTGGACACACCTGCCAAACTAATTAGCACAGGTGTCTGCAATTGCTTACAGTGATATAAAGAGCCCTGACACACATCACCATCAATGAGTTTAACTGACAAACAAACAAATTCTTCCCTTATCACTCCTAAACACTTTTTGCATAATAATTTGGAACGCGGTGTACATGTGCTTTTCCACAAAACACCAGTGGTTCACGTAGTGAATCTTACAGTTCTAACTTGCCAACCGTGGTCTGTATGGAATTGTTCAATAAAGGGCCCAAAATTAAGATAACATAGATGGGAGAGGTCTCTATGAATAGGAATTCCTAAGTATTTGATACCCTGTGAGGGCCAGGCAAAGGGAAAGTTGGACTGGATGGAATCCTATATGGATTTAGGGAGGGAGACATCGAGGGCCTCAGACTTCGCTGCATTGATTTTAAAATTTTACCATGTAACAAAGTGATCTATTTCAGCCATAACAGCAGGGATGGATATATGTGATTGAGTGATATATACTAGGACATCATCAGCAAATAGAGAGCACTTGTACTCGGTGCCTCCCACCTCAATCCACCTAATATTGGGGTTATGGCGAATTGATGAGAGCAGGTGCTCCGTCACTAGGATGTATAAGAGAGGGGACAGAGGACATCCCTGCCTTGTCCCATTGGTGATTGTGAAAGGTGATGAAAATGTTCTGACGCACCCCCTGGGCCTTGGGACACCCGGAGCCGGACCCTTTTTGGTGGATGCTGGTGGTTGTAGTCTTCGTGGCGGCGATCCGGTTCCGTGGCTCAGGGCGGTCAAACCAGTGGCGGAACTATTTATGTGGTTTTGATGTTTAAATGTCCGACTACGCCACCCGTGGATTGCGGTCAGAGTGAACCGCCGCTACAGGGCAGACCGCTAAGGCTGGTGTTGTGGGTGCAGCAGAGCGTAGCATAACTCCCCACGGGAGGAGTATAGCCTCAGGGCAGTGTATGCGGAGGATGGGGCTGATGGTGCAAGGCAGCAGCAGTAACGACACGGAGTCAGTGATGCAGTTCAGGGCCTTTACTCACAGTTCTTATTATCCAGACCACGTCTGCAGGTAACGGCTGCCCACGTCGTACTGTACTCACCAGGTGAGGGGCTCAGACAACTCCCAGATAACTTTGGAGCGCTTCACAGGACCCCCTTTGTGTGTCCTTTGTCTGGCCTTTCTTACCAACACTTCTGTCCGGCTGCCTCGGGCCTCCTCTTGGTAAACTTGGCGCCAGTTTCCCTGACCCTATGTGGTGCCTTCCTAGCGGGTGGAGCAAGGGGCTGCGCCACATAAAATGTCAGAGCCTCCGGTTTCTAGCTGAGGGTCGTTTCCTGCCTCCACTAGTTCGGGGACCGGTCTCCCCCTTTGGCCTGACCCCTCCACGCAGGTGGATTCGGGCGTGCGGTGGCGACTCGCCCGTCCGCACCCCTGGGATCCCTTCATTCCTCGTTCCTGGAGCCTTCTCCGCTCCTCTTCCTTCCTTCTCCCTCTTGCAGGCCTGGGCCTCTGTTACTAGGCCCGCCTCCGGAGCAAAGCTCATGCAGAGCCCCTGCTCCCTGCCACTTCTGCTCAGACTTCTCTGCACTGAACTAAGATGGTGCCCACCTTTTATACTCCCTTCTCAATGCACCCAGGAACTGCTTCCTCCCTGCTCCTGCACTGCAGGGTTCCCCTTCCTCAGTGTTCCCTCCCCCCACTCCAGCCAGGGACAGGGACTGTCGTGCCCATCTCAGGGGCATATTGGTCGCCCTGCCCCACGGCAATGTGGTGTAATGCATGCAGGTGTCGGGTCCTGATCCACACTCCATCCTTATCTGAGAGTGAGATATCACACCTCTGGGTGAGGTGCAATACGTCTGTAGCAACCGAGCCCTCGGTGCTACAGTTCCATTTATCTTCAGCCTAGGTGACGTATTGTGATACAGGGCCGTGATTTTGGCTATAAAAGGGTCCCCTAGACCCCTACCCCAAGCTTTTTTAAGAGAATCATATATGGCGTGCCAGGAGACTCTATGGAATGCTTTCTCAGCATCCAACGAGAGTATCTACTTACAAATTTTTAACTGCATCTAGCCCAGGAAATACTTTGTGCCTAGTAGCAGTGTCTGCTAGTCAGCGGATTATCCCGGCTGTTAAGCAAGCTACACCACCTGTAGTTTGGACACTTAATTTTTTCAAAGGAAATGCTTCGGGACCACGGGATACTTAGTGAAGAGCATCAGGAGGCACCCCAAGGCATAGGGGCTGGGACTGGCACTAGGATGCCTTGCGGTGGACAGCCGAGCTCGATCCTTATAAAAGCTTTTTAACTGCAGCAGCTTTAGTGGACGCTACTGGAGCTGGAATTACGCGGCTGCTGGCATGAGACTTGCCCTCCAATAGATCCTTGTAAATGGATTTAAAGTGTATTCATTCAAATTAGAGGGACAATTTAAATTAAAAAGCTTAGAGCTGCCTCCACCACAGGGGGGCTCTCTCGACCCACCAGCGGACAGGCACCAGTATTGGGAGAGGGGGGCTGGCCGTCAGGGTTCACCGCGGCTCTGGCACAAACCCGGCGACACGGAGGTGGCACGGGCAGGAGCGGACTGGCCGTCTCGGCTTCTCACTTTTTGGATTTTAGAAGGGCATGACATGCCTATATCTGTGTCTCCCCCTCCTTTTACTCCTCCACCTCTTTTCTTTTCGCATGACTATATGTACTTGTCACTTTTCCATGTGTTAGTTGTGTCTTCTGAGCAGTTTGTCAGCTTTTGGACACCTTTGAAGGTGTTTTCTATGTGTTTCTATGTGTTTTTGTTTGCCTGCCATTGGTTTTAACGGTGTTCGAAGGTGTTCGACGAACAGTTCGACGAACAGTTCGGCGAACACACGGGTGTTCGACGAACCGAACCGAACTCGAACACTACGGGGGTGGCTCAACACTAATCCGATGCGTCCGGTCTTCCCGGTGTTTCGCAGTTGTGTAAAAGGACCTTCCATGCCGTCATTTAGTCATGTGACAGGTCACGCCACCGCCGACGTCAGCGGTCGTGTGACCCGTCACATGATTAAATGATGTCATGGCAGGTCCTTTTAGACCATCGCGAGCTGCTGGGGAGCCAGAACGGATCGCTATGGAGACCAGGGGCCATCGAAAGGTGAGTATAATGTATATTTTTTATTTTAATTCTTTTTTTTTTTTTTACAGGTACTATGGTACACGGGTCTGGATTAGAGCCTCCTCTTCTCCAGACCCGGGTACCATCCGCACATTGAAAAGTCAATGTCGGTGAAAACGCTGCGATTGCTCAAAATAATTGGTAGTGCTACGTTTTTTTCGGCAATGATAATCCACAGCGGAAATTTCAGCAGTATGTGCACAGCACATGCAGATTATCATTGGGGAACATGGCAGGCCTTCTACCATGCGTTTTTTAAGCTTTTCTGCAACGGAACTGCCGCTGCGGAAACGCTTAAAAAAACGCATAGTGGGCACACAGCCTTAAAGTCAAGTAGCTTTCCAGTCTTCTAGGAGCAGCACTGCCTAGAATCTAATACATAGTAGCAGAATACCAAGACAGGACAGATGAACATGAACCCTGTGGTGGTTAGTTCACAAGGAATTGCTATAAGGATTTTGTCTCCTGATTCGGCCGCTGAAAATAGAAACCACGTGCCATATTCAGCAAATGTCCAAATAAATAACACTGGCCAATGTGGAAAAAAAAGAATAATTAGCATCAAGGGTCAGTTCAGTATTACATGGCCAATACTGACTAATATTGTACAGCAAACGTACCATCAGCAATAACCCCCAGTGCGGCACAGCAGAAATAAGAGCGATTTCATGGCTAAAAAAAACATGTAAAACAACTGCATCGAGTGAGAGTAGCTCAATTATTTAGGTCTATTTAAAGGGAATCTGTCACTACTTTGGAGTTATCAGACCTCTACTATGGGCATCCAGGGTATAGAAAAGTAAATCTATACATACCTGTATGGCCCATAGTAGAGGTTTGATTGCAGAGAAATCTGTTTTTATAAACTCGGTTTTGCACAGGCTTGGCGTCTGGGGGACACCAATAAATCCCCACCTATATGTTTATTATTCCCTGAAATCCCCACCCACATGCTTAATTATCATATTCCCTCCCCTGCACGTCACCGGGCCCTGTGACGAGCACTGTGCTCCCTGACTTCCCGGGCATGAGCACATAGAGGGCGCTTTATTTCCTCCCGGCCTCGTCTGCCTGTGCACTGCACCACACGGTTCTATTGCGCAGGCGCCAGGAAGTGACAGTGACTCCCCAGGACCTGCGCAATAGAACCCTGCGGCGCAGTGCACAGAGACGGGGCCGGGAAGCACCGGAAGCAATATTCAAATACATGCGCAGTGGCAGCACTGACTGAATGAGAGAATCACACCTCTATGACTGAATACGAGCAGGTAGGACAAAGTGTATATAAAGTTATAAAATCATTATACTACCACCGATTTTCATGAAAAAAACTTATTAGTGATGCACTAACAAAGCACTGGGGGCAGTGTAGATAGCAGCTAGGACGTGACAGGTGCCCTTTAATATTTAGTGTTTCCCAGACATGTTTCCTAGCCATTTATCCCCCTGCAGGACCAAACATGCCTAATGACTGAGAAACTGGGTGGGAGCTGTCAGGCTACCAGCCACTATGAGAACAGCCACTGAATGGCTACAGCAAAAACTGATATAAAGTTCTACGGAGCACAGTGATGATTCCTAACAAATGGCAAGTATGTAGTGTCGCCATTGGGTGGCGACACAAAGCAAGCAGACATCTAACCACTGAATACACAGCAGGTAAACTTCTATAAGGTAATGAAACTTGTAAGAACCGGACACTAAACTAAATAAAACCTAACAGCACTTTTACTTATCAAATCGATAACTATGGACAAACCGCACATCTGACATCAGAGAACACTGAGGTCCAACGTTCCAGTAGAATCTACTCTAAGCCATAGGGTCTATGTAATGCATGGGGGCAGGAGAGCTGGGGGTCTGCAATACTGCTCTATAGTAAGTGCCACCACCAGGGCAGCCCAGAACCAGGGAGAATCCAGCACCGTCACAGGCTGGCAGTGCCACCTATTGCTAGGCAGCAACTCAAACTATTCAGACACTCCTAGAAAGTAGGACAGCAGTGGGAATTATTCATTACAGAGTCTGGGAAACTAGCAAATGAATAATTACAGAGCAAAAAAGGACTTATTTACTGTAGTATCCTTTTAGAGAAGAACGCTCAGGTGATCAATTCCTACACAGTGACTGGGGCTCGTACAAGGGATTTCACGTAGGACATGCCAGGAAGCACGACTTAGAGAAAGTTTCATCACATGGGCTGTAGTATAGGTGTAATGTTCAGTACATTGGCACAGGCTCGATGCCACTCAGTAGAAGGGTGGCCCAGGTCCCCATGTCTGACATCACAGGGAGCATATACAGATGTGAGCAGAAAGCGCCATCCCCCATAGGGAGCATGTGTACATGGGAAAGGGCAGCTTGGAGAATGGCCCCCTGGGGATGTACAGATTCCAGGGGGATCACAGCCAGATGGGGACATGGTACATGAACTGATCATGCCAGCAGCTCTGTAAGATCACAGCACCCATGCCAATAGCTCTGCAGGATAACAGCACCCATGCCAGTCAGAGGACACAGCACCCATGCCACTAGTTGTGCAGGATCACAGCACCCTTGCCAGTCAGTGGGCACAGCACCCATGCCACTAGCTGTGCAGGATCACAGCACCCATGCCAGTCAGTGGGCACAGCACCCATGCCACTAGCTGTGCAGGATCACAGCACCCATGCCAGTCAGTGGGCACAGCACCCATACCAGTAGCTGTGCAGGATCACAGCACCCATGCCACTAGCTGTGCAGGATCACAGCACCCATGCCACTAGCTGTGCAGGATCACAGCACCCATGCCACTAGCTGTGCAGGATCACAGCACCCATGCCACTAGCTGTGCAGGATCACAGCACCCATGCCACTAGCTGTGCAGGATCACAGCACCCATGCCACTAGCTGTGCAGGATCACAGCACCCATGCCACTAGCTGTGCAGGATCACAGCACCCATGCCACTAGCTGTGCAGGATCACAGCACCCATGCCACTAGCTGTGCAGGATCACAGCACCCATGCCACTAGCTGTGCAGGATCACAGCACCCATACAAGTGCCTGGGTGCATGCAGGCTGGCTGAGCCGACCCCCGCACGCCCATAGCAGGCAGCAGCCCGCAGTGGACATTCCGATACAAGCAGCACATGTGCGGCTCCGCACTGATGACTACATAGCCTCCGTGCCGCTCGCCCGGCTCCACACCTACAGACCCCACACAGCTCCCATCCTGCCCTGCAGTCTGCGCTCCACCACCGCCGCACACAGCACCCACTTACCCGGCCGTAATCCCTGCCGGACCCCAGGTCACTCCCTCTCCATCCCCTGCTGCCTCTCCGCCCGATGCGCTGCCCGACCCCCCTGACCATATAATGCGCATGCGCGCAAAATCTGGAGGTGGGGGAGAGAGCAAGGTGGTCACATCACGCCGCAGCATGATTGGCGGGCACTGAGGGGTCTTGTTGGTATAGCAACGGGCGCCATCTTGTGGCTGGCATGGCTTCTCTCTAGCTGCTGGATGGATCATCTCATCTAGTCCACCAGTTTTAGGACAGTGCTCTCTGTGACCAGGAGATCATCATTGATCTGTTTTTATCCCACAGGTTGGGATTTCTTCACACTTTGGAAAATTGATCCCTGAAAGTTTTAAATTAATGATGCAAACTGACCCAAATATTCTAGTGCAAAAAGCAGTGGAAAAGTGGGTGCTGGTGTGCGCCATAATGTGTTACTGCCCCACTCCAGCGGGGTAGTAGTGGTGGCACTAATGTAAGTTCCCTGCCCCTAGTACCATACTCACCAGCCGCTGTCTTCTGCTCTTCCCAACGCCGGTCCAGTCCGGCACCACCATCTTGTGACGACAGCTTCTGACTGACAGTCCCGAAAGTCAGAGGTAACAGCCATAAGCTCTCAATGGAAGTCTATAAGACCCTCGTTCTGGCTTTCCTAGACTTACATTGGGTATTGAGTTCTGGCTCACCCAGCAAGTCACAACCTGCAGAAAACCAACCGCAACTGTACCGATCACAGGTGAAGACGGCGACTGGTGAGTATATTACTATGGGTGGGGAACATACATTAGTGACACCACTCCAGAGGTAAAATAACATTTAAAAAATGCTGTAGTGGTGCTTTAAAGGGGCTGTCCACTACTAGGACACTACTGTTTGGCGCAGATAAAATAAAAACCATTATACTCCCCTCCCGGAAGTCAGAGAGCAGCCGTAGCCCTGACTTCCTCTTGATGTTCGATTTGTCTGAAGGCGGGGGATGGTGACTCCGGCACTGATTGGGGGCAGGGCTCACATGTCATAACCACACGTGAGCCCCGGAAACGCGTCTGCCGACACCACTGGGACGGACGGCGCCGGCAAAGGAGGTGAGTATAAGTGTTTTTATTTTATCGGCGCCAAACATTCAGATAGAGAAGTGGTTGTTCTAGTAGTGGACAACCCTTTTAAGTGTCATAGACTTTATTTATAACTACTGTAGGAAAGTCGGGTACGGTAGGGTTAAATTTTAGCGCTACAGGTTGTGATTAGGTTCACCTTGAAAGCTATGACTAGAACCAGGCCATGTGTTACCTGGGCAGTCAGCTGGGGAAGCTGAGCTGAGTGGGTTGTGTTGGAGCTGGAGAAAGACAAGAAAAATCTCTGATAAGAAACTGTTCTGGCCGTGTGCACCAAACTGCAAATATCACTGGTTGCTACGGACGATAGTTGTTTTTTTTTCAGTGAACTGAGACTAGCTGAGCCATGTCTGAGTAGCCAGGGTCTGTAAATGTTCAGTTAGCACCTGGACGAGGCTAGGGATTTTATGTTTATGGTTTTGTTTTTGGTACTATGCAACCAGTGGAAATAAACATTATTCCATTTTTGAGGTAAAAACCCTATGGCTTTGTGTTCCAAGCGGCTAACCTAGAGCAGAAATCCCTACAATTGGTGGAGAATGCGGAAAGAAGTCCCAAAGATCACAGGTGTTTAAAGACTGAATGTCCTGGGTAAAGTTAGCTACAGCCTTGCAAACACGGTCTGAAAGCATGGTGGAGTTTATCAAGCAATTGGTTCAGGGCAATCTGCAGTAGCAGTGGCAGCAGCAGTTGCAACAACAGCAGTTCAACAGCTGCAGCATCCGTAGTAGACGACTCTCTTAACAGAAACTGTCTGGGCCAGAGAGATGGCACCTCCCGCCAGCCAAAGTGATGGTAGCTGTGTGAAGCAAACAGTACGGTAGGCCTTTCAGAAAATGACTCTGGAGGATGACTTCAAGGCTTTTCTGACTGTATTTGAGAGGGTGGCAGAAAGTGAAAACTGCCCAGAGCAATGGACAGAGGTCCTAGTGTAGCACCCTGAGGATTCGGCTGCTACAGGGGTATTGCACCTCAACCCAGAGGTGTGATATTCCACTCCCGGGTAAGGATGGAGTGTGGAACTGAGCTAGTAGGCTGCATGCACTACACACATCCCATTTCCGGGGAACAGACCGATGGTACTCCCACTAGAGAAATGTGCAGGTACGACAGTGTCTGTTCCTGGCTGGAGTGGGAGGGGGGTGGAACATCCCAGTAGTGTAGGGGCAGATAGGGGGAGCAGCCTGGGTAAAGCTAGGAGCTCATTGGGTGCTGGTCACCTGAGCTCACACATAGAGGGAGTATATAAGGTGGGCACCATCTTAGATCAGAGTCAGTCAGTCAGTCAGTTGTCAGTCTGTGAGACGTCAGTCTGTCTGAGAGCCTGAGAAGCAGAGGAGAAGAGAGAGAGACCCAGAGGCGCAGAGGGGACCCCAAGAGCCCATAAGAGAGCTAATAGGGTGAAGGGTCGGCAACAGGGTACCGGATCCCAAGCTGGCAGAGGCTACAGCACACCTTAGCCAGGAACCGGAGGTCGTGGGCAGGATCTGCCACGATCACCCACTAAATCCACCCGGAAGGCAGACCAAGAATAGGGTCAGGGAGCCCAAAGGAGGCTTGACCAACAAGAGGCCCGAGGGAGCCGGACTTAGGTGGATCCCTGGTGGGAACGGCCAGAAGAAGGGAGAGACAGAAAGGAGCTCAGGACCACACTCCGGAGTTGCCTGGGAGTTGACCGAGTCCAGGACCTGGTGGACGCAGCACGGCTTGGGTGGTCACTGCTGTACACAGTGACCCGAGCAACACCAGTAAGTAAAACCCTGGAACTGCATTTTATGCCTCTGAGTCTCCTTGCTGCACCTTCACAACCACCATCCTCCACGGCTGACCCCCTGAGGCTATACCCCTCCCGTTGGGGGTTATACTACCTAAGCTGCACTCACATCATCAGCCTCAGTGGACTCTGCTGCAGCGGCGGCCGTATTGACCGCAAATCAACGGGTGGCGTAGTCGACACAAAGAACTCTAATAACATCTGTAGGACTGCCACACACTGAGTTTGACACCCTGGGCACGGACCGGGTCACAGCCACTCGGAGACTACAACCCCCATCTGATCCGGCTCCGGGTATTCCCTAACAGCACTGGCCCAGGGGGTGCGTCAACTTTGGCATAGTCGGCAGGATTACGTGCCCGCAACAACCGGGTACTGCGTGCCTGAAGAAAAGTTCACCGTTACCTTAAAAAGAAGTCTCCCGCCGGTTCCGGACGGTCCCCGCCATCGGGCCCCATCACAGGTCGTTTCCCGCCGGTTATCCGCCATTTGCAGCTTTTTCCCGCCATCCATGGAGTTTCCCGCCACTGGGAGACGATTCCCGCCATTTCCGAAGATTTCCCGCCTTGGGGGAGCGGACGCCATTATGGGCGTGCCAGAGGGTGGCAAAAGGCCACCTCCCATCGTGGGCCAGGTCGAAGAATGGCGCCAAAAGCGGAAACCACGCCCACCAACAGAGACTGTGATGCTGGAAGTGTCCATCAGCGTGAGGGAACTGCCCCTGGAACTGACAATCACAAAGTTGCCCCGGGACCACCCTCGATGTGGGCGGAGACAGAAGAAGAGAACAAAGATGGGTGTCGCCTGGAGCAGTCTAGAGAGAGCGCACCCGGAGACAAGACGTCTGGAAGAGAGTCCAGAGAGAGCTTACCCGGAGATGGAGGGAGAGTCAGGCAGCACCGACCCAGTGGTCAGGAGCCTGTTGCAGGTCGCCACTCCAGAAGGCCTGCTGGAGATCCTAGCACAGCTTCCCCGAGACCGGGAGTGTGCACAGACCGCGCTGGAGGGCCTCGCACGGAGGATGGCCCGGGTGCAGCGAGAGACGTTGGCGGAGTGGAGCCGAGAGATGGCCCAGCAGACCGGCACCCGTCAGCGGAGCACGCCACCTGAGACGAGGAGACAGACCGCCTCTGAGGATGGCGCAGGAGGAATGAAGGCAGGAGACGGCGCCGAGAAGGGAGCTGAACGGACGGAGGCAGGTAAAGGGGACGTCTCTACCCCGAGCCGGGAAACCGCGTGCCTGCCCCAGCTCCCCGTCGCAGAGCCCGAAATTCCCCCTGCCATGCCCGTCGCTGCATCGTCACCGCCGCCGACTAGGCCTCAACCGGAAACCGCGGCCGCGACCCCTGTGACGTCACACGCCTCGACCTCGAGCGTGGCCAAGCAGGAAATACCACCGGCCTGGTCGCAAGGCCTAGTACCCCCGGGCGCCGCTATTCCAACAGCGCCCCCACCGGCCTGGCCGCAGGGCCGAGTAACCACGGGCGCCGCCGTTCTTACGGTGCCCTTTTCCTTTAGCGTGCCCCAAGCCTGGTCGCAAGGCCTGGTCAACCCGGGCGCCGCTACCACCACAGCGCCCATAGCACCTAAAGTACCGCACCTGGGTGAGGACCTGTTCGCCCAGCATACGTGCCCGGATGGGCAGCCCTTCATATGGCCACCGGAGTTTCACCATCCCCGACTCCGGAAAGAGAGACCCCTAGACGAACCCCTGATTCCGGTTCCGAAGCCTGCAAGGAGGACCTCGCCCCCGCTGGAGGAGGCACAGTTCGAGTGGGACCCCACCGGAGAAGACCTCATGGGGTTCACTCAGGAGACTCGGGCGGCCGCAGCAGAGCGTGCAGAGTGCTGCCGGCAGCAGCTCGAGGTCTTCGAGAGGGAGCGGAGAGAGAGGCGGGTCCGGGAACAGCAAGCGCAGATAAGGAGCGCGGAGCAGAAGAGCCGGACCAGGAGGAATCCCCGTGCAGCACATGGTCCCCCTTCCACCGGGACTGTGATAAAATTCAACATGCAGCACGGATGGGGCTTCATTAGAGACCATCATACCCCCGGCGACGTCTTTGTAACCCGCAGAGACGTAGAGAGCCATCTGCCGGAGGGACACAGAGGTCGTGACCTGTATGTAGGGGACGAGGTCACCTTCACCCGGCACAAGTGTGCCAAAGGACCCTACGCCCTCCATGTGCATCGCCTGACGGAGGAGGAGCTGCGGTGTGAGGAGGAGCAAGAGGACCCGGACGGGTCTGAAGAATCTAAAGAAAGAGCAGGAGGACGCCGTCGTTGAAGTACGGTAGAGAGAGACTGTACATAGTTACCCGTCAGGGTATAAGAACTGTTCTAGTTAAAATATAGTCCCCGTTGGGACCAGCCAATTGAACTGAAACCCGTGTGTCCCTATTCCCACTGACCGAGGACTGAGAGCGGTCATTCCTTTCCCTAGTACCTGGCCGAGGACTGAGAGCGGCCATATTTCCCTTGTATATAGTTGCGCTTCCTAAAGCGCCCCCTACCGGTTTTATAGAAAACTGTTTTCTTCCAAGAGAGACTGTCGCACTTTACCCGGTCACAAGTTGCACCGTGACCGGAGGAACCAGAAACAAGAATGTTATTTATATGAAAAGTTTATTGCTGATATATATGTATGATGTTTTATATGTTTTATATGTTTATGAAAAAAAATTTGTATGTTTTGGATGTTTATATCTTACAGCCCGAGGGCGTGCTGTGATTTACCAGGGGGGAATGTAGCACCCTGAGGATTCGGCTGCTACAGGGGTATTGCACCTCAACCCAGAGGTGTGATATTCCACTCCCGGGTAAGGATGGAGTGTGGAACTGAGCTAGTAGGCTGCATGCACTACACACATCCCATTTCCGGGGAACAGACCGATGGTACTCCCACTAGAGAAATGTGCAGGTACGACAGTGTCTGTTCCTGGCTGGAGTGGGAGGGGGGTGGAACATCCCAGTAGTGTAGGGGCAGATAGGGGGAGCAGTCTGGGTAGTGCTAGGAGCTCATTGGGTGCTGGTCACCTGAGCTCACACATAGAGGGAGTATATAAGGTGGGCACCATCTTAGATCAGAGTCAGTCAGTCAGTCAGTTGTCAGTCTGTGAGACGTCAGTCTGTCTGAGAGCCTGAGAAGCAGAGGAGAAGAGAGAGAGACCCAGAGGCGCAGAGGGGACCCCAAGAGCCCATAAGAGAGCTAATAGGGTGAAGGGTCGGCAACAGGGTACCGGATCCCAAGCTGGCAGAGGCTACAGCACACCTTAGCCAGGAACCGGAGGTCGTGGGCAGGATCTGCCACGATCACCCACTAAATCCACCCGGAAGGCAGACCAAGAATAGGGTCAGGGAGCCCAGAGGAGGCTTGACCAACAAGAGGCCCGAGGGAGCCGGACTTAGGTGGATCCCTGTTGGGAACGGCCAGAAGAAGGGAGAGACAGAAAGGAGCTCAGGACCACACTCCGGAGTTGCCTGGAAGTTGACCGAGTCCAGGACCTGGTGGACGCAGCACGGCTTGGGTGGTCACTGCTGTACACAGTGACCCGAGCAACACCAGTAAGTAAAACCCTGGAACTGCATTTTATGCCTCTGAGTCTCCTTGCTGCACCTTCACAACCACCATCCTCCACGGCTGACCCCCTGAGGCTATACCCCTCCCGTTGGGGGTTATACTACCTAAGCTGCACTCACATCATCAGCCTCAGTGGACTCTGCTGCAGCGGCGGCCGTATTGACCGCAAATCAACGGGTGGCGTAGTCGACACAAAGAACTCTAATAACATCTGTAGGACTGCCACACACTGAGTTTGACACCCTGGGCACGGACCGGGTCACAGCCACTCGGAGACTACAACCCCCATCTGATCCGGCTCCGGGTATTCCCTAACAGCACTGGCCCAGGGGGTGCGTCACTAGCTCCGTACCTTATTGGGGAACCGTATAAAGCATACTTTGACCTTGCCCTGCAGTATGCCAAGGAGTACAGCAAGCTGAAGGCATATATTATAGCATGCTTGGGAGTAACCCTGGCAGTCAGAGCACAACTGGTGCTCCTCAGGCACTACCAAAAGGACAAGCCTCCCCAGTACCAGATGTTTGACTTTTTACACCTAGTGCAAAAATTGCTACAACCTGAGACCTGCTCTTCGAAACAGATGGTGGAAAGAGTGGTAGTGGACCTATATCCACTTACTACCTAAGTCCATGCAAAGCTGAAGATTCCCAGGGAGATCCTCATAATGCAGGTGACCTCATGAGCCTTGTGGAAAGATACCTGGCTGTGGAAAATTCTGTGAGTAATCTAGGAAACCTGAAGTCACCTTCTGTGATAACCAAAATGAAGTGGCCCATGACTACGTTTGGGGGCCACCCAAAGACCCAGGAGGGCTCAGCGTCGGGTTCAAGGGATACATCTTGTGCCATTGACTGTTGAAGGTGTCGTGACCTAGGACATATATCAGCCCACTGTCCATTGGTCTCAGAACCGATGGACTACTCAGTAGGACACGGCCTCTTATTTTTTGCACATCCCGAGTGCAGCTCCATACAACACCCTGGTGAGGGACCTCAACTGTGCCAGGTAACTCTGAAAGGTGTGACTGTGACTGGACTCAGGAAGTTTGGTGACCCTGGTAAGGGCCACACTTCCGCATGTGCTAGTCCCTGGGAAGGGTGTGGGGTAGGTTGTATCAATAGAGAAACTAAGAAACATCCCATGGCCCGGGTCGTCATAAGAACAGACTGTGGTTCCATGTCCCATGAAGGAGTGGTCAAAGACTTACTGCATGCTATAATTGTTGGACGTGACTTTCCCTTTGGGACTTATGGGTTAAAGCTGTAGCACCTTGTAGTCCTCTATGTCATCAGGAGTCTGCTATGGTACTAAGGTCACATAATGTAAACAGTGAGTTTCCTTTCACTGTACTGGCTAGAGAGGAGGATGAGGAAGCATCCCCTGAAGCCAATATCCCTGACCTGGAGGAGCCCCAGGACATCTTTGGGATTGCCCTGCTCAGGGACTTAACGGTAAAAGATACTCTAGAAAATATAAGTGTGATAAATGGTGTGCCCCAGGAGTCGATAATCGTTTCCCACAATTGGCTAGTCATAATCTATTTGGGTTGAAGGACCAACGTGAGGGGCCAGGTAAAAGAGTGCCTCCCCAAGGCCCAAGAGGCAAAATCCTGGGAGTATAATCAGTCAGTTCGAGTGAGACAATTTAGGCCTGGGGTTCAAGTATTTGTGTTAGTGCCCACTGTGGAGAGCCAATTCCTTACCAAGTGGCACGGACCGTATTGTAGCATCGGCGTCTCTGCCTCCTGCCGGGCAGAGACGCCGTTCCCCTCACCGCCACGGCCCTGGTCCGGCGTCTTCCGGCTCCCATCCTGCAGCTACTGTGGCGCGCACTGCACGCAGCAATACTCTGTGCTTAGGGCGCGCGCTCCCTCCCTCTTAAAGGGGCCGCGCGCCGTCCTAAAAAGTCCCCGGCCAATGGCCGGAGGACTTCCCCTATTTAAAGCACCTCCTCCAATATGGAGGTGCCTGTGCAAGGTTGTTGTTCCGTGTGCTAACACTTGCTTCAGCCCTCAGGTCCCGCTGCCTGTCAGTCCTGCCCGCCAGTCTGCCTGTCAGTCCTGCTCGCTAGTCTGCCTGCCAGTTTCCTGCCGTGCTCACCAGCCTGCTTACCTGGAGCTCCTACCTGTTACCTGTCGTGCCCACTAGGTTGTCTACCTGGACCACCCGTCAGCATTCCAGCCGTGCTCAACCGCTGTACCGGTCACTTCCTGCCATCTGACCCGTGGGAGTCACCTGCTCTCACACAAGGTCGGTCCCAGAGTGGCACCTGGTCCCCCTGCTCGGTCCCTCCCTGGTTCACGGAGTCGATTGAGCCGCCGTGCAACCTTGGTCAGGCCGAGTAGGTACTTAGTCACGCCCCTCTGGTCCCTCCTTGCACCAAAGCACAGAGGTTCCACCACCCGGACCCTTAACACCTATGAGGTGGTGGAAAAGGTGGGAGAGGTCAACTATAAAGTATACCAACCAGGGAAAATTAAGCCTTTTCCCATATATTATGGCAACCTGCAAAACCCCTGGAAGGATAAGGACCCGCTCGAAACCCTTTGCTTATTGGCCCAGCCAGAAGCCAACATTGCGGGTGTCAAAGTGGCAGTTTTTGTTCCAAAAACAGAATGGCCAGAAAAAGGCACCCAGAAGAAGGGGCTGATTCTCGGCATTACTAGGTTACCCTTGTGTCATCAAGCATGAGCTTCACAGTCGGGTTAATTTGAAGCCCTGTAGGATTCCTGAGAATGATATGCTATTTCAGGATCTTAAAATGGCCCCCCTGTAGGCACTGTGGGTTGGCAGATGGTGCCCAGCCCCCAGATTTGGGCAAAGGGGAGTATGTAGGAAACCAGGTAGGCTATTCAGAACTTGAATAGGTGCACCTAGATAGCTATGACTAAAACCAAGCCATGTGTTCACACGCCCCCGGAAGAAGCATTGGCGAAACGACGTTGGGGTGGGCAGGACACCATTTCTCTACTCTCGTGGCAGCTGAACTACTAGGTAACTTGACCTGTATTATTGTTTGTATCTATTTATGGCTTGCCATGAATAATAGGCCTGCTATATCTCATAACATAGGTTTCTACTTATCCTCATTGCTCCACTATCTGTTGCACTAAGCATTGGTATCCGGTATGGGGTTGTAAGGATCTGCACTTGCACCTTAGATCACACTTAGGATTTTCTAACGGTGTACTCATTTACTCTAATGTTGGAGCTGTAGCATCTTATATGATGTTGATTTAAAATGACTGTTATATGAAATATTGTATTCTGTAATCCAATGTGATGCTCTGTCTTCTTTTGGTTTATTAACCATTGATTGGTTTGGCCGATATAGGGGTAATTTCCCCTTATTGTTATAGGTGTCTCTCCCGCATAGAGGTTGTTGCCCTGTCTGTTTTTAAATTATTTTTCTAATAAAGTATATAGTATTTTTATTCAAAATTTGGTTGGTATCTCTTCGTGATCCAGACTGCCCAGTTCATGTTGATCTGGATTTTTGGTTGACAATTTAAAGGTCTGTAGGATTCCTGAGAATGGTAGGCTTTTTCAGGATCTTAAACTGGCCCCCTGTTGGCACTGTGGTTTGGCAGATGGTGCCAAGCCCCCAGATTTGTTCAAAGGGGGGTATGTAAGAAACCAGGTAGGCTAGGGTTAAATCCTAGCACTTCAGAACTTGAATAGGTGCACCCGGATAGCTATGACTACAACCAGGCCATGTGTTCACTGGTCAGTCAGTTGGGTGAAGCTGAGCAGAGTGGGTTGTGTTGAAACTAGAGAGAGACAAGCCAGAATATCTCTGAGAAGAGACTGCATCAGCCGTGTGCACCAAAATGGAAGTATCACTCACTGGTTGCTACTTCTCCATTACTAACTCCAGGGCTTGATGCCAGTTGTGACTTTTAACCAATCACAGCTGATATCAACCCTAAGCACCATTACCCCGATTGCCACTGCACCAAGGCAATCGGGAAGAGCCAGGAAAAGCGCCAAAATTAGCGCATCTAATGTGATGAGCCACTTCTGGGGCGTCTGCAGGCAGGTATTTTTAGGCTGGCAAGGGCCCCAAAACCATGGACCTTCCAGCATGATAATATCAGCCCACAGCTGTCTGCTTTAACTTTGCTGGATAGCTAAAATAGGGGGGGGGCCCTTGTTGTTTTTTTTATTTATTAGGTTAAACAAGGCTAAAGTTTATTATACTGTATGTAGGGGGATTGTGAAATTATATAGCTACAGGACACCTATTTATCATCTATAATATATCTAATATCTTTCTATCATCTATCTACTGTATATCTTTATATAAGATTGCTTTCTAAGTTATGTAAACTAGCTTTAAGTTACAAAGAGTATTACAGTATGTAAAAGATGATGTTAAAAACGCATTGCATACGCACGTCATACAGATGTCATACGGCTGCTATGCAAAAAAAATCACACACTCGCATTGCACTCACATGACATACGGAGTGGCATACACAGGACACTCGCATGACACTCGTCCTATTTTTGTGGATCAACATCGGAGTGATTTTTTTTTATGTGAATGTGAGCAAGCCCTAATGATCGGTTTGGTGGTATTATTCAGTTACTACTATTTAGACTGGTAATATTTGGTTATGGCCTTTTGATATTATTTGTCTCTTATATTACAGTTTTAATGGCAATTGGATTTGCTATGGTCATGTTTGGTAATGATCGGTGTGGCGGTATTTACTCTTGTATAGTGGTATTATTGGTAAAACTGGTCTTGGTATCCTGGATGGATTTTGATCAGTGACCGTATGGTGATATTACTTTAAACCCCTTCCCAACCTTAGACGTACCCAGTACGTCTTGGTCAGTAGGTATTTACTGACCTATAACGTGCTAGGTACATCATGGCGATTTTGTGCCCACAGAGACTGTGTCACAGGTGTGTCAGGTGTGACAGACAGTCGTTCTGGATCCAACTGTAGAAGGTCTTTGCGCTTAGCTCTGCAGACACCTTCTTGATCTTTTCATCTCTGTAGTGTAGTGATATCCTTCTCCCGCTAGGAACCAGCAGTGACCTCCACCTTCTGCTGCTTATTGACACACCCTTTCTGGATGTTTAAATACCTTCAGTCTCTCCAGAGAGTCGGCGGTGATAGCTCTATTTTCCTCAGTCCAGGCTTGAAGTACTTGTAGTCGGCTAGAGTCTTCTTGGAGTTCTCTTGGAGGATAGTTGGCGTGATCTCTCTGGTGTCTTCTCAAGCTAAGTGTTTCCCTTGTCTGTTTACCTGTTTGTCTTTAGTTGCTGTGGGGGCTGACTAGTGCTCACCCCGTCCCTTCTCTATCTAGGGCCTATCGCTAGGGGCAGTCAGGGATTAGGTATCCTGATTGGCAATAGGTGGGGAACCTATTTAGGGACGGTAGGGGAGTCAGGGTGTTATAAGATCTGCCTAGGGGTCTCCACTCTCCCTTTCCCTAGTTGTTGGGTTCCCCCCTTTTCCCATCATCATACACTTGGGACCTTTGATCTGAGGTTCAGCAGCAACAGCAGCGGCTACAGACTCCTAATGTTGGGGACTCTGCGGGTAGGCCAGTCCAGTTTGAACCCAAAATTTTCCTCCCGGACAGGTTTTCAGGAGGTAGAGACAAGTTTTTTTAATTTAAAGAAGCTTGTAAGTTGTATTTTAAACTTCGACCTTACTCCTCTGGAGATGAGGAGCAGCGAATGGGGATTGTGATCTCACTGTTGCAAAGAGATCCTAAATCCTGGGCTATCTCGTTGCCACAGGGTTCTGTTTGTCTCCAGTCAGTAGAAGGGTTTTTCGGGGCTCTGACCTTCATCTATGATGATCCTTACCGAGTCTCCATGGCTGAATCCAGGCTGCGTCACCCTCAGCAGGGGAATCAGTCAGTGGAGACTTATAGTTCCGAATTCCGTAGATGGGCAAATGGAATGACCCGGCTCATAGAAGCCAATTTTATCAGGGCCTTACTGAAAGGTTGAAGGATACATTGGCAGTTTTCGAAACCCCGGAGTCCTTAGAGGCTGCCATGTCGTTGGCTATACGCGTGGAGAGACGCCTTCGGGATAGGTGGGTGAGACCACCTTCTCCCGAGCCCCCTTTTCGGGACAACACCCCTTTGCCGGGGGGGGGGGGCGGTCTGGGGGTGAACCTGTACTGGTGGAGTTTGAGGAACCCATGCAGTTAGGGGGTGCTTCTGCGTCATATGTTTCCCCTGAGATCCACAAGAAAAAGGGCGAGTGTTTTTTTTTGTGGTAAAAAGGTACATTTTATTGGGGCTCGTCCCTCGATTCCTAAGCAAAAAGAAACCCTATTAACCCTTGGTAGTGTGGAGTTGGATAATAAGAGGGATGTGTTTGTCTTCAACATGCAGTTCTCGGTTTGTCCTGAGAGCAGAGGTGGTGCTAGAGAGCAGGACTGAGAAAATTTCTGTGTTTGTGGACACTGGAGTTAGCATGGTTGATGCTGGGTTTGTGAGAACTCATGGGCTTACTTGCTGTACGTTAACTAAGCCCATCCCCATTTATGCCATTGACTCAGCGCTACTTGCACAGAGAGCTCTGACTCAGATTGTACATAATATAAGACTGAGGGTGGGGTCTTTGCATTATGAAGTAATTCCTTGTTATGTCCTGGAAGGCCTTCCCACTCCCGATTGTACTGGGTCTACACTGGTTGGTGAAACATAATCCGATAGTGGATTGGCAATCCAGAGAAATTTTTGAATGGGGAGATTACTGTCATGAGAACTGCTTAAACATTTCCCTTTCTGCAGTTTGTACGGAGCCCTTACCTATGTTTTTGTTTGGTTTTGAAGATGTACGTATTTTCGGAGAAAGGGTGTCAGGATTTGCCTCCTCATAGTGCATATGACTGTCCTATTAACCTTTCTGGCCCTGAGAGACAAGCCATGAAGGATTTCATTGCTGAGAGTCTGGAGAAGGGACATATCAGACCCTCATCTTCGCCCGTGGCTGCAGGGTTCTTCTTCGTGAAGAAGAAAGATAGCGGTCTCTGTCCCTGTTTAGAGTTTGGGGAATTTAATCAATTACCGTCTGAGATCTGTACCCTCTTCCTCTGATACCAGATTTATTTATCCAACCAGGTTATGGGAGCTAAGGTGTTCTCCAAGTTGGATTTAAGGGGAGCCTACAATCTGGTTAGAATCAGAGAAGGGGATGAATGGAAAACAGCGTTCAATACCCCTCAGGGGAATTTCAAAAGTCTGGTTATGCCTTTTGGTCTGACCAATGCAGCTGCGGTGTTCCAGCATTTCATAAACAATATTTTCCATCATTTAGTGGGCAGGTGTCATGCAAGGTGTGTGAAAGACTAAGTGCAACACAAAGGGAAGGGGGAAAGTGAGCCCAGACTCAAGGGAAAGGGGAGATTGGAGACCTCCTAGGCTGATCTGATAGCACCCTGTCTCCTCTAACGTCCCTATATTGGTTCCTCACCAATCGCCGCACGCGAACCTAAACCCTGTATTTCCCTAGTGCTTGGCCCTGTATAGGGAAGAGGGGGGTGAGCACTAGTTGATCCCCACTAATGACTAAAGACAACAAGGGAGACAAACACAGTGGAAAGTAGCTTAGCTTTAGCCGACTTCAGAGAGATAGTTCCAAGCATCCTCCTAGCACCACAGAGGAAGATCATAGTCTGAGAGCTCCAAGCATTCACAAGGAAACATGTGAGCATCACTGGGACCTTCCTGCTGCAAAGTGAAACTATTTAAACACCCAGGCCAGGGTGTCAATTAGCAGGAAGGAGGTAGCTGCTGGGTCCTAGAGTGAAACAGCTAAGAAGGTGTCTGTAATGCCATACGAAGAGATCTTCTGCAACCATCTGCAAGGCAACTGTCTGTCACATCTGACACACCCGTGACAGCAGGTTTGTCATGGTCTCTCTGAATAATATTTTGGTTTGCTCACCTGATTTTGAGACTCATCAGGGGCATATTAAACAGGTACAACAGACAAGCCAATATTAAAGTGCAAATGCTTTATTGCTAAAAACCAACCAAACCAACACATGGGGTGGGAAAGGACACATACACGGACCTCAACGTGGATAACATAGCAACGCACAGCGTACAGTCACCAAAATTGGTAAGTATAGAGGACAAAATAAACATAATAATAAGATAGTTAGTCAAATGTATAGTCCTCATAGAATCTGTACATGAGCAAAAAAGCATACTACAGAGCAGTTACCCAGACCTACGTATCAACATCCATGCAAATGGGTGTCAACATGGTGCAAGGTAATGTTATCTGAATGGGCTGGGGACCGGAGAATGGACCAAACGGCGGCGCTGCACCCCGACGTGCGTTTCATCAGGAATGCCTTTCTCAAGGGATTAAGGGATAGCAAACTATATGCCAAACTAGAGAAATGTGTTTTTGCCATCCAGGAGATGCAGTTTTTGGGGTACCTGTTGTCAACATCAGGTTTTCGGATGGATCCGGAGACGATCCGTACTGTAGTTGATTGAGACCGTCCCGAGAACCTGAAGGCATTACAGCACGGAGGGGAGTCAGGGTGTTGTAAGATCTGCCTAGGGGTCTTCATTCTCCCTTTCCCTAGTTGTTGGGTTTCCCCCCTTTTCCCATCGTCATACACTTGGTCCTTCCCTTAGTGACCTAGTG
Organism: Phyllobates terribilis; assembly: GCF_046119375.1. Classification (NCBI taxonomy): domain Eukaryota; kingdom Metazoa; phylum Chordata; class Amphibia; order Anura; family Dendrobatidae; genus Phyllobates; species Phyllobates terribilis. The sequence goes on from NW_027362771.1 coordinate 333,904,806, forward strand.
TGACAGTATTTTGATGAGTTTTAGAACAGAAACTAAGTGGAAACCTTCAAAATCCACCTCCAAATTTTCCACTTTATGGCTATGTACATTCCACTTTATGGCTATGTACACACAGAGCTTTTTTTGAAGCTGATATTGAGCTAAGTGAAAACTCTCCAAATCCTTCTCAAAAATACAAAACTCCTCAAAAACTTGGAGGTTATGCTTAGTTTCCTTTAAACAAAATCAGCAAAAAGACCATTGGCTATGTGTACATGATGTCTTTTAAACTTAGCAGAACCCAACAAGTTTTTCCAGCAGAAGACTCTTCAGGAAACTGGTTGGTTTTTGTCCTGAACCATTTTTGTGTCATTTTATTTTGATCGTTTCCTGAAAGTTTTTTCAACATTTTTTTTTTTTCATCCTGTGTTTTTTTTTAGGGTTTTCCCATGGTTTTTGTATAGTATTTTGTACTGTAGTTTTTCATTACATTGAATAATGAAGAAACCACTAGCATTTTTTAAAGCAAAACTATGGCAATACACTCCAAAAAACATCCGGTTGTTTTCCAGGTGTCTTTTGAACTTTCCCATTAACTTGTATTGTAAAGTAGTAATATTTTCTTCCAAGGTGGGAAAATGCTAGAAGAATGAACAGTTCACTTCTTGTACCCACTTCTCGTTTAGAACCCCCCACACACCGTATAATGGTTTCCCCAATAAAGTATGATGGTCCCCAACAGCCTCAATACAACAAGATGGGCTCCCTATATATTATTATAGACGCTCCATAAATTATGATTCCCCAATATACCATTATGGTCCCCCCATAGCTCCAACATAGTATGATAGTTCCCCCAATAAAGTATAATGGTTCCCCACAGCTCTAATACAGTATGATGGTTCCCACAGCCCACAGAAAAAAAAAACAACCTTACACTCACTCACCTTATACTCACCTAATCTACACGTCGTTTCCTCTTATCCTATCTTGCTCCGGCACAGCTGTTAACAGTATTGGCGTCCTGAGGATGTGATACTGCTAACTGTGTTGTAATTGATGCGGCCCATGGCCAGACCACCTTATCTGGACCATTCCGGCTTCGACTGCCAGTGTGCGTAGAGATGAAGGAGAACCTGTCAGGTCCCCCATATTTAAACTGGCCTAATTCCATTTTTATACTCTTAAGCTGTAGAACAATTATACTGTAATTAAAATAATGTTTTTTCTGTTTTATGCAAAAGCACATAACTGTGCAAAATGAAGTTGTATATAGCCGCTCGCTGTATGCAAATGAATCCGGACTAGTCCGGCAAGGCGTTTACTCACTGAGCCTAGTCTGAGCTCAATAGCTATAGTCATGCCCCCTGGTGTGTGATTGACAGTCCCTGGACTGCTCATGTCTTCTCCTCAGCCCAGAATGAAAAGACACGAGCTATGCAGGAACTGTCAATCGCACACGGGGTGGGGGCATGATGCAGATACTAAGGACTAGTCCTGGTTCATTTACATACAGTGAACGGTTGTATATAACTTCATTTTGCACAGTTATGTGCATTTTTATAAAAAATAAAGACATTCATTTAATGGAAGGATAAGGGTATCCTTATCAAGAAATCCATGACGCAAAATGTAAGCAAACGTGAAGCTTTCCGATTTGCATCCGTGTCTCACGGATCCCCATAGACTTGAATGGCCGAGTCTGATCCGCGGATAAGATCCACATAGGATCAGATTAAGACCTCTCTGAGTCACACGGATCTCACTATCAAGTTTATGGTTTTAATGATGTGTGAATACATCCATTCTACTCTATGGGACAAAGTGCTGTCTGAGGAAATAACAATTGGACAGCACTCGGACGTGAATTAGCCTAAGGGCGCAGTCAGACGATCGTATAACATGGATGATGATCGCATTACACTGCATGGACTGGTCGGCGGCTCTCGTGACCTGAGTGTGACAGCTGCATAGAAATACATGCTGACATGATCAAGTCAGGAGAGCCACCGGCCAGTCCGAGAATAGCGATGCGATTGTCATCCGTGTTATATGGCCGTCTGACTGTGCCCTCAGGCTAAGTTCCTGCAATGAGTATTTGGTGCAGAAAACCGCAGCATCAGAAACTCACCAAATAACTTAATTCTAATGTTTTCAGCCTCATTTTTTGTCTCTTTTTGGTACGTCATGTTTTAAGTAAAACTTTGTTTTGGAAACTTCCAGTTACTTAGATTTCCTAAGACTTCATTGATAAAGTCATGTTCGTGTTACAGGCGCTTTTATTGTGCTTCCGCTTTGGAAAAGCACAAAACCATTTTTTATCTGTGGAGTTTCCTCATCATATTCAAGTGAATGGGTAAAATCCGCAAATAAAACACATATTTACCACAAGAGAATTTTACATATTGCAGATTTCAAAATCTCACCACAGTTCATTTTCAGCAAAGTAAAAGATAAAGCACAATGGGCATGAGATTTCTATAAATTCCATACACCAAATGCTCACCCTGGGAACAAGATGATTGTCGGGGAGGTAAAGATCTGGCATGTCTACTATCGGACTGCTGATCCTTTTGTTGTCTAAGAGATGGGCCACCACCAGAGATGCCTTACAGAGGTTTTCTCATAGGGAACACAGAAAAACTCTGTGCATGGGAGACTCGGGCGAGATAGCTGGTGGCTGAGCAATTGGTTGAACCATCGTTTGGCCGACAGCTTTCTAAAGTGTATGGGAGCTTTAGTCTGACACTTGTACCCATACTGTATATAGCCTCATTCAGATGGCTGTATTTTTAGTCTTTATATTGTCCTTGTACAACAGATAGCACACTGACCTGATATTTAATGATCTATTGTCAAGTCTGACAAATAAAGGATCTGAAAACTTAAGGATCGGAACCACCATCAGTACATGAATACATCACCAAGCTTAAAAGAGCAATCAATTGCAATGTCAGGTCAACCCTTACCATATACAATTGTATCCCATGAACCTACAACTCCCAGTATGCCCTTTAAAAATAGCACAGAGATTATGGAAGTTGTTGTTACCAGCAGTGTTGGACTGGCGTGTCTGGGGCCCACAGGAGGAATTGAACCTAGGGGTCCACCCTACATTCAAATACCTGTTAGCCGTTATCCCTGTTACAGTGGAGCGTCGACTGTAAATCTCAGGCGGCTCCGGCACATCTACTGTGCACTACTATAACTTGGATGTACATTTAAGGTCGTTTGCATTAAAGGGGTTCTTTGGTTAAAACAAGTTATCACCGATCCATGAGATACACAGGATAGGTGAAAACTTATTGATCGTTTGGGTCCGAACATTGGAAAACGCACCTATCGGAAGAATGGGGAAGTTTTATCCCTGTCAGGACACTTATCCTCATTTTAAAATGCAGCAGCAGGTGGGATGTCTGACCACAGCCTCATTCATTCTCTTTGGGACTTCCAGAAAAAAACAAGAACAGCCACTGAGGGAATGAATGGATCAGTGGTCAAGTCGCACCCCAGTGTAATGGGGATAAAAACTTGACATTCTAACAATCTGTGCAGTTCCCAGCATTCAGACCCCCACTAATCAATAATTTATCCTCTGGAGAGATGATTACTTGTTTTCCCCGGAGAACCCCTGTAAGTGCATCTTGTTCCAAGTATTTAATCACTAATGGAAATAAAGAATCTTCTCCTAATTAATATCAGAGAGAACAAATGACCGCCATACACAAAACAATCCACTATACCAATACCAATAGTACCACATACAAGGGAGAAATACTGCCACACCATGACCAGACCACATATTACCACCAGATAGTGCCCGAATAATACTACATATAAGGGAAAAATACAATGACACCCGTGACCAGATCACATATTACCAACACATAGTGACCGAATAATACGACATACTAGGGAGAAATACCACCACACCATGGCCAGACCAGATATTAACAGCATATAGCGTCCAAATAATTCCCTATCATTGCTCTCCCCCAACTCCTCCATCATTGCTCTCCTCCATCCCCATCATTGCTCTCCCCCCACCTCCTCCACTATTGCTCTCACCCACCTTCTCCATCATTGCTCTCCCCAACCTTCTCCATCATTGTCATATCTCTCCCACCTCCTCCATCTTTTTCATATCTCCTCCATCATTCCCATATCTCCCCCACCTCCTCCATCATCATTGCCATATCTTCCCCCACCTCCTCCATCATCATTGCCATATCTCCCCCACTTCATCCATCATCATTGCCATATCTCCCCCCACCTCCTCCATGACCATTGCTCTACCTCATCTCCCTCCACCTCCTGCATCACCATTGCTCCCCCTCAGCTCCCCCCCACCTCATCCATCACCATTGCTCTCCCTCATCTCCCCCCACCTCCTCCATCACCATTCTCTCCCTCGTCTCCCCACACCTCCTCCATCAGCATTGTATTAGTTAAAAAAAAAAAAAAAAAAACATTTACCTTCTCTGCTCGTTCCCCCGCAGCATCATGCCCGGCATCTCTCTCCCTGAAACAGGCATGTTCTGCATGATGACGTCATCAAGCAGTGCAAGCCTGTGTCAGGGAGGAAGCGCCGGGCAGGAAGCAAAGGACGGATCCCTCCGCTCCGCTGCCGTTTTCCTCCTATCAGCAGCGGAGCTGGAGGCATCACTCCTTGCCCGCCACACCCTATGAGGGCAATCTGGGCATGGGCCCTCCGGAGCCAGGGGGTCCGAGAAACAGGCCAGATTGCCCTCATCAGGCGCACTGCAAGGCCCCCCCCCCCCACCTTTGGGCCCTGCCGAGGACCCGGGCCCACTGAAGAATTCTCCAGTGTCTCAGTGCCCCAGTCCGACCCTGTTTACCAGCGATCATCAGACTGCAGTACAAGAACCACTGTGCTACAGGCAGTAGCACTATTAAACATTTAAAGTAACATTTAAAGTAACTTCAATTTTGGTAGATTTTTTTATACATCTTAGGCTCTTTTTTTCTGAGCAGATCGGTGGGGCCCAGGTTCTGAGACCCCCACCAATCACTCAAAAGACCTTTTAGAAGTGTGCAGCTCATGAGACAGGAGCCTATGACTTTCTATTGCTTCTGTATTCCACTTTATGTGTACCCCTGTCGACAGAGTTGTGCACTTTAAGGGTGTCTTTTTAGTGATTGGTGGTGGTTTCAGGACCCAGATCCGTAATGGTCTGCTAAAAATTAAAATGCTTAAAACATTTTAAAAAAATGAAAATTTTCAGTTACTCTTTAAGGTGTATTTACAATAGAACTGATTACACTGTTATACATATTTTCAAAAGTTGTCAGGTTCAGTTATGAAATGAGCCATTTCTTAATGATTTTGGCCTCCTGAATTCAAATCTGACAATGAAATTTTTAGTTTGCTCTTGTTTCTATGATGTCAAAGAGCTTTCCTTGTACTGCTACATATAATAATTGTCTGATTTATGGCCAATGTGAACATGCATTTACGTGCTGTATGTATACCCACTTAAACCAAGCTCAATTTTTGTGTTTTTCTTTGTATCTTTGCATTTTATGCAAGCCAGGGTGTGGCCTCCCTTCCTAGAGCTGGATATTACATTTAAATAGTTTCCCAAGGCTGGTGTCCACAGTTCGGGACCCGGTCCTTTCTCTGCCCTTATTCACACACTGAGGTCAACTTTGACACATGATAAGGTTTTTAATATCAGACAGTGTAGGACCGTCCCGAATGGGGTCATCGTACCGTAGTGGGATGGCTTTTATGCTATTTTTGATCTAAAACAGTATTACTAAGATCCCTATGTTATTTAAAGGGGTTTTCCCACAAGCAAAGTTCATTTTAATCATGGGCTGTGTCTGATTGTGTCCGGAACATACCACAGGTCCTGGACAGGGGAGGAGGCAAAATACAATACAGACATTACAGCACGGGATCGCAGAGGATTCATTTTGTGAGGTAAAACATTTCACTGCCTGTTTTCAAACAATATTTTACCTCACAAAATGAATCAGCTGTGATCCCCTGCTGTAATGTCTGTATACTCTTTTGATTCCTTCCCTGCCCAGGAGATGTGGGATGATCAGACCATGTTCCATACACAGTCAGACACGGCCATTGATTAAAATGAACTTTTGTTTGTGGGAAAACCCCTTTAAATGCACTTTTGCTTTTTACTTATTTAGTTACAGCAGGGTTTATGTTCATCTTGTTTCTTGTGGGTTTTGTCTTACATATAATTAATGCATAAAAGTTTCAGTACTTTGAAACATTATTATTTTCACAAATTTAAAGATGAAGAATATTTTGTTATGCCAATTTTCTGATATTTATTTACAGGAAACCTAGCAACAATTCAAATAACTAAAACATTATTGTGAACTAATAGTTACAGAAATTGCACTACAAAATGTGGTCCTCATTCAGTGACAACTTTTTTTTGCTTGTCTTTTGTACTCCTGAATTGGATCATCTCTTACAATTGTCCAATAGTAATCTACAAGCATTGATACATTTCTTTTTCCTTTTTATCTTTTCTCCATAGCCGCAATATCTTGGTGAAATCTCTCACCATGCTCGTCGCTCACTGCTCTGCAGTTTGGTGGAGAAAAAGTCTAGATGTGAATGTAAGAAATTAATCTTTGATAGCAAATAATTTGAGGTTGATCCAATCCCCATCAGATAATGAACTACACACGTATACAATATGCATGGAATAGCTTACAGCTCTATTAAATAACACAATGGAGCGTTTTGATGCTGCCTGGGCTCCTTGGGACACATATTGGGTACAAACAGATTGTTAATGGATACAGTTCTGAAAAGTAGTTCATGTAGAATTATCGGATTGTCCCTTTTCCTTTTGTGTCAACGTCTTGTCTAGTCATCATCAATGTTTAAATTTAACCATGCTAATTTGTTGCTAATACAGTACAGACCAAAAGTTTGGACACATCTTGTCATTTAAAGATTTTTCTGTATTTTCATGACTATGAAAATTGTACATTCACACTGAAGGCATCAAAACTATGAATTAACACATGTGGAATTATATACTTTAAAAAAAAGTGTGAAACAACTGAAAATATGTCTTATATTCTAGGTTCTTCAAAGTAGCCACCTTTTGCTTTGATGACTGCTTTGCACACTCTTGGCATTCTCTTCATGAGCTTCAAGAGGTAGTCACCGGAAATGGTCTTCCAACAATCTTGAAGGAGTTCCCAGAGATGCTTAGCACTTGTTGGCCCTTTTGCCTTCACTCTGCGGTCCAGCTCACCCCAAACCATCTCGATTGGGTTCAGGTCTGGTGACTGTGGAGGTCAGATCATCTGGCGTAGCACCCCATCACTCTCCTCCTTGATCAAATAGCCCTTACACAGCCTGGAGGTGTGTTTGGGGTCATTGTCCTGTTGAAAAATAAATGATGGTCCAACTAAACGCAAACCGGATGGAATAGCATGCTGCTGCAAGATGCTGTGGTAGCCATGCTGGTTCAGTATGCCTTCAATTTTGAATATATCCCCAACAGTGTCACCAGCAAAGCACCCCCACACCATCACACCTCCTCCTCCATGCTTCACGGTGGGAACCAGGCATGTAGAGTCCATCCGTTCACTTTTTCTGCGTCGCACAAAGACACGGTGGTTGGAACCAAAGATCTCAAATTTGGACTCATCAGACCAAAGCACAGATTTCCACTGGTCTAATGTCCACTCCTTGTGTTCTTTAGCCCAAACAAGTCTTCTGCTTGTTGCCTGCCCTTAGCAGTGGTTTCCTAGCAGCTATTTTACCATGAAGGCCTGCTGCACAAAGTCTCTTTTTAACAGTTGTTGTAGAGATGTGTCTGCTGCTAGAACTCTGTGTGGCATTGACCTGGTCTCTAATCTGAGCTGCTGTTAACCTGCGATTTCTGAGGCTGGTGACTCGGATAAACTTATCCTCAGAAGCAGAGGTGACTCTTGGTCTTCCTTTCCTTGGGCGGTCCTCATGTGAGCCAGTTTCTTTGTAGCGCTTGATGGTTCTTGCAACTGCACTTGGGCACATTTTCAAAATTTTCCCAATTTTTTGGACTGACTGACCTTCATTTCTTAAAGTAATGATGGCCACTCGTTTTTCTTTACTTAGCTGCTTTTTTCTTACCATAATAGAAATTCTAACAGTCTATTCAGCAAGATTATCAGCTGTGTATCCACCTGACTTCTGCACAACACAACTGATGGTTCCAACCTCATTTATAAGGCAAGAAATCCCACTTATTAAATCTGACAGGGCACACCTGTGAAGTGAAAACCATTTCCGGTGACTATCTCTTGAAGCTCATCAAGAGAATGCCAAGAGTGTGCAAAGCAGTCATCAAAGCAAAAGGTGGCTACTTTGAAGAACCTAGAATATAAGACATATTTTCAGTTGTTTCACACTTTTTTGTTAAGTATATAATTCCACATGTGTTAATTCATAGTTTGATGCCTTCAGTGTGAATGTACAATTTTCAAAGTCATGACAATACAGAAAAATCTTTAAATGAGAAGGTGTGTCCAAACTTTTGGTCTGTACTGTACCTCCCATCAACTATTGTCTGGTAGCCACCTACATACCTCCCCCCTCTGCCTAAGGCTGTGGGGCTTGCCACCTTCTAACACTAGACATGGGATTCTCGAGAAAGTATCGGCATTACCATGTAGCTTCCCGGCTCTGTGTTCCACATGGAAGCTGATATCCTGCAAAGCTAGAAACTAGCGAGTAACTCAATCATTTTTCCCCTTTTTCTCCCTCATCCACCTGAGTGGGGCATGGTCTGATGCTAATTAACTTTTTCGCCCTAACAGATAGTATTGTAACATGTCCACCGTCCACTTTATGGCCAAGCACTCCTTTTCTACAATGGAATAATTCTTGTCACATGCCGACAGCTTCCTACTCAGGTAGAAAATGGGGTGCTCCTCCCCGTGTGTCTCCAGAGAAAGGAGCGCTCCTAATCAGACTTCTGAGGCATTTGTCTGGAGTACAAATTCCTTCTTAAAGTCGGGGGCAATCAGAACCAGTTCTTGAAAGGCTGTCTCCAGCACAAGAATCAATTTTATCATAGCTGATTTTGTCCCCTTAAAGGGGTTGTCCAGCAGAAAGTGATAAGTCTGCAGTCACTCTTTGTGACGGCACACTTATAAATCCCCCAGTGCAGGCACTGTGCACTGTGGGGTTTCATCGGTATGAGACTCGGGACTGGAGGCTATGTATGTGTTATACATACCCCTGGCTTGTATGGAGCGAGGCCGCGCCCCGTCTAGTGAGATGGGCGCGTCCGACTAGAAGGCGCAGCCTCGCTCAATACAAGTGTATGGAGAGCGAGGCCACACCCATTGGACCGGAGTATGTATAACCGGGTATCATACCACCAAATCCCCACAGCGCACAGTGTCTGTGCTGGGGGGATTCATAAGTGTGCAGTCACATAGAGTGACTGCAGACTTATCACTTTTGACCTGACAACCCCTTTAAGGAGGTTGGGCAGGGGTGTGGCCATCATGGCAAAGTTTGGGAGGAACCTCCTGTAGTACCCCACGATTCCCAGAAAGGCTTTAACTTTCTTCTTTGAGAGTGGTCTCAGCCAGTTTTGGATTGCATCCAATTTACTGATCTGGGGTTTGATCTCACCTTTACCTACTAAATTTCCTAGGTATTTGGCCTCTTCTTTATCCATGGCACTTTTTTGGATTTATATAAAACACCCCCTTCCTGAGAGCATCAAACACCACCTGGACCTTTTGCGGATGACTTCCCCAATCCAAGCTTAAACCCTTCATGACCGGAGCATTTTCCGTTTTTGCGCATTCGTTTTTTGCTCCCCTTCTTTCCAGAGCCAGACCTTTTTTATTTTTTGTTCAATATGGCCATGTGAGGGCTTATTTTTTGCGGGACGAGTTGTACTTTTAAACGCCTTCACTGGTTTTACCATACTGGTCATACCATATAGAAGAAGAGGGGATGGGAAGAAAAACGCCAGACACGAACATGAAACCAGAGAACATACTAATGAAAGATATGAAGTGCGACAAAGAAGGTCCAAGACAAGATACTTGGAAGGGAGGTAAGAAAATTTCTAATACAATCCACAGGGAGAAGATTGGAACAAAACAAAATCTTGTAAACTGCGTGCTAGCAAATGCCAGGAGCCTGACAAACAAGATGGATGAACTGGAAGCAGAAATATCTACAGGTAACTATGACATAGTGGGAATAACCGAGACATGGTTAGATGAAAGCTATGACTGGGCAGTTAACTTACAGGGTTACAGTCTGTTTAGAAGGGATCGAAGAGATCGGAAAGGGGGTGGAGTCTGTCTATATGTAAAGACGTGTCTAAAGCCTACAATACGGGAGGATGTATGGGAGGGAAATGAGGAGGTCGAGTCCTTATGGGTGGAGATACATGGGGCAAAAAACAATAATAAAATTATCATAGGAGTCTGTTATAAACCACCAAATATAGCAGAAGCCACGGAAAGTCTATTAATGAGACAAATAGACGAAGTGGCAAAAAATAACGAGGTGATTATTATGGGGGACTTCAACTACCCCGATATAGACTGGGAAACCGAAAGCTGTAGATCTCAGAAAGGAAACAGGTTTCTGTCAATTATCAAAGACAATTATTTGTCACAACTTGTGCAGGAACCAACTAGAGGGACGGCCCTTTTAGACTTAATATTAACTAACAGGCCAGACAGAATAACTGAGGTGCAGGTCGGGGGGCACCTGGGAAATAGTGACCACAACATTATACAATTCCACATGTGCTTCAGTAGGTGCCCAGCAAGGGAGTCACAAAAACACTGAACTTCAGGAGGGCAAAGTTTGATCAGCTAAGAGATGCCCTTCACCTTACAGACTGGGATAGTATCTTCAGTAATAGGAGCACGGATAGAAAATGGGAAATTTTCAAAACAGTCCTACATAGTCACTGTAGAAGGTACATACCTTATGGGAATAAAAGGGCTAGGAATAGGAGGAAGCCAATGTGGCTAAATAAGGAAGTCAAGAGGGCAATGAAAAACAAAAAAAGGGCTTTCGGTAAACTTAAACAAGAAGGCAGCGAGGAAGCGCTAATATCTTATAGGGAAAAAAACAAAATCTGTAAGAAACAAATAAGAATAGCAAAAGAGGAGACAGAGAGACTAATTGCCAAGGAAAGTAAAACGAATCCCAAACTGTTCTTTAACTATATAAACAGTAAAAGGATTAAAACTGATGGAGTTGGCCCATTGAAAAATAACCTGGGTAAAATCATAGAGGGCGATGAAGGTAAAGCAAACCTACTCAATAGCTTCTTCTCCACTGTTTTCACAAAAGAAAACAATTTATCAGAGGAAATGCAGAGTGATAATGTAAACCCTCCGCTAAATATCATTCACCTAACCCAGGAGGAAGTTCAGAAACGCCTAAATAATATCAAAATAGACAAGTCACCAGGCCCAGATGACATACACCCCAGGGTACTAAAAGAAATAAGTAATGTAATAGACAGACCGCTGTATTTTATATTCAAGCACTCTTTATGGACAGGGACTGTCCCACTAGACTGGCGCCAAGCAAATGTGGTACCAATATTCAAAAAGGGGTCTAAAAGTGACCCTGGGAACTATAGACCAGTCAGCTTAACATCTGTTGTGGGTAAATTGTTTGAAGGATTTCTTAGAGATGCTATTGTAGAATATCTTAATGATAATAACTGTCTAACTCCATATCAACATGGATTCATGAGGGATCGCTCCTGCCAAACAAACCTGATCGCCTTCTACGAGGAGGTGAGCTCACAGCTGGACCGGGGAGAGTCAGTGGATGTTGTATACCTTGACTTCTCCAAAGCGTTTGATACCGTGCCACACAAAAGGTTGGTATATAAAATGAGAATGCTTGGTCTGGGGGATAATGTGTGCAAGTGGGTAAATAGCTGGCTGAGTGATAGAAAGCAGAGCGTGGTTATCAATGGTGTAAGCTCAGGGTGTGTCAGGGTTACTAGCGGGGTGCCTCAAGGGTCTGTCTTGGGCTCTATATTATTTAATATATTTATTAATGATCTAGTGGAAGGGTTGCATAGTAAAATAGCAATATTTGCAGATGATACTAAACTTTGTAAAGTAGTTAATACAGATGAGGATAGGGCACAGCTACAGGAGGATTTAGATAAATTGGGGAGTTAGGCCAAAAAATGGCAAATGGGGTTCAATGCCGATAAATGTAAGGTCATGCACATGGGAAAGAAAAACTGCAGTCACCCATACATATTAAATGGGAAACCGTTGGGGAAATCTGACATGGAGAAGGATCTGGGCGTCTTGGTTAACAGCAAATTAAATTGGAGTGCCCAGTGTCAGGCAGCAGCTGCGAAGGCAAATAGAGTCATGGCATGCATCAGAAGAGGAATAGGGGCATATGATGAGAACATTGTTCTTCCTCTGTATAAAGCGCTGGTAAGGCCGCACTTAGAATATTGTGCACAGTTCTGGGCTCCGGTGCTCAGGAAAGACATATTGGAGCTAGAGAGGGCACAAAGGAGGGCGACTAAGGTAATAAAGGGAATGGAGGGACTAGAATACCCAGAGAGGTTGTCAAAATTAGGCCTATTTACATTGGAAAAGATAAGGCTTAGGGGAGACCTCATAAACATGTATAAATACATCAGGGGGCAGTACAGAGATCTCTCCCATGACCTGTTTATACCAAGGATGGTGACAAAGACGAGGGGGCACACTATGCATCTGGAGGAAAGGAGGTTCCTGCACCAGCATAAAAGGGGATTCTTTACGGTCAGAGCCGTGAGACTCTGGAACTCTCTGGGAGAGGAAGTGGTGATGTCCAACTCACTTAATGAGTTCAAGAGAGGCCTGGACGCCTTTCTTGAGAACAATAAAATTACATTTTATGCTTAGTGATAGTTAATTAATCCAGGGATTTAATCTGACTGCCAGATTGGAGTCAGGAAGTGAATTTTTCCTCCATGTTGTTAATTGGCCTATACCACATGTTTTTTTTTTGCCTTCCCCTGGATCAACGCTGCAGAATAGCTGCAGTGCACAAGAAATAGGCTGAACTGGATGGACGCTTGTCTTTTTTCGGCCTTATAAACTATGTAACTATATCAGGTACTGGAAAACGTGGAAAAAATTCCAAGTGCGGTGAAATTGCAAAAAAAATGCAATTTCACAGTTTTTTTTTTTTTTAACCACGTTCACTGAATGCTAAAACTGACCTGCCATTATTATTCTCCAGGTTATTGTGAGTTTGTAGACACAAAACATGTATAGGTTCTTTTTTATCTAAGTGGTGAAAAAAAATTCCAAAGTTTGCTAAAGAAAAAAAAAAATGGCGCCATTTTGCGAGACCTGTAGCGTCTCCATTTTTCAGGATCTGGGCCCGGGTGAGCTCCTATTTTTTGCCGGCCGCGCTGATGTTTTTATTGATACCATTTTGGGGTAGATCCAATGTTTTGATCACCCGTTATTGCATTTTATTGCAATGTTGTGGCTACCAAAAAAACCCATAATTTTGGCATTTGGAATTTTTTTCTCGTTACGCCATTTACCGATTGGATTAATTCTTTTTTTATATTGATAGGTCGGGCGATTCTGAATGCGTCGATACCAAATATGTGTATGTGGGGTTTATTTTTTATTATTTCATTTTGAATGGGACAAAAGGGGGGTGATTTAAACTTATATATATATATATATATTTTTTTTTTTAAATATTTTTAAAAACGTTTTTTTTTACTCTTTTTGCATGCTTCTATAGTCCCCATAGGAGACTACAAGCATCAATTACCTGATCGCCTCTGCTACATAGAGGCGATGAGCAAATCGCCTCTATGTAGTAGAAATGCTCCTGTGCTATGAGCGCCGACCACTAGGTGACGATCATAGCAATCTTTACATGACAGCCACAGGGGTCTCCTTCAGACCCCGGGTTGTCATGTCAACCCATCGGTGACCTGCGATCATGTGACGGGGTCACCGATGGGCGGGGTAAGTGATGCGCTTCCGGCATGGCGCTGTTAAATACCGCTGTCAGAGATTGACAGCGGCATTTAACTAGTTAACAGCCGGAGGTGGATCGCGATTCCACCCGCGGCTGTTGCGGGCACATGTCAGCTGTATAAACCAGCTGACATGTGCCGGGTTCAGTGCGGGCTCAGTGCCGGAGCCTGTGATGAACAGGGGGTGCCGACGTGGTGCGTACTATTACGTACCACGTCGGAAAGGGGTTAAGATTAGTCTTTATACTCCTGAAATGCTATTTCTGTATTCTCGGCCTTTAAGATTTTGAATGCCCTTTGTTTTTGTCTTATTAATAGGGTTGAGCGAGTATGTTCTGTTCGAGTATTTATAGCTGCTCGGTGATATGGTTGAATCGCTCCCGTGTGCATGATTTTCAACTGTTTGACAGCTTTATTACATGTGAGGAATATGTAAGAAATAGACATTCCTCTCATGTAATAAAACTGTCAAACAGTTGCAAATCATGCACACGGGAGCGATTCAACCATATCACCGAGCAGCTGTAAATACTCGGAGCTCGGCCCGAGCGTACTCGCCGAAAGGGTTAATAGAACATACTCGCTCAACACTACTTAATAATCTTTGTGCTGCCTTATTTATCCATAATAGTTTCTTTTTAGTCCTATACATTTTATTACCAGAGAGTATACATTTTCTACAGGATTCTAGTAGTATTTCCTTAAATATGCCCCATTTACGTTCGGTATCCCCAGTTACCATGACATGCTTCCAGACTACACGATTAAGCTCGTTCCTTAATTTGCTGAAATCTGCTTTCCTAAAGTTTCAGGTTTTTGCATTTCCTTTTTTAAATGTTTTATTGAATATTATATTGAAACTTACCAAATTATGGTCGCTGTTTCCCAAATGATCCCGGACCCGTAGATCTGAAATTGTATCTGGTCTATTTGACAGCACCAGAACCAGCAGATTACCTCCCCTGGTTGGTTCATCTACCAGCTGAGAGAGGTAATTGTCCTGAACTGTGGATAAGAACTTGCAGCTTTTAGCACAACCAGAAGAGTCTATGTCCTATTGAATATCTGGATAGTTAAAATCCCCCATAATAAGGACCCTATTATTATTCGCTGCAATTTTAATTTGTTGCGGCATTTCATCCTCTACCAGTTCATCTATATTAGGAGGCTTGTAACAAACTCCAATTAGCAGATTTCCATTATTGCCATCCTCATGTACGTTAACCCAGACTGACTCTACATTGTCGCAGCTTCCCCCAATGTCATCATTGAGCACAGGTTTTAATTTGGATCTTACGAAAATACACACTCCTCCACCTTTTTTGTCTTTCCTGTCCTTTCTAAATGTAGTGTATCCCTCTGTTACGCACACGTCCGGACTAACTGACGTGAGCATGATTAGTGATCCCACTGTACCATGAACCAAGGAGTGCCTGGAGGGGCGTAACTAAGTATCAACTCAGTCCGACCAAGGTCACACGGCGGCTCAGTCGACTCCGTGAACCAGGGAGGAACCGAGCAGAAGGACCAGGTGCTACTCCAGGTCAGACCCCAGTCACAGCTGTTGACCCACACCGGGGAATGCAGGAACAGGCAGATTAGGCTGGCATACAGACAGGTGGATATTGGCAGGCACGGCTGGTATGCAGACAGGTGGGCACTGGCAGGCACGGCTGGCATGCAGACAGGTGGGCACTGGCAGCCTCGGCAGGCATGCAGACAGGCGGGTACTGGCAGGTAGGAACGCAGGCAGGATAGGGACCAGTACAGACTGGGACACAGGAACGGAGCCGCAGGTGAGGTAGACAAGCAGAGCAGAGCAAAACCCGCAGATGCGGTAGACAAGCAGAGCAGAGCAAAACCCGCAGGTGCGGTTGACGAGCAGAGCAAAACCCGCAGATGCGGTAGACAAGCAGAGCAGAGCAAAACCCGCAGATGCGGTAGACAAGCAGAGCAGAGCAAAACCCACAGATGCGGTAGACAAGCAGAGCAGAGCAAAACCCGCAGATGCGGTAGACAAGCAGAGCAGAGCAAAACCCGCAGGTGCGGTAGACAAGCAGAGCAGAGCAAAGCCCATAGGTGCGGTAAAGAAGCAGAGCAGAGCAAAACCACAGGTGCGGTAGACAAGCAGAGCAAAGCAAAACCCGCAGGTGCGGTAGACAAGCAGAGCAGAGCAAAACCCGCAGATGCGGTAGACAAGCAGAGCAGAGCTAAGTCCGCAGATGCGGTAGACAAGCAGAGCAGAGCAAAACCCGCAGATGCGGTAGACAAGCAGAGCAGAGCAAAACCCGCAGATGCGGTAGACAAGTAGAGCAGAGCAAAACCTGCACATGTGGTAGACAAGCAGAGCAGAGCAAAACCCGCAGGTGCGGTAGACAAGCAGAGCAGAGCAAAGCCCCAGGTGTGGTAAAGAAACAGAGCAGAGCAAAACCGCAGGTGCGGTAAAGAAGCAGAGCAGAGCAAAACCGCAGGTGTGGTAGACAAGCAGAGCAGAGCAAAACCCACAGATGTGGTAGACAATCAGAGCAGAGCAAAAGACGCAGATGCGGTAGACAAGCAGAGCAGAGCAAAGCCCGCAGATGCGGTAGACAAGCAGAGCAGAGCAAAACCCGCAGATGCGGTAGACAAGCAGAGCAGAGCAAAACCTGCAGATGCGGTAGACAAGCAGAGCAGAGCAAAACCCGCAGATGCGGTAGACAAGCAGAGCAAAACCCGCAGGTGCGGTAGACAAGCAGAGCAGAGCAAAACCCTCAGATGCAGTAGACAAGCAGAGCAGAGCAAAACCCGCAGGTGCGGTAGACATGCAGAGCAAAGCCCGCAGGTGCGGTAAAGAAGCAGAGCAGAGGAAAGCCCGCAGGTGCGGTAAAGAAGCAGAACAGAGTAAAACCGCAGGTGCGGTGGACAAGCAGAGCAGAGCAAAACCGCAGGTGCGGTAGACAAGCAGAGCAGAGCAAAACCCGCAGATGTGGTAGACAGGACAGGGCTCTGTTCACATGGAACAGACTGGAAAACACAAGAAGATAGCTGGAACACAGGAGTTAGATACGGAGGCAGGGAAGCAGAATGAGCAGAACCAGATACACACAAGGTACTTGCAATGATGTAGCGAGTGGACACAAAACTGACAAACAGAAGTACAGAGACAACAAGTTGGAGTTAGGTGCAGGTTCAGATACTGCAGGAAAAGGGAAAGGTACAGACATAGAAACAAACAGGTAACGGACTAGGACACTGTTCAGACAAGAACCTGGAACAAGATACAGGAACGAGCCTGGGAACTCAGCCCACAGGGTGGCAGAAACTGACTAGAGGTCACAGGTACAGGTAACAGGCCTGGGTATACAGCCGCCAGGGTGGCAGAAACAGACTAGATACAGGACAGGACCTAGCAACTCAGTTGCAAGAAACACACAGATGGAAAGTGTTGCTCAGGCACCTCCTACTGGGTGGAGGGGGTTTAAGTATCCAGTGACTCACAGCAATAGGCTGGGGATGCATTAGGACTACGCACACTGTAGCTTTAAGAATCAGGAAGTAACAGAGGCGCCACCCTAAGCCAGTAGACAAGAGACATACAAACAGCAGGTACTGGAGCAAAATGTGCAGCCTGGCCTGATAGGTAAGATTGTGGTCTTGCATGGTGGGAGGTGGTAAGCCATGAAAGCACACCGCCAGGGATGTTACACCCTCCATGTTTGTCACCCAGTCATGGCTTTCATCCAGCCAGGTTTCCGTAATGCCCACCACATCATATTCTGTGACGACATAAGGGTCTCGAGTTCATTCATTTTGTTTGCGAGACTTCTTGCATTTGCCAGCAGACATTTAATACTATTAGAGCATTTTTGTTACTCCTATTCAGCACCCTACTTTCCTTGCATATCCCAGCCCCCCTAGATCCTCATTAACCTCTGCTGTCACATTCTCTCTGGCTACTCTATCCCTTTATTAGCACGACTACCCTCCCTCCCCCCATATCCTAGTTTAAAGGCTCCTTCATCTGTTTGACCATTTTTCACCCCAGCATAGCTGCACCCTCCCCATTGAGATGCATCCCGTCCCTACCGTAGAGCCTGTAGCCGACAGCGAAGTTGGCCCAGTTCTCCATGAACCCAAACCCTTCCTTACTGCACAAATTTCTAAGCCACTTATTTATCTCCCTAAGCTCCCGCTGTCTCTCTAGTGACACACGTGGCACCAGCAGTATTTCTGATAACACCACCTTGGAGGTCCTGGCCTTCAGCTTCTCTCCTAGTTCCCTGTAATCATTCTTAAGGACTATTCACCTCCCTCTAACTTTGTCATTGGTACCGATGTGTACCATGACCACTGGGTTTTCCCTAGCCCCACCCAGCAATCTGTTTATCCGATCCGCAATATCCGAGCACCCGGCAGACAACACACTGTTCGGCATTCACGGTTTCGGCGGCAGATGACCCTGTCTGTCCGCCTAATTATAAAGTCCCCTACCATCAACATCTCTCTGGCCTTTGCTGCACTTCTATTTCCCTCCTTGCTACAACGGTCGTTTTCCTGTTTGCTAGGAGCGACGTCCTGCTGCAGTGATCCCAATCCTGGGCTTACATTCCTAATATCAGCCAAACAGGCATATTTACTAGGTTGTGCCAGATCAGGACTGGGCTCCCTGGCACTTTTCGCCGTACCCCTTCTTCTGTTACCCAGCTGCGTACTTCTCTGTCCTGATCTTCCCCATTTCCACCCTCCTCCATATCAATGGCAACAGCCGGCGCAAGCTCAGTGAGCTCTTAACTCCTCTCCAGGTTTGTAATGCTCCTGAGTGTTGCTAGCTGCACATTTAGATCCAGTATCTGGGCTTCCAAATATGTTGTTATGATCTGCAACAAGTACTAAGGAAAGAAAGGGGAAAGCTATCCCTACAGTAAGACTAAGCTGAATCCCTACGATGTAGCGGGCTGCCTGTTCCTTGCGAACAGACCCGCCTTAGTCCTCGGCTAGTCTAAACGAAGACCTATAGCATAAAGGAAGGGGTCCCTAAAAGAACTAAGGACTGGAACAAAAATGGGACACCTCCAGAACAGAGAAGGTTGTTGCAGAACACAAAAAGATAAACTGACAAAAAGGTACTAGAGGTCCCAGAAGGACCAAGCAAACTGACAGAGATAGGCACAGAAGCACCTGGTTAGCAAAACAGTCAAACAACACTGAAGTCCAGCACAGCCAAAAGGGCGGAGCTGGAATATATAGGCCGATGGTCACGTGACCGCAAAACACAAGATAGAAAAAACAAACAGGAGGGTTCTAACACATGTAGCTTGCTGACATCGAGTGCAGACATATTCACCCTCAAACTGCTGTTCAAGGTATGCATACATCTCACACAACGCACATCTGGTAGCATTGTCCATGGAGCACATATTAAATGGGGACAAACAATACAGGTAAAAGCAGAAAAACTAATAGAAGACTTCTAAGGAAAACCACAAACTATGCTCATGTGTCAAACTATGCATCAAACTTTGTACTTATCTGCCTTCTCTGTACTTATGCCTCCTCTGGGAAACTCAATGCAGCCTCTGCACGCTCAGCAGCCTCACAAGTTATCTCTGTACTTGTAGTAGTCACATCATGGCACCGTTCAGGTTGTAAACCAGTTATCGTAGACATGGAATAGAGTGTAGGATAGTATGTCAGACAGGTGAGTATTATGGTTGTTTTTTATTTTAGTTTTTTTACAGGTGACACGAGCTTCAGGGGATTAGGTGTTAAGGTAAGTATAAGTGTTTTTTTTATTATTTTATCGTTAATTTTACACCTGTTGTAGACAGTGAAGGCTGAATATAACTCTCAACATTGTCCCTGGCTCTCAATGATCTCAGCTCGAGCAGGAGACAAAGATGAGAGCTGCTTTTGGGATGTATTAACAGAAGCATACAGTCTAGATCACGTGAAGTCATTATCGGTCTTTACTCCTCTTTGGTCAGGCCTCATCTGGAATACTGTGTACAGTTTTGGGCACCACATTTAAAAAAAAACATTGACAAACTGGAGCAAGTTCAGAGAAGAGCGACCAGAATGGTGACCGGTCTGCAAACCATGTCCTATGAGGAACGGTTACAGGATTTGGGAATGTTTAGCTTGCAAAAAAGAAGACTGAGAGGAGACTTAATAGCTGTCTACAAATATCTCAAGGGTTGTCACATTGTAGAAGGATCATCTTTATTCTCATTTGCACAAGGAAAGACTAGAAGCAATGGGATGAAACTGAATGGGAGGAGACACAGATTAGATATTAAAAAAAACTTTTTGACAGTTAGGGTGACCCATGAGTGGAACAGGCTACCACGAGAGGTGGTGAGTTCCCCTTCAATGGACGTCTTCAAACAGAGGCTGGACAGACATCTGTCATCTGTCTGAGATGATTTAGTGAATCCTGCTTTGAGCAGGGGGTTGGACCAGATGACCCTGGAGGTCCCTTCCAACTCTACCATTCTATGATTCTAGCAGCCGCCGCTGGGGATCAGCGCAAACTGTACCACTGATTCCCAGGTGCTAGTATGTATCACGCTGATGACACATGGATGTCATTTGTGTGTCATCAGTGTACATATGTGTAGCACGCATTTTGTGCGCGCTGTGCAAAACAACCTGACATGTCTGCGGGTTTTTCACACAGACGGAAGGTCTGTGTGAAAAACCTACCATGTGCGCACACCCATTGAATACAATGGATGTGTTAGTGTTCATATTTGCGGCAATTTAAAAACAGGCCGCATATGGACATAAAAAACAGACGCGTGAAGGGGGTCTTAAACAGTACTTTATCTGAGGAGTAAAAAGATACCTGGAAGTCTGGGTGATCTCCTTGACTATCACCCAGACCTAGACTTTTTCCCGACGGCTTGCTTGCTTGAGGGTGAGTTGAACAGTCCTTCAAAAAAATGTCCTATGAGACCACAGTAGAAACAGAGTCCAAGATCCTGTCTAAGTTTCTTCTCCACAACACGAAAACTGGCAGCTCAAACCTCCATTGGCTCTACCGGGGGTAAATGGGTATGCTCTAGGGGAGTATACAAGACATCCAGCTGCCCACCATGCCTATCATGAATTTTACGGTCCATCCGTACAACCTGGAATATGGCTTCCGCCAAAGAACAAGGGAGATCATGCAGAGCCAGAGTGTCTTTTCCAGATTAAGACAGACCTCTATGAACTTGGCACCTGAGGGCCGCATCATTCCACTGAACCTCACTGGACCACTGTTGGAATGCAGTACAGTAATCCTCAGCGGTGCCGTTCCCCTGTGTCAGGTTCATGATCGTAGCCTCAGCGACCTGGATTTTGTCGGGTTCATCATAGATAACTCCTAAAGCATCAAAGAAGGCGTTAACTGAAGAGCGTTCTTGGGCTTGTGGGGACAAAGAAAATACCCAAGTCTGAGGGCCCCCTTGCAATAGAGAAATAACTATTCCCATCTGCTGGAACTAATCCCTTGAAGACCAGTGTCATAGGGTAAAAAATAGCCTACAGCTCTCCTAGACACCCTAAACTGTTTTTTTCTCCCCTGAAAATGTATCAGAAAGGGCCACTACTGGTTTGGGGGAGACCAACTGAATCTAACAGCGTCTAAAGGCGCTGCTGAACTGTGCGGTTTTGGTGCTTTTTTTATCTAGATTATTCTATGTTGAGTCTAAAAATAAATCATGTAAAATCACCAGTTGCTCTTTTAAGAGCAGAATCAAAGCTTTTCTGTACTAAAAACACTTAAAGGGGTATTCCCATCTCCAAGATCCTATCCCAATATGTAGTAGGTGTAATAATAATAATATTAGCAAATACCTCCAATTAGAAATGTAGTAAAGTTTCTTTGTCTCTTTCCTCATGTGCAGGCATTGCAGGACCTTAGGTATCCATGGTTACAGCCACTGATCTAGTGACAGTTAGTTAGCTAGCTGCTAGTGGTCGTAACTGTGGATACCTAAGGTCCTGCAATGCCTGCACATGAGGAAAGAGACATAGCGAATCAGAAAAACTATTCTACATTTCTAAGTGGAGGTATTTTCTAATATTATTATTATTACTACGCCTACTGCATATTGGGATAGGATCTTGGAGATGGGAATACCACTTTAAAGAGTGCTGCTTCAAATCACCAAAAAAGCTTCAAAGAAGAGGGAAAAGGCATGAAAACTGCAGCTAGAATGCAATAACCAAAGAACATTGTTATTGCATATATTGGTGCGAACATCTGCAGAAAACAAAAAACACAGTATTTCTGCAACGTGTAAACATGGCTTTCCAGACACAAGAAAGCCAGGTGTCATATAGTGAAACTACATAATAATGAGAAAGTTCTGGCTGCTACGACTGTGGATGAATGAATGAGCAAAAAATAAATCTATAGGTCCCATCAAGAGATGAGCATGACTCATGTATGATGTTGCGCCAGCCCTGGCTAATCAAAAGCTGCGCCGAGGACTCCGGAAAGTAAGAGATTTTTCAGTCCTCCCATCCAGCCGCTACATACCACTGACCTGGACGCTGGACCGGAGTTCCATGAATCTATAGTCCCAACCATACTGGATTCAGGGGACAGTCCTGGATTTGGGTCTACACCTTGCAGTCTCGGGCGTCTACTGAATGTCCCTCATTGCCACCGCCCCTCTGACATCTCTTCCTGTCAGGGTAGAAAGAAATGGTAAATGGGTGCTTGGGGTGTGCCTAGAGGCATGGTCAAAATATGCCATGGTGTGCATTGACAAGACAAGTCATGACAATAAGAAATAATCATGTCAGTCTGGGCCAGAGGAAAAAAAAGGAAAAGTGAACGATCTCATCATAAAGAACATCACCTGTAAGTTATTATTTATAACTGTATTATAATCACTGATATTTTCTGCATAACTTTTATCTATCAACATTCACGTGCATGGTGGTAATATTGATCTTGGTCTTTGTATAGTTATTTGTATTAACAGCATTGCCATCTGCTGAGGTGCCCACCAATACTATAATTAGGCAGAGCCCCTGTATATGTACGCATACAGTTATATGAAAAAGTTTGGGCACTCCTATTAATCTTAAGCTTAATGTTTTATAAAAATTGGTGTTTTTGCAACAGCTATTTCAGTTTGATATATGTAATAACTGTTGGACACAGTAATGTTTCTGCCTTGAAATGAGGTTTATTGTACTAACAGAAAATGTGCAATCTGCATTCAAACAAAATTTGACAGGTGCATAAGTATGGGCACCTCACCAGAAAAGTGACATTAATATTTAGTAGATCCTCCTTCTGCAAAAATAACAGCCTCTAGTCGCTTTCTGTAGCTTTTAATGATTTCCTGGATTCTGGATGAAGGTATTTTTGACCATTCCTCTTTACAAAACAATTCCAGTTCAGTTAAGTTTGATGGTCGCCGAGCATGGACAGCCCTCTTCAAATGATCCCATAGATGTTCAATGATATTCAGGTCTGGGGACTGGGATGGCCATTCCAGAACTTTGTAATTGTTCCTCTGCATGAATGCCTGAGTAGATTTGGAGCGGTGTTTTGGATCATTGTCTTTCTGAAAGATCCATCCCCTGCGTAACTTCAACTTTATCACTGATTCTTCAACATTATTGTCAAGAATCTGCTGATACTGAGTGGAATCCATGCGTCCCTCAACTTTAATAAGATTCCGGGTGCCGGCATTGGCCACACTGCCCCAAAGCATGATGGAACCTCCACCAAATTTTACTGTGGGTAGCAAGTGTTTTTCTTGGAATGCTGTGTTTTTTTGCCACCATGCATAACGCCTTTTTGTATGACCAAACAACTCAATCTTGGTTTCATCAGTCCACAGGACCTTCTTCCAAAAAGAAATTGGCTTCTCCAAATGTGCTTTTGCATACCTCAGCCAACTCTGTTTGTGGCATGCTTGCAGAAACGGCTTCTTTTGCATTACTCTCCCATACAGCTTCTCCTTGTGCAAAGTGCGTTGTATAGTTGACCGATGCACAGTGACACCATCTGCAGCAAGTTGATGCTGCAGCTCTCTGGAGGTGGTCTGAGGATTGTCCTTGACTGATCTCACCATTCTTCTTCTCTGCCTTTCTGATGTTTTTCTTGGCCTGCCACTTCTGGCCTTAACAAGAACTGTCCCTGTGTTCTTCCATTTCCTTACTATGTTCCTCACAGTGGAAACTGACAGGTTAAATCTCTGAGACAGCTTTTTGTATCCTTCCCCTGAACAACTATGTTGTATAATCTTTGTTTTCAGATCATTTGACAGTTGTTTTGAGGAGCCCATGATGCCACTCTTCAGAGGAGATTCAAACAGGAGAACAACTTGCAAGTGGCCACTTTAAGTAGCTTTTCTCATGATTGCATACACCTGTCTATGAAGTTCAAAGCTCAATGAGGTTACAAAACCAAAAAAGTGCTTTAGTAAGTCAGTAAAAAGTAGGTAGGAGTATTTAAAACAAGAAAATGATAAGGGTGCCAATACTTATGCACCTGTCAAATTTTGTTTGAATGCAGATTGCACATTTTCTGTTAGTACAATAAACCTCATTTCAAGGCAGAAATATTACTGTGTCCAACAGTTATTACATATATCAAACTGAAATAGCTGTTGCAAAAACACCAATTTTAAGAAAACATTAAGCTTAAGATTAATAGGGGTGCCCAAACTTTTTCATATAACTGTAGTTAGTTACTAGTTTGGGGTCCACTCAGATGTGTTTTGCTCCCCTCTGTGCTGAACCCCTGCCTACGCCTCTGTGTTCTTCCAAGCCGTTACCAGCTCCTGTTGCCTCTACCACAAAAAGCATTACTTTGAAACTGCTTTTTATCAATCTCAAGTCTATTGTAATTGTTCTTTTTATTGTTTCATGTTATATATTTAAAGCTTTGTTTGTGTGCATAGTGCCCTAAAATAAATGTCACTTTACAGTAAAATTAATAATAATATAGGATAGTGGATATTTTCAAAGGATTTCAATAAATCTAACCTTAACATAAAGCTCTGCAGCCACATTTTCTAACAGAAGCGTTCCGTTTTTTTCTGCCCCAATAATTTCTGTTGCATTTAATAATCTCTAACTTGTCAGCTGACCTTGAAGAAGGTGTTTCATTAGAAAATTACATACATATTTATATATTTTCATGTGGCTTTCTACATAGACTGGGACAGGTTGAGCAGAGTCGTCTCATTATCATTAGAGGATGGACTACTTAATAACAGCGCTATTCTGCTGCTGAAAGTTGTTCTCTATCATGTGAAAACAATTTTGAAATGGCAGGAATGCATCTCAACAATAAATTGAGGCTACCACTCTAAGGCTATGACTCCAGCTCAAGCCATTCTGGTGGTCTGCGCCAAGAATTGAATCAATGACTTCCGTTCCGTTGAATCAATGACTTCCGTTCCGTTGAATCAATGACTTCCGTTCCGTTGAATCAATGACTTCTGTCCTGCATGGTTATTAGGTGGCATCAGTAGGACAATTGGAAAGGACACTAATTGAAGGTGCTGCACTAAAGCTAAACAATACTATGAGTGATATTGACATGAATAAGGTTGTGTTCACACCAGCATTATGGATTACTATTTTCTGTTTTATGAATTGATGTCAGGGACAGCTCAATCACATTACAGACAGCATCGGCACCGGATGGTCTTCACTGCCTTATAATGGGGTCCAATAGCATGAATCACAATTTGTTAAGAATTACTGAATCTGCGAAGAACCCTCCACTGCAGATGGACATAATAAATTCACTACAAATATATCCACCTCTCTTCTCAAATTACCTGCATTTAACATTATTTATTGCTGGTTAAAGACGTGGTCCAGGAAAACAAAAAAAAATAGCTATTTTTTTTTATCCACAGGTTATGTGTGGCAATGTATCTAAATTCACTTCACTTCAAGTGAGCTGAGATGTAATGCCGAGCACCAAGATGACAACTCACTTTTTAATATTTCTGGACAACTTTTCTAAAAATGGCAAATCATTTTTTATGGACACATTTATTCTAAATATTATAACCACAATAACCTGTGCAAGCACATCCCTATTTTATGGACTCCAAACAAATTTACTGTTGACAACCATTGGCTTAACTTGAAGCGCAATGTAAAATCTATAGCAGCATCCCCAACTATCACTTATCTTCAATAGAATTGGTCTTCTCATATTGGCCAAAGTGACCCTTGGAGCCCCCTAGGATACAGGGTCCGTGTGCGACTGAAACCCCTGAACCCACTATAGTTTTGCTCCTGTTGAAAACCCTACCAGACACAAACTATGGATCAGTATTACACTATTTTATAACAGCTCTGATAATTTTAATGCACGTTCCTGTTAGTGATAGTTTACAGTTTCATCCACCAGATGGCGATATTGTATATGATGTTATTTTGCAGTTTTTTCATTTCACTAAAGTCTCTATACAAACTTGGAATTTTTACATTGTTTGTATGATTTATATAAATATACATTTGAAGAGTGCAGCAAATAGCACTGTGTATACAGTCTGCAATTCTCATCAACATGTCCAAACATCATCAGCCCAGAGCCTATTGAAGCTGGGACCAAGGGTCATGCAGACTTGTGTCATCCAGAAGTTACAAGGAACAAGAAAAAACAGCAATTGTCTATACTGATAGAAATTGTTCTGATTGAAGTTCTGAAGTCAAAGCTGGAATTTTATTGGGGTCACAACAATCCTCTAAATCAGGGATGTCAAAGTTAAATGGAATCTGTCACCACTTTGCAGTTATCAGACCTCTACTATGGCCATACAGAGTATAGAAAAGTAAATCTATACATACCTGTATGGCCCATAGTAGAGGTCTGATTGTAGAGAAAAGCACTTTAATCATTTCTAGTTTGTACAGGCTTGTCGTCCGGGGGACGCCAAGCAACCCCCCCCTCCTATGTGCTTGTTATTCCCCTACATCCCTGCCTATATGCTTAATTATCATACCCCCCTCCCTTGCAAGTCACAATGCCCTCTGACGTGCCCTGTGCTCCCTGACTTCCCAGGCATGAGCAAAGTGCCGCTCACATAGAGTGCGCTTTGCTTCATCCCGGCCCCGTCTCTGTGCACTGCGCCGCAAGGTTTTATTGCGCAGGTGCCGGGAAGTGACAGTGACTCCCCGGCGCCTGCGCAATAGAAACCTTTGGCGCAGTGCACGGAGAGACGGGGCCGGGATGAAGTAAAGCGCGCTCTATGTGAGCGGCGTTTTGTGCATGCCCGGAAACTCAGGGAGCACAGTGCACGTCACAGGGCCTGTCACAGGGTCCTGTGACGTGCAGGGGAGGGGGTGGGGATATGATAAATACACACAAAGGCAGGGATTTAGGGGAATAATAAGCAGATAGTCGGGGATTGCTTGGTGTCCCCTGGACGCCAAGCCTGTACAAACTAGAATTGATAAAAGCGCTTTTCTCTGCAATCAAACCTCTACTATGGGCCATACAGGTATGTATAGATTCACTTTTCTATACCCTGTATGGCCATAGTAGAGGTATGATAACTCCAAAGTGGTGACAAATTCCCTTTAAACACACAGAGTGCCAAAATGAAAAACTTGGACAAAGTTGCAGGCCAGCCAGTATACAGTATAATGTGCCCCACATAGTCCTCCATACAGAATAATGGGCCCCACATAGTCATCCATACAGAATAATGGGCCCCACATAGTCCTCCATACAGAATAATGGCCCCACATAGTCCTCCATACAGAATAATGGGCCCTACGGTGTCCTCCATACAAAATAATAGGCCCCACATAGTCCTCCATACAGAATAATGGGCCCCACATAGTCCTCCATACAGTATAATAGGCCCCACACAGTCCTCTATACACTACAATGGGCCTCACATAGTCCTCCGTACAGAATAATGGGCCCCACACAGTCCTCCATACACTATAATTTGCCCCACATAGTCTTCCATACAGAATAATGGGCCCCACATAGTCCTCCATACAGAATAATGGGCCCCACATAGTCTTCCATACAGTATAATGGGCCCTACATAGTCTTCCATACAGAATAATGGGCCCCACATAGTCCTCCATACAGTATAATGGGCCCTACATAGTCCTCCATCTATATATATAATCGTCTTATCCCGTCTGTCTGTCTGTCTGTCCAGGAAATCCCGCGTCGCTCATTGGTCCGGCAGCAGCCAATCAGCGCCGCGGGATTTCTGAAAAAAGATGGAGGCCGTTAGCGGCTCATCTGCGGGACGGAGCAGAAACAGCAGAAGGAACCCGACCGCCGGACCCATCTGCGGGACGGAGATGCAGCCGGGAGATGAGCGGCGCGAGGCGCTCATCTCCCGGCCGGTAGCAGCGGAAGGACCGCTGGCGCCGCTGACCTCCATGCGGAAGAGAGGACCGGGGAGCGGCGCTGCAGGTCGGGATACTTCTCCTGCGAGCGCCCGCTCATGTCCCGGGTTCTGGTCCTCACCAAGACGATTCGATGATTGGTCGCGGTCTTCGGACCCGACCAATTGCTGATCTTAGCGGAAAAGTTAAACACCGCTGTGCTGATTGGTCGCCGACGCTGCCCGCGACCAATCACCGATTTGGGCGCCACATTTAAATATCGGGCGCGACCAATCAGCACAGCGGTGTTTAAATCTGGAGCCAAGATCGGTGATTGGTCGCGGCCGATATTTAAATTTGGCGCCCAAATCGGTGATTGGTCGCGGGCAGCGCCAGCGACCAATCAGCGATTTTTAACACAAATGTCTGGACCTTTGTAACACCATGCGGATACTGTGGGGACATCAGCGGCTAGGGTGTGAAGGGAGGACCGGGAAGCGGCGCTGCGGGTCGGGATACTTCTGCTGCGAGCAGTCGCTCATCTCCCGGCTTCTCGCAGCGGAAGTATCCGCACAGGCAGCGGCGCTCCCCGGTCCTCACTAATACGATTCCGCTCCCCGGTCCTCACCAATACGATTCGCTGATTGGTCGCGTGCGGAGAGCACGACCAATCAGTGATCTTGGCGCTAAAGTTAAACACCGCTCTGCTGATTGGTCGCGGCCGCTGCCCGCGACCAATCACCGATTTGGGCGCCACATTTAAATTGCGGCCGCGACCAATCACAGATCTTGCCGCCACATTTAAACACTAATGTGATGATTGGTCGCGGACGCCAGCCGCGACCAATCAGCGAGCTTGGCGCCAAATTTAAACAACGCTCTGCTGATTGGTCGCGGATGCCGGCCGCGACTAATCAGCATTATTGGCGCCAAATGTAAACCCCGCTCTGCTGATTGGTCGCGGTTGCCGGCCATGACCAATCAGCAGTATTGGCGCCAAATTTAAACCCCGCTCTGCTGACTGGTTGCGGTTGCCAGCCGCGACCAATCAGCGATTTTGGCGCCAAATTTAAACACCGCTCTGCTGATTGGTCGCGGCTGGCGATTGCGACCAATCAGCATTATTGGCGCCAAATTTAAACCCCGCTCTGCTGATTGGTCGCGACCACCGGCCGCCACCAATCAGCAATTTTGGCGCCAAATTTAAACCCCGCTCTGCTGATTGGTCGCGGTTGCCGGCCGCGACTAATCAGCATTGTTGGCGCCAAATTGCCGGCCGCGACTAATCAGCATTATTGCCGCAAAATTTAAACACCGCTCTGCTGAATAGTCGCGGCCGTGACCAATCACCATTATTGCCGCAAAATTTAAACCCCGCTCCGCTGATTGGTCGTGGCCAGCGAACGTGACCAATCAGCATTATTGGCGCAAAATTTAAACCCCGCTCTGCTGATTAGTCGCGACCGCCGGCCGTGACCAATCTGCGATATAGCCGCCAAATTTCAACACCGCTTTGCTGATTGGTTGCAGTTGCCGGCCGCCACCAATCAGCGATTTTGGCGCCAAATTTAAACACCGCTGTGCTGATTGGTCGCGACCGCCAGCCGTGACCAATCTGCGATATTGGCGCCAAATTTAAACCCCGCTCTGCTGATGGGTCGCGTTCGCTGGCCGTGACCAATCAGCATTATTGGCGCCAAATTTAAACCCCGCTCTGCTGATTAGTCGCGACCTCCGGCCGTGACCGATCAGCGATATAGGCGCCAAATTTAAACCCCGCTCTGCTGATTAGTCGCGACCGCCGGCCGTGACCAATCTGCGATATAGCCGCCAAATTTTAACACCGCTCTGCTGATTGCGCCCTGTCGGCCGCATACATATTCTAGAATACCCGATGCATTAGAATCGGGCCACCATCTAGTATAGTATAATGGGCCCCACATAGTCCTCCATACAGTATAATGGGCCCCACATAGTCCTCCATACAGTATAATGGGCCCCACATAGTCCTCCATACAGTATAATGGGCCCCACATAGTCCTCCATACAGTATAATGGGCCCCACATAGTCCTCCATACAGTATAATGGGCCCCACATAGTCCTCCATACAGTATAATGGGCCCTACATAGTCCTCCATACAGAATAATGGCCCTACATAGTCCTCCATACAGAATAATGGGCCCTACGGTGTCCTCCATGCAAAATAATAGGCCCCACATAGTCCTCCATACAGAATAATGGGCCCCACATAGTCCTCCATACAGTATAATAGGCCCCACACAGTCCTCTATACACTACAATGGGCCTCACATAGTCCTCCATACAGAATAATGGGCCCCACACAGTCCTCCATACACTATAATGTGCCCCACATAGTCTTCCATACAGAATAATGGGCCCCACATAGTCCTCCATACAGAATAATGGGCCCCACATAGTCTTCCATACAGTATAATGGGCCCTACATAGTCTTCCATACAGAATAATGGGCCCCACATAGTCCTCCATACAGTATAATGGGCCCTACATAGTCCTCCATATAGTATAATGGGCCCCACAAAGTTCTCCATACAGTATAATGGGCCCCACATAGTCCTCCATACAGTATAATGGGCCCCACATAGTCCTCCATACAGTATAATGGGCCCCACATAGTCCTCCATACAGTATAATAAGCCCCACATAGTCCTCCATACAGTATAATGGGCCCCACATAGTCCTCCATACAGTATAATGGGCCCTACATAGTCCTCCATACAGAATAATGGGCCCCACATAGTCCTCCATACAGTATAATGGGCCCCACATAGTCCTCCATACAGAATAATGGGCCCTACATAGTCCTCCATACAGTATAATGGGCCCCACATAGTCCTCCATACAGAATAATGGGCCCTACATAGTCTTCCATACAGAATAATTGCCCCACATAGGAGCGGCAGTTCTGGTGTCGAGGGCAAAATATAACCACCCTGCTGGCCGGAGTTTGACACGTGTGCTCTAAAAATATATGAAAATATGGAAAGGAGACCAACAAGTCGGAGGGCAGAACTGGAGGCTACCAGCAAAATGATGGCATAAGCCTGGGAAAGCTTTTTTCCAGAGTTATTATTCATACTGACAATGGGCATACTACTAAGGACAAGACAAAGTTGATGTAGAGAGATAGAAAGATAATGGCTAGAAGCCTGCAGTGATGGAGTCAGGCCAATAAGGCCGTATCTCAGATGCTTGAGAGATTGTGTAAAGGCTTCCATGTTATAGGGACACGTGCTAGAACATTGTCACAGTCCAGGGAATGAAGCGGCAGACCAGCTGGCAAGAAAATAAGACGGCAGGGTTTCCCTAAGAAAAAATAAAATAAATAGAAATGTTGGCTATTCTTGAATGTTTCTTACTACGTCTTCTGATGTGATTATTTACATAGTAAATATATGGTAGGCCACAATGTGAATATATTTTTAGATTTGTATAAAAGGCAGTCCATTTGGCTCATGAATTCATTACGCTTAGTGTGTTCTGTTCTTGCTATAAATGCAGCTGGTTACGTAGGTAAACATGGAAAGTGCCCTGGGCTCACACTTGTGCCAACTTACAAATATTTTTCACAGCATGATACCCTTCACCAACCTTGTGTTAGCTAAAACGTGTGCTGAAAGGAGAAATGCAATGCTGGAATCAGAGTGCATGGATTTCACTGTTCTAGGAAACCTGCCACCTTTTAATGCTTTCCAATGTATAGACAGCCTGGTACAGAGCAGGAGGAGCTGAACAGATTGATCGATAGGAAAAAAATTCAGCACAAAGTTACCTTCACTCGATGAGTTTTTGATGCTACACATTTTCGCTCACACAACAAATAAAATCTCTGCTTCCTTGGGGAGTTTTTGATTTTTGGTTTCTGAAGCCATTTCAAACATGTTTTCAAGCTCTTTTGCTGATTATTTCTGATAGCGTTTTTATGCAGCATTTTCTTTGGACAGTATTTAATTTGGAGCATTTTCCCATCAGGAGACTCTGCAAAGAAGTGATATTCTTTCCTACCACAAGGCATTTTTCAAAACCTGAAGCAGAGCAAAAATGATCAAAATGATGAACATATAAACAGCAAGTCTTTTTATAATAGAAATAAATAGGATTTTTCAGACATGTTTAGGCGTGGATGACAAAGAAGACGCTTCAAGAAAAACATCACCAGCATTTTCCTGAAGCATCTTGCTGTAGCAAAAACTACACAGATATGCCGGTATCCATAAGCAAGGCAAGCGTTAACAAGGAGGTAGAACTGGGCAATTGCCCAGGGTATACCACTCTCTTGGGGACACCCAGCATCTACAACAGGAGCTAAGCTGATAATAGCATTAAAACAATTTAAAAAAATAAAAATATACATATTTAGTATTGCTGCGTTTGTAAAAGTCCAATCTATGAAAATATAAAGTCAATCCGAATTTTTTTTCACCACTTAAATAAAAACAACTGTACATGTTTGATATCTGGGTACTCATACTGACCTGGGGAATCATATTGTCAGGTGAGTTTTACCATACACTGAAGATGTTAACTACAAAATGAAAAAAAAACATTGTGGAATTGCACTTTTTTGCAATTTCAGTGCATTTAGAATTTTTTTCCCGTTTTCCAGGACACTATGGTGTCACTGAAAATTACAACTCGTCCTACAAATAACAAGCCCTCATAAGGCTATGTGGACGGAAAAATAAAAAAGTTATGGTTCTTGGAAGACGGGGAGGAAAAAGCAAACATGAAAAAACAGAAAATCGCCCGAGGGTTAAGGGGTTAAAATCCTTGTAATAGTCATATAATTGCAGCATGAGCGCTCCCTGCAGGCTTTATTCTTTAGATGTTCATGATGGGTTTATTAACTAAAAAAATAATCATATCCATAAAATGTAATTAGGGTTAGGGTACTGCCTTAATTCCTAAATATGTAGACAGTTATCAGGCAGAACTTACAAGGCATTAAAGAGGTTTTTCAGTGAACAAAGTACATTTTAATCAATAGATCTTGGAATACTAATAACTTCCACAATTGGATGTGTTTAAATAAAATGTTCCTGTGCTGAGATAATCTTATAAATGTGCCCCTGCTGTGTACTGTGTAATGGCCGTGTCTGACTGTGCAGGAACATAGTCTGATCATACCACATCTCCTGGACAGGGGAGGAAGCAAAAGAGTATACAGACATTACAGCAGGGGATCAAAAATGATTCTTGTTGTGAGGCAAAACATTTCACTGCCTGGTTTAAGCAAAATTTTACCTGAAAGAAAGAATAACTTGCAATCCCATCCTGTCCTGTGTATACTCTCTTTTACTTCCTCCCCTGCCCAGGAAATGTGGTATGATCAGACCATGTTCCTCCACGGTTAGACACGGCCATTACACAAAAAATCCAAAATTTGTAAGAAAAAAAGAAATGTTGCCATTTTCCGAGACCCGTAGCGTCTCCATTTTTCAGAATCTAAGGCTGGGTGAAGGCTTATTTTTTTCTCCCTGAGATGACATTTTTATTGATACCATTTTGGGGTAGATACATTGTTTTGATCACCTCTTATTGCATTTTATTGCACTGTTGCGGCAGCCAAAAGAAAGTAATTCTGGAGGTTTGATTTTTTTTCTCATTACGCCGTTTAACGATAAGATTAATTTACTTTATATTTTGATAGATCGGACATTTCTCAACGCAACAATACCAAACATGTGTTTTTTTATTTTTTTAAAACTTTTTTTTTTAAAACTTTTTACTGGCTTCAATAGTCCCCTTGGGAGACTTGAAGCTGCGATTGTCTGATCACCTGTGCTATGCTATGTGTAGCATAAATCATGATCTCCTATGAAGTCCGGCCACACCTTCTGCAGAGCCCCGGCTGTCATGACAACCTATCGGTGCCCCGCGATCACGTGACAGGGGCGGCGATGGGTGTGTCTTGTGACGTGCTTCTGCTTGGTGTGTGTTAAATGCCGCTGTCAGAGATTGACAGCGGCATTAAACTGGTTAACAGCTGCTGGTGGATCTTGGATCCACCTGCGGCTGTTAGAGGTACATGACAGCTGATCAGATCAGCTGTCATGTGCAGGGAAAGATGCGGGCTCAGCGTCGGTGCCTACATCAAATGTAGGGAGACGACCTTGGACGTACCTATATGTCCAAGGTCGTTAAGGGGCTAA
Organism: Phyllobates terribilis; assembly: GCF_046119375.1. NCBI lineage: Eukaryota > Metazoa > Chordata > Amphibia > Anura > Dendrobatidae > Phyllobates > Phyllobates terribilis. The sequence goes on from NW_027362771.1 coordinate 333,939,306, forward strand.
TAATTCAAATGTAACTTTTTGTATAAAACTTTAGAAATTTAGAAACTTTTGTATAAAGACTTTATTATGAAATATATAGGAGCTCTTTGTTAAAAATTACATTTAATTAGATGATCCTATGAAAACATTCTTCTTACTGACTCTTCAGTTTGTAAAACCTATTTTATTAAACATTTTAGGTAATTCTTAATTAATATAAGTATTCCAGTGTTCAGAATCCTCGTCTCTTGGTCAGAGTATAAATAAAAAAAAGTGGTTACAAAGAGCATCTCTCTCTGGAGGACCCGTCCTGTATTATGCAGACAGCCCAGTGATGTGAAGACATACTGTATATATGTATGTATGTATGTGCTCTGTACATGTGTGTATGTGCTCTGTATATACATACAAATATATATGTGTGTGTATGTGCTAGGTGTACACATGCGTATGTGCTATGTGTGTGTATGCATATATGTTTGTGTGCTCGATATGTACATGCTTGTGTGCTATGTGTGTATACATAAATATTTGTGTGTGTGCTCGGTGTGCTGTGTGTGTGTCATATACAATGTGCTGTGTGTGTGTCATATACAATGTGCATCCACATCCACATGCATAAAACCTGGCACCACAGACAAGAACTCAGAGGTATAAACATGTCAGCAATCGCCCAATGAACAAGGAAAATGCTGCTCATTCCTCTGGTGATTGGATTGTTTATGGCAGAAGAAAAATCATTATTCTCAGCAGCACAACTCCCGCTGTAAACTACAGATGTGCTGCTGATAACATGATACTTTAGACTGATCTACTGGTAATTGTTCTGCCCCCATCATTCTTCCTCAGCCGGTGTAGAGAGGCCGGTAAACCAGCGCCGAATGACTTCAATATTGTCGATCTGACTCATTTAATGGCCTGAACTCAGCGAATGTAAATGTAACCTAAATGTTTCTGTGTGTGGTGCAATATGTGAGCATTTAGGGCCTCACTTTTCCCAGGGCCCCACTTTGTCTAAAATCATCCCTGTCTTTAAGGCTATGTGCCCACGATGCAGAAATACTCCGGATTTTTTCCTGAGTGTTTCTGCATCTCCCTGGCAGAAAAAAACGCATGGGGATTGTACATGCGGATTGTACATGTGGATTGTACATGCGTTTTCCTGCCAGGGACAACCGGATGTGAAGCGTTCTTCACATGCATTTCCGCATGCTGGTTGTCAAGCGCTTTCCAAGCGATTTTAGCATCACTTGTAAAGTGCTTGTCAACTTGGTCACACTATATAAATCCATGCAACCGGCATGGATTTATATAGTGGGACCGAAAGAATGGTAAAAAAATAAAAAATAAATATTATACTTACCTTCTGATGGCCCCTGGTGTCCTTGTCTCGGCTTGCAAGCAGCTCGTGGTAGACTAAAGGACCTGCGGTGACGTCATTTAGTCATGTGACGGGTCACGCGACCGCCGACACGTGGGCCATCAGAAGGTAAGTATAATGTATATTTTTTATTTTATTCTTTTTTTTACAGGTTCTTTGGTACCCGGGTCCGGAGGAGAGTCTCCTCTTCTCCAGACCCAGGTACCATCTGCACATTGAAATGCATGTTATCCGCATGTACAGATGCATTGATGCGGGTGACATGCGTTCCAATGCAAGTCAATGGCGGCGAAAACGCCGCGATTCCGCAAAATAATTGGTAGTGCTGCGTTTTTTTCCGCAATGATAATCCGCAGCCGAAATTTCCGCAGCATGTGCACAGCGGATTATCATTGAGGAACATGGCAGACCTTCTACCATGCGTTTTTTTAAGTGTTTCTGCAGTGGAATTGCCGCTGCGGAAAACGCTTAAAAAACGCATAGTGGGCACACAGCCTTAGACACTGTAAAGTTTTGAAGCTTAACTGCAAAATCCATGTCAAAATGGTCTATGTGACCATACCTTTACATTTAATTTAGCAGTAGTGTTCTTGAAATCTAACATGTGGGCTCTATCGCTGACACAGATATGGGTATTTTGAGGTTTCATACAGTTTTTCTAGTGTTTTTAGGCATGTAAAAAAAAAACATATTTTGTGTATTTTTTTTAAGTATTCTCTTTTGTTTGTTTTTTTCTTGTATGTTTTTTTCACACATTTATATATTTACATGTGCTATAGAGAAACCTGTGGCAATACATGTCACACCTACAATATGCTGTTTGTTTGTTTTCTTTAAAAAAAAGAAAGAAAAGAAAGCAAGGACCAAAAAAAGCTGAATTAACGAGCCATCTGCAGTTTGCCTGTACCATCCGTGTGTACTTACACGTCCATGGCTTAATCCTTGAGACAAGCATATGCTACTGGCAGGATCACCCTAATGACCACGATAATCTGACCAAAAAAATCCACAAAAATGCATGGTTTGAACTATTGACTTACAGTAAGCATCTAGCTATAGTGTTTTCTTATTTTTCCTAACAGATTTATTGGTCCTGGGGGAGAGGGGTAAGTTTGGAGACTCAGTTATGTTTTTTTTTGTATATAGCACAATAGTTTGGGCTCCATGCCGGGAAGATCCTATAGGTTGTTACAGGGACGCCGTGGCTGACCCTGTTATTGTTATTTTATAGAGGTTGTCGCTGTTATCAGGACACTTAGGTTGTCACTGATACGAGGGCATTTTGGTTGTCAGAATATCAGGGTGCTGTGGTTGTCAGCTCTTGGTCACTATGCCTCACTGATGTGGATAACTATGGCTGCCTCTCTCATACAGGTACTATCACTTACTGTTACTGAAGCACTGACTATCCCTGTTGTATTCACATTCCAGCCAGAGAAGTAGCTGGAAGATGTGACAATACCCATAATACCAACCATGCATAGACAATAAGAAATATGCTATTTCCATAGGTGTATAATTATGAAAAAGACTGGCTTGATCAATTGTTCCCATATGCTTAATAATGCTTTCACAGGTCATATTCTAAAACAATCATGTTTCTGATGACATTTAGGGGACTAGCCAAAGCCTTAATTCCCTAAAAGAAATATACTACAGTTGAAAAGTCATCAGTTTTTTTTTTAATTCTTTTCTTTGAATAGTTGTACTTGACCAGCAGGTGGCACTCTATTCCAGTGCAGTACTTTTTACACGCTCATTTCATTACAGGTTTTTAAAGTGATTGCTTTAACTTAAAAAAAATATATATTAGTGTAAAAGAAGTAAAACGCACCTTACTAATACCTTACTGTTCAGGCACTTCCCAGGTCCCCCTCCAGTATGTGCCCCCTGGTCCCTCCACATGGGGCAATTTGAAATATCCATGTCAGTGCGACCAGAAAGTACAGACATTAGTGGGAACCAGAATAGAAGGACCTAAGCTAAATCTGTTGACCTTGTGGATTCATGTATACAGATAACCAGGATCACATTTTTCAGTCTCTTCAGAAACTCTCAGCTAGTTTGGAAGCCTCATCTCCTTCTGCTGCTACACTAACACCTGCTCCTCTGCCTCCACCAGCTCATTCCATCCCTTCTTTTATTCTGCACAGCCCAGATTTTCTACTTCCTACATCTTTGAAATATGATGGTAAACCTAAGTGAGGGTCTCAACCAGTGCATTATTCTGTTTGACATTCTGGTTAAAGATCGAGGGTCTACAGGGGACCTTTTCTCCTTATGGAGAGTGCAAAGTCGGTGTAAGGACACTTATAGGCCATGGAATGTTCCTCTGGGAATTGAAGTATGCAAATATCCTGTTCCGAGAGGAAGATCACTACAACTCTGGTGCCACCTATTATCACTAGATTTCTTGAAGCCACACAGCAAAGGAGCTGTCAGTCAAGCAGCAGAAGACAGCGCTGGGTGAGGAATAGAGGCGGAGTGACAAAGGCTTGAGAAGAGCTTCCACACATTCTAAACACTCATTGAAATATCATACACCGATTTCGGTAATGGACAAATGGACTAGTCAGCTAAAGTTATAAATAGTCTTGAAGGTGAAATCTTGATAGCAGATTCATTTTAAGCTATGTAATACTGTAAAATGTAGTTCATGCACCCTTCAAGAGTATTCCTTGATGTCACTTAGCTTCAATAGACTTTGAGACATGTCGTAAGGTTATATTTTTTTGGATGGGATGCAGATACTATAATTAACCATCTCCTTCTGAAAATCACAGCAACTGAAGATGACCGGATAGTATATAAAGTAAATTGGCTGTCTTCAGCTAAGGCTAAGTTGACATCTCCAGTAATCATCCAGCGGCAATCCATTGACAAAAAAAGTTGAGCAGACACAACTTTTTTGTCCACCTGAAAAAACTGATTTCATCTGGATCCATTTTTTCCACTAAAGTCTATGAAAAACGGATCTGTTAAATAGCCATCCGTTTTTCTCCCATTTGAAAAGGATCTGTTTTTTGCTTACTGGAGTAGGAAAAGTAAATATGTAACATATACTGCTGGACATGAACTTTCAAGTAATCATTCATTTGATACTGATCCAGTAAGCAAAAAACAGATCTTTTTCAAATGGGAGAAAAATGGACGGCTATTTCACGGATCCTCTTTCCATAAACTTCAATGTTAGAAAAACTGAACCAGTTTAAATTTTTTTTTTTTTCAAGTGGCAAAAAAGTTGTGTCTGTACAACTTTTTATTTATCAATGGATTGCTGCTGGATCCGTTCTGATTACTGGACATGTGAACAGAGCCTTACCTCGCTTCACTGACAATGAGTGTAAAATCAGCTGAATGAGCACAGCACTTAGCGATAGAGATTGGTCTGTATCTCCTTGCTCTAAGCCCCATTGTTATTGTCTTCTGACATGTCTTTGTGACGTGTCAGAAGTTTATTGGAATAATAACTATAAATCCTGCAGGAGTCCTCTGTTCTCCATGAGTAACTGTTCTGCTTGCCTGGGCTGGCTGACCTGCTTTACTGTATGTAGCTGGACTCCTTACAAGAAACGCTACTCATAATTCCTGTAATATCACACTTATTATACTCGGCTCTGTTATTGTAATTACTAAGCAGCTTTGGCAGCAGACGCAGCACAGAACAATACTGTTGACATTAGCTTGGTACGGAGGGTCAGCCAGCCCCGGCAGATTGTGAGTAGTGCTTGATTTTTGCTCCAACCTTACGATACAGCTTCCTTTGTTTCAAGTTCCTGGTAGCTTGTATTAATAATAATAATAATAATCTTTATTTTTATATAGCGCTAACATATTCCGCAGCGCTTTACATACATTATCGTATTAATGATGTGATACGATGTTTCTTGGGGTTAACGCCGGTCAGATCGGAATTTCCAGGTTTTGAGTTGTTTTCGGTTACATATTATTGTGTTACATTCATTTATTTATTTTCATTGTTTATCTGTGTAGATTGTAACTGTAAATGAAGTAAGGTTTAGCCATTGTTCACTCAACCTACGAGTGTATATTTAGAGCGCGCGTCCTTACTCTGGGTCTGTCAGAGGGAATGTTAACGTACGAAGTGTTATCACAAAGCTCCGTTGTGTCACGGTGTTGCCCCGTGTCTCTTTCCACGGATAGATGTACGCCACCCACTTGCTTCCAATTGGCCGCAGAACAGCTCAATTTAGCTATAAAAGCAGGTGACGGAGGCTGCTGAGCTCACTCACTGCTCAGGGCTAGATAGCACTGATTTCCTTGCTGGCTCCTGTGATAGCTCATCTTACAGAGGACTTTTTATTGGTGATGTGAACAGGATTTCACCATTGCAACAGGTAAATATTGTCTTGTTAGATTTTTCTTTTATGTCTGCATTGTGATTGGTTTGTTTTAAATTAAAAGAGTTAAACATCTGCCGTATCTGTAACTTTATTGCACCATATTGTAAATCCTGTTTTCTTACACAGATTTAGCAAATTCTCACCTTTTTATTCTTTTTTTTACAGGACAATTATAAAACATACAACAACACTTATGTGGCTTTTGGAGAAGATAATGGCACCAGAAATGCAGGGACATATGCCTGATCCCACACCAAGGGGTTCCTATCCTGACAAGAACCAGCGTCCTATACCTTGTCCAAATGTATTAACTCCAGACAGAATCCCTGAGTTCTGCATCCCCCCTCTTCTTTCATCACAGAGGGGCATGAGAATGAAATCTCTTTATAGGTCTGTTCCTGACATCTTTGGAGCAACTTTTGTAACTGAAGATTTTAACATGCCGGAGACACATATTATCCAGGTGGACAGTGCAGAAGAAGCCATGGAAGAAGAAAGTACAAATGCAGACCCTCAGGCACAAGCAGCCCTTTCCTTGCCACATCTTCCCAAAGCTCAAACTTCCTATGGATTCTGTACCTTACTGGAAAGCCCAAATACCAGAAGGAAAGAATCTCTCTTCCACAATGACCCTGCCACCCTTCCGATTTTGCTGCCTAAATCACGCTCAAACTCATCTGCATGGCAGCGGGCATCATCTTGCAGTAGTTTCGCAACATTAAAACTGAGGTCACTGAGCCGCTCTGGCACCTTGGACTGCGAAACCTCATCTTCCACAGACTCTTCGCCTTTTAGTTCTCCTTCGCTTCACAGATCTCCACCTCGGTATAACTCTTTGCTGAAAGCTCTAAGCCAAGACAAGCTCTTCTCTAAAACTCTGAGAAGGAAGGGGAAGTCAGGGATGTCTAGAAATAATTCACTCTCAGCTGATGAGTTCAGTTCCACCGATAGTAGTCCCAACATAATTCGCAGAGTTTCTGATGGAATGATGGATTCTGTCTTTCCAATGGACCTTTTTTATTCTAGAGGCAGATTTATGACAGAAAATGCTGTATTGCTAGAAAATGGAGGTTCCCTTCGATTATCTACAGAGTACTGCCCTGAAGCACAGAGGCTTCGTGTTCGACTCATAAGTGTTGAAGGACTTTACCACCCAGATACTGACCCGAAAACCATCAATTGTTTTGTGACGCTTTCCATCACTCCAGGAAAACAACAGAAGCAGCGAAGTACTGTAATCAGAAGGAGTAGAAACCCCATCTTCAATGAGGACTTTTTCTTTGAGAATGTGTTTCAAACACAGCTACATAGCCGCAGTCTTAAAATAAAGGTCATCAACAAAATGTGCAGCATGAAGAGAGACTGTATTCTCGGCCAAAGTGAACTTCCTTTGCTTAGCATTCTTTCCCCATGAGAAAAGGGTTTCAAGATGTTTGCAATGCACTTTAAAATACTCAGAAGGAGAACAAATATTGATTACGCCTGACTTTGAGAAAACTTCATTTTGTCCAACATTGACTTATTATGTTCTATAAGATAGCTCTAACCGAAAATTTCCAATTAAAGTACTTAAGCATATGAAAACTGCAGGTTTATCAATGTCCATCCATTTTTTATTAAAAAGTGGTGAGTTGGCATAGATGCAATCATATTTGATGGAAGACTAGGACTGAAAAACTCTGTGTTTGCTTTCCTCGACCCAGATCTGCCAGTTCTTCTCTTTGCAACTAGACATCGAAAATAATTGGCACAAACAACCCATGATCTACAGATAGCAGCTAAATTATGTCTTTCTGTTCTCTAACGCAGCATTGTAAATGTACAGGACATTTAGGCTTATACCCCTATATGTATCTCTGCTAAATTCAATGCTGCATTTGAAGTTATCGGTATCGGGGGGTTTTTGTATTGGCAACATCTCTGTAAACCTTATCTCTTCTTGTAATAGATACAACCTTTCTGAGAAATATTCCTAATACAGAGCAGCACCAGCAGCTCTCTATGAAGGGAAATAATTGCTTTAGTAACAAAAGTATGTTTTATATGTATTTATTATTTTATATTTTATTTTTTGTATAATTTTCTTTTAAAAATTATTTTTATATACATTTTACTTAGTATATGTCTACTCTGAATGTATTTCTGAGTTTGTTTATTGCAGATAGGATACTTATGTATTATAAAGTTTATTTTTTTATGGTTTAATTAATAAATTATTTATTTTGAGAAATATGTGTTGTTCAATTGGGCTAAATTAGCACTTTTTTCATTTTGTTATTTAAAAAAGTAAATATAAATATATACATATATATAAAATCTATCTATCTATCTATCTATCTATCTATCTATCTATCTATCTATCTATCTATTCGGTCTTATAACCTGGTTTGATCCAACAGAAAAGCTATTAACAACAGCATTAAACATGAAACAGTGTTCCAATAATTGCAACCATTATAAATCAACATTAGCGTATGTATACGTGTGCTTGCGTGCATGAGTGTGCAGTATGAGTTGTAAGCAGGTAGTAAATATTGATAATGGTATGATAGTATGATATTTCCCTAATAATACACTACAGTTGATTTTCTTTCCACATTGATCATTCTAAAACATGAGAAGAAAGCATGGACATACTAACTAAAATGCTCATCACCTTTACTCTGCTGGGCCATAAAATCAGGACAAATGCACAGATCACGAGCGCCCATGAGGTTGTAAATAAGGATGCCAGGAGTTAACTCCTTGACGACCGCCAATACGCCTTTTAACGGCAGTCATTAAGGGCAGGGCCGGCGTCAGCACCCGGGCAAGTGCCGGGGCCCTGAGGAGGCGGGGGCCCACTCGCCGTCGGGCACCCCGCCGCGCTATGGGACCCGTGAGCAGAGGAGAGCGGTGTCAGCTCCCCCCCCCCGCTTGCTCAGGGCCCTGGCAGCCGGCACAATACTTACCTCTCCCCGTGCCTCCGCAGCAGATCCTGTCTCTTCCGCGGTTGCTGCACAGTGATGTCTCAGGTCAGAGGGCGCATTGACGTCTTTACACCGCGCTCTCTCCTGAGCCATCACAGTGCAGAGTGGGAAGATACCGGCGCCAGTGAGGAGTCTGGAGCAGCGGCGGCAGGTGAGAAGTGAGGTGAGTATTTGATTTTTTTTTTTATTGTATGGAGGCATGGGGCATTATATGGGGGCAAGTATCCTGTATGGAGCATTATATGGGGGCAAGTATCCTGTATGGAGTGTTATATGGGGGCCAGTATCCTGTATGGAGCATTTTATGGGGTGCAGTATTCTGTATGGAGCGATTCGCCGGTTTCTGTGCTATTGTAGAATTTACAATAGATATCACTCATGTAATGTAAGAAGTGAAATCTTTGGCATTGTACTATATATATGTTTCTCTGCGGTATCTGTGCATCATGAATTGTGGTATGTGTTAAAGGGGTCCACTGAGACTCTTTCGCCCAGGGCCCACAAAAACCTGGAGCCGGCCCTGGTTAAGGGTACTTATTCCTCAGCGCCACTTTTTAACGGGGCTGAGGAATAATAGTGAAGCGATGTGACAGCTGACACTCTGTGGTAGTGGCCCCGGCCGGTTTTGATGCCGATTGTGGCCGATTAACCCCTAAATACCGCTGTCAATCGCGACAGCGGTATTTAAGTTGTAAGGGGGTCACAAGACCCCCTTAGCAACCATTGGACCCCCACGATGAGAATCACGGGTCTCGATGGTTACCATGGTACCCTGAGGTCATGTGATGGCCTCAGTATGGTCGCCTGTGAGATCCAGCTATAAGCTGAGTCTCAAAAGCTAAGTCAGTGACTCACTGACAGCCTCATGCACTGCAGTACACGAGTACTGCAGTGTATGAGACCAGTAATCAAAATAAAAATTATACATGTCCCACAGTGGGACTTAGTGAAAAAGTAAAAAAAATGAAATAAAATATGTAAAACAGTAAAAAAAACACAAAAAAGCGCACACAAATCACTAAAATCCATTTCGCTACACAAAACGCAGCGTTTGTGATAAAGCAAAAATAAACAAAAAAAGTGTGCATAATTAGTATTGCCAAGTCCGGAACGACCCGCTCTATAAAACTGCCATGTTATTTATTCTGTATGACGAACGCCGTAAAAAAAAATAAAATAAAAAACACGCCAAAAATGCACAAGTATGGGTGACCTCAGATCTTTGCACGCCTAAAAAGATGGATACCAACGGGGCTGACACCAAACGGACTCCAAAGTGTCTCCATATGTCTTACTATGGTGAGTGGTTCTGTTGGGGGTTTTGTCTGATTCACATTTTTATGGGATTTACACGGAGACCCCGATGTAAGTCCTCAGCGTAGAACACAAGAAGGTGATCCAACCTTATACTGAAAGCGATCAAAAAATGTTATGTATCTCAAAATGTTACCAATAAAATCCCTAATTTATCCCACACAAAACCAGCCCCCACTCAGATCTGTCATCTGTCACTGAAATTATAGGGGGTTCCCACGTAACTGGTAGAACAAAGACTTTGGAAAAGCGACAGCTCCCGCCTCCTCAAATAAAATCCAGTGAATTTTGCACTCCCAAATCCAAATGTCACCCTCCTGAGCCTCACAGTGCCTAGACCACAATAAGTGGCCACATGTTTGGCATTATTGTAGTGGGAAGAGAGCACTTAACAATTTACAGGGTGCGTATTGTAAGAAGCACAAGCTGGGCACAATGTATGGGAGCGCTACAATATATGGGGGCTCTACACTTTATGGGGGCACAATGTATGGGCACTAAAATGGCATATTTGAAATTCTACAGAAAAAAAGCACGGCATGAATGTTACAAAATAGTCACTGCAGTCGTAGATTAATTCTTTGAGAAGTGTAATTTCTACAATGGGGTCACTTTTGTTTTTTTTCTGCTGCTTTGGCACCTTCGGGGCTCCACAAATGTCACCCACAAACTATTCTAGCAACATCTGTGCTCCAAAAGCCAAACAGTGCTCCTTGTTTCTCAGACCTGATGTGTGGCCTAACAGTAATTTCTGATGACATATAGAGCATCACCGCATTCGGGAGAAATTGGGCAATAAATTATGGGGTCCAGTTTCACCTATTAACCTTTGTGTACCTGACAAATTTGTAGCAAATAAAAAAATTACATTTATACCACAAAAATTACATATTTCCACGTCTCAATGTTATAAAATTCTGTGAGGCACCTATGGAATTAAAATACTCACTAAACCCCTAGATAAATTCCTTAGGCAGTGAAGTTTCCAATATGGGGTCAACTGGGGGAGGGGTTCTGCTGTTCTGGCACCTCAGGGGCTCGGCTAATGGAGCTCAGGGCCACCATCATGGCATTACTGCCCTTACTGCTGTATGGGGCCCAGTGACCAGAAGCAATAAGGGGGGGCTCCGCCAGCCCAGCTTCTGCTTACAGGGCACTTAGAGACAGCAGCTTGGCGCATGATACACCCGGCAGACGGAAATGAGCACTGTACCTTTAATCCGCAGCCAGGTGCATCATGGTCCTGGTCATGTGACACGCTGCGCGCTCATCTTCAATCAGGAGCAGAGCATCAATGTGCCACAAACAGTACAGACCAAAAGTTTGGACACACCTTCTCATTTAAAGATTTTTCTGTATTTTTATGACTTTGAAAATTATACATTCACACTGAAGGCATCAAAACTATGAATTAACACATGTGGAATTATATACTTAACAAAAAAGTGTGAAACAACTGAAAATATGTCTTATATTCTAGGTTCTTCAATGTAGCCACCTTTTGCTTTGATGACTGCTTTGCACACTCTTGGCATTCTCTTGATGAGCTTCAAGAGGTAGTCACCGGAAATGGTTTTCACTTCACAGGTGTGCCCTGTCAGGTTTAATAAGTGGGATTTCTTGCCTTATAAATGGGGTTGGGACCATCAGTTGTGTTGTGCAGAAGTCTGTTGTGCAGATGTGGCTCGTTGTTGCAGGGGAGGAGGAGGGCGGCGTGACCGTCTCCCAGCTCTGGGAGACGGTCACGCCGCCCTCCTCCTCCCCTGCAACAACGAGCTACATCTGGGACTCCTGCACCACAGCCAGAAGCAGAAGCTAACAGGAACAAGTCCTCCACACTATATGAATAGCAATACAGGGAAAAGGCCACACCGCTCCTCTCTACTACATGAAACAGCCACAACAGGGACCCCAGCACTGTATCAAGACGTAGAGACTTCACGTCATACCAGTAAGAAAGTCTCCTATAGGTTGTGAACCAAGAGACATTAAAGCACCATTTAAAGATTTCTATTCTATCTCTTATGGCATATACTTTCATCTGAACCCACTTAAGTAGTGCGACTCAATGAACAAGGCCTGGATAAGGCCGAAACGTCTTCTGTCGCCAATCACTGTCGCAATCACGCTTAATCGGTTTGATGTTATGCCAATGTTAATAAATGAACACTGCATTAGAACTCATGAGTGTGCGATGATATAATTTAATATACGTAGAGGGGACACTGATGGCGTGGAGGCTGCGGAGGGGACACTGATAGAGTGGAGGCTGCTGAGGGGACACTGATGAGGGAGGGGAGGCTGCTGAGTGGACGCTGATGAGGGAGGGGAGGCTGCTGAGGGGATGCTGATGAGGGAGTGGAGGCTGCTGAGGGAATGCTGATGAAGGAGTGGAGGCTGCTGAGGGGATTCTGATGAAGGAGTGGAGGCTGCTGAGGGGACGCTGATGAGAGAGGGGAGGCTGCTAAGGGGACGCTGATGAGGGAGGGGAGGCTGCTGAGGGGACGCTGATGAGGGAGGGGAGGCTGCTGAGGGGACGCTGATGAGGGAGGGGAGGCTGCTGAGGGGACGCTGATGAGGGAGGGGAGGCTGCTGAGGGGATGCTGATGAGGGAGGGGAGGCAGGTAGAAACGACTAGTTGCTAAATGGGGTGGCCCCCTTTACTCTTGACTACTTGATAATTTTTTTATATTATCACTTTGAGTTATCATGTTTTGAGGTGTATTTGTATTTATATTCTAGAATTTATAGGTTTTTAATGAATACCAATAAAAATATTTTTAATAGTGTATAAGTGAATATACAGTATATGCAATAATATACCCTGTTTACATTCATTAATTCTGTGATCGCAGGCTGAGGCTGCGGTGGTGGGCAAGCTGAGACGGTGGTGGCGGTGGGCAAGGTGAAGAGGCCATTAGATTCTTCTTGACTGGGTGGTGGGCACAACGGTGCCACTGGCTATGTGAGTAGCTAACTTAAGTCCATGTATTAATTTGTCCACCATTTCAGTTTGTGATTGTATGATGCAGTCATTCCCTCTCCTTCCCACTTCCAACCCCAAACCAAAATTTATAAGCTAGTGGATGATCCGGAGCGATGGTGCAAAACCAAATGCCGAATTACAACATCAGACGGCCGTGCTCAGGATTCTCCAGGAGCTTATACATTTTGGAGGGAATAATAGATGGAATCTGCATTCAGAAATACAGATGAGAGGATGATAGGAGTTATACTTCACCCAAGACTACGATGTAAGACACAGATGAAGTTATTCTTCCCTTATCTGGACATTTGGACTGACGCCCAGAAATTAGATTGTAACTTGTTTTTAGCTGTCTCAGCAACCTTCTACTGCTATCACTTTTCTGTTTATGAAACTTTCTTATCAACATTCCACTGTTATGAATCATCACTTCACTGCTTGTGAAACAAAGGCATTTTACTGCGCATGTCTGACAAAAAAAACTAAGATTATTAGTATAAATAAAGGGACAGCACCTATAGAGGCAGACGCGCTCAGGGGCTTCCCAGTACTTGATTATACACTACGTGTCTGTGTATTTCTTGTTACGGGGATACCCCGACTCCAACAAGGACCCTCCATGGCTGAATGATCCTAACAATTCCTGGCGCCCGAAACAGGGACCCGAGGTCTGCGTATTCCTTCAAGTTCATCGACCGGCACGAGTAACCGCTGAGATTGGGACATCGGAACAGCAGATGACAAACCTGGCCAGGTAAGAGACACTGTTAGTTCTCTTACATCTGCTCTGCGATAGTCCGTAAATTTCATGCATATCTTGTGTTGGGATTGAGGAACTAGTAGAGAAGGATACCTATAGCTCGGGTCATTCATGTATATACTGTAGGATCTGCCGAAGGAGAGGTCAGAGAAGGTTATGAAACGGATGGTATGAAAGAGATGTGGATGTCGGGAATAGCCTCATAAGCCGCACTAAGGTAGATGACATAAGTATTACGGAGATTGCCTAACTGAGTCATAAGGTTGTGTCCTTTCGGGGAAACCTTCGCTCACGCTTAACTCCCGAACCTTTGTCCTCCTTTTTGACGGATAAGAGATTGACAGAATGAGCCCATGGAAGTAATGATAATACTCCAGGGACACGATATATAATGGAGACTGTATGGTTCATTTTATGTATTGTTGGTCTTGCCCTTGTTGCCATATATATATGTGTTAGAATTACTCTACACTTCAGACAAAACGGTCCAGAGAAACCGTTTCAGATACTGGCTCCTTAGGACAGAATAGGTAACGAGGAAAGGTAAAATATAGAATATATTTTATCTAACCCAAAAAGCCTCCTAAGGTAGGAATAGTCAGGAAAAATGGGCAACAATGGCTCCTTAGGACAGAATAGGTAACGAGGAAAGGTAAAATATAGAATATATTTTATCTAACCCAAAAAGCCTCCTAAGGTAAGAATAGTCAGGAAAAATGGGCAACAAACAGACTAAGACCACAAATGATGAACAAGATGTCTATACAATCGTGAAAGAAAGGTGTGGTGTAGAAGCAACTAAGAATTTAGGGAAAGTTTGCAAAACTTTTCAGGTAGCAAGGCATGACAGGTTTAACAGGAAACTATGGGAGGACATTGGATTAGAGAATGCAGGAAAAAAGCCAGGGATATAGAAGATGGTACCTATGTCCCAAGAGAATCACAAGAAAAGACAGTACAGGCTTCTGCTCCTGCAGCAAGCGAGTGACTAGACGTGATGCAAACCACTTTGACTGGAAGGCGCCCAATAATTCAGGTAAAAGTAGCAGGAAAACAATGCCCTTTTCTAATAGATACCGGAGCAACTTCCTCTGTCCTCAATGAAGACGCCTTACCAAATGCTGATTGTTTATCAGATGATGTAACCTATACCGAAGGGTATGATGGAGGAATCAGGCCACTCCCATATAGTATTCCCCTTGAAACAAAGATAGGATCTAAAATATTTTTATCTAAATTTCTTTTTGTCAAAGGGGCACCTACTTGTCTTCTAGGTACAGACCTATTAAAGCAGACAGAAATGAATATCCAATTTTTGGAGGATGGTAGAGTCCAAATTTTGGTGCCTGATGACCAAGAGTCTCTAGAAAACATTGTAAAAGTCCAAGCCTTAGAGGATGAGAAAGATCCTGCCCCTACCCAAATTATTTTAGATCTTTCTGAGGTACCAGAAAAATTATGGGCACAACATGACACCGATGTAGGACTAATGCCAATAGCTCCAGTAAAAGTCACTCCTGTTCCAGGTGTGACACTACCCCAATTGAGACAGTATCCTATTAGTGCCCAACAAGAACACGCCATAGGAGAACAGATAAAAGATTATCTAAAAACTGGAGTACTGATAGAAGTAAAGTCACCAGCCAATACACCGTTGTACCCCGTAAAAAAGAAATCTACTGAGGGGTCAGCTGCTAGATACCGGATGGTACATGATTTAAGAGAGATAAATAAAATTTTGGAACCTATTACTCCTGTTGTGCCAAATCCACACACGTTGCTATCACAGATCCCAGCAACAGCACGAGTATTTTCTGTCATAGACTTATCAAATGCATTTTTTTGAGTACCATTACACCCAGACTGTTACAAACTGTTTGCATTTACATTTAAGAATAGACAATTAGCATGGACAAGATTACCACAGGGTATGATACATTCACCTACCTTGTACTCAGAAGCTATGAGATCAGTTCTTCAAAATTTCAAACCTACGGATGAGGTTGTAATTCTTCAATATGTTGATGACCTATTATTATGTGCCCCTGCTCAAGAGTCCGCAAACAGCAACACAATAAGATTGTTAATATTTCTAGCAGACATGGGCTGTAAAGTTAACAAGAAAAAAGTACAACTTTGTATGACTACGGTAGTATTTCTAGGACACTGCATTTCACAAGGTATTCGGCACCTCACCGCCGACAGACTAAAAATCATTAGAGATCTTGTTCCTCCCAAGAACTACAAAACATTAAGAGCATTTTTGGGAATAGTATCACACTGCAGACAATGGGTTATACATGCTAGTCAGCTTATGCAACCTCTATATGATTGTTTAAAAATCGAGCCTTTTCAGTTAACTGAATCAGCGCTCATAGCCTTTCAAGACCTCAAGAAAGGTCTCATGTCAGCCCCGGCCTTGGGAATCCCAGACTACGCCAAACCATTCCAATTAATGGCTGCGGAAATGTCTAATCATGCTACAGGAGTACTAACACAGAAACATGAAAATAAACAAAGACCTGTCGCATACTATTCTGCTCAATTAGATAATGTTACCAAAGCTGCACCATCATGTGTCAGAGTAGTAGCAGCTGTCTCTCTTTTGGTAGAAAAAGCCTCAGAAATAGTACTAGACCATGCCCTAATAGTACAAACTACACATGATGTACATGGCATACTGAATCAGGTATTGCCAAAACACATTTCAATGGCTAGACATCTTAGATTACAATGCTCCTTACTAATGCCACCAAACCTCACTTTTCGCCGCATATTGTCTCTAAATTTAGCCACTCTGTTACCACTAGAGACAAAGGGGGGAGTGGAAGGAGGTCAGGAAGACGAAGATGAAAATTTTTTACAATACCACGAACAAGACAATATAATACATGATTGCTTACAGTGTATAGAACAAGAAACACAAGGGCTACCTAATGTACAGGACACCCCTCTTGACAATCCAGACCTACATATGTATATAGATGGTAGTAGGTATGCAGATGAAACTGGTAACTTTCACACAGGTTATGCCATTGTATCAGATCATGATGTTATTGAAGCTGAGCCAATGCAGGCCAGCTGTTCAGCCCAGGAAGCTGAACTATTAGCTCTAATACGAGCATTACAGTTAGCAAAAGAAAAAACCGCTAATATTTTTACTGATTCTAGATATGCATATGGTATTGTACATGATTTTGGATGTATATGGAGAGCTAGAGGTTACATGACAGCTTCAGGTCAACCAGTAAAACATGGACAAATGATTAGACAAATCCTAGAATCAGCTGCCTCAACCAAACAAGTAGCAGTAATAAAAGTACCTGCACATGTAAGACTCGACACCGAGATAGCTAGGGGTAATGACCGAGCCGACAAGGCTGCTAAGCGAGCTGCAGTAAAACCTCTGACAACTGACCACACTATTAGTGCAGTATCAGAATTTGACTTAATTACACGGCTCAAAGAAGCCCACCAGCAGGTGAGTAGAGAAGAAAAAGAAGAGTGGCAGAAACAGGGGGCAGAAGAAAAAGAAGGACTATGGAGAAAAGGAGATGAGCTTTGTCTCCCCCGAGCGTGGTACCCTGTTGTGGTCAGTGAAGCCCACGGACCTACACATGTGTCTGCAAACGGTATGATACAGAGGGTCAGACAGAAGTGGTTAGCCCCAGGGTTCGGCCAGGTAGCTCGAGCAAAATGTGGTTCTTGTGAAATCTGTTTAGCCCACAATCCAGGACAGACTGTTAAGACCCCCCAGAAGCACCATGTAAGACCACTATATCCGTTCCAGAGACTTCAGATCGATTACATCCAGATGCCTAAGCATGGACACTATGAGTATGTACTGGTATGTGTGGACATGTTTTCGGGGTGGCCAGAGGCTTATCCAGTTCATACAGCCACGGCTAAAGCCACTGCAGTAAAAATAGCACATGAACTGGTACCCCGTTATGGTATCCCAGAAGTGATCGAGTCAGATAGAGGTACACATTTTACTGGAGAGATCTTTCAGAATGTAATGAAAATGTTGTGTATAAAAAGTGAACTACACACCCCTTACCACCCACAGAGTTCTGGTAAGGTTGAGAGAATGAATGGAACACTTAAGTTAAAAATACAGAAAGCCATGGCAGAAACACAGAAACCATGGACTGAGTGTCTCCCAATAGCATTGTATTCAGTCAGAAACACCCCCCAGGGAAAGAGCAAACTCACCCCCCATGAAATATTGTTTGGTAGAGTTGCCAATACAGGATTGTATTTCCCACAGACTTTAATGTTAGAAACTGAAAGCTTAACTGCTTATGTACAAAATTTATGTAAGCATGTGTCTAAAATACACTCTTTAGTGTTCTCTTCCATTCCAGATCCTGATTCCATTGAGGGAACGCACAAGCTGCAACCAGGAGACGAAGTTTACGTAAAAAGACATAACAGAAGAACGCTAGAACCCAGATTTGAGGGTCCATATCAGGTGTTATTGACAACTCCAACTGCAGTAAAATTGGAAGGAAAATCAGCATGGGTACATGCAAGCCATTGCAAAAAGAAATAGTGGTGATTGTACTTGTGTTAGCTATAACGATAGATCAGGGAGACCTGTGGGATAAACTAAGTTCCCCAAAACCTGCAGATAATAAATTTATAAAACATCATGAGACATTGGTAAACGGGCTGCTCGATGGCGGACAGAAAATAGCAGACTGTTGGATTTGTACGCATTCTCCAATATCAGCCACGAGCATACCCTTCCTGGCCGTACCCATGACCCCTGAGGAAGTGTTTACATGGACTAATTGCTCAGACAAATTAGCAAATAACCAAACCGTTAATTCTAGATTATGGAACACCACTGTTGCCATCCCAGTTGTGGGGTGGGTGGGATTTCCCTGGTGGCAAGGTAATATGACCGGAAAAATAAACAACTTGCAATATTTAGCGTTTAAAGGAGGTGTATGGGTTCCTAGAAATAAGACGGGACTAACAGACTTAGGGTTAATTCCTACAGAAAATATACAACTCAGTTTTAGTAGCACAGTATCTTCTTCTCAACCTTTTAAACCTGATATAGTAGAAAAATACATACACAATAATGGTTGGAAATATTCACAATTATTCCCCGATGGAAACAATGATACATGTTCAAAGATACCAGGTAATATATTATGTAATGAGTCAAGTGCATATGACCCAGGTACACCGACTTGTGAAAATCCAGATGCAGGATACTGTAGTCCATTAGGTCAAAAACCCCCTTGGTGTATACTTCAGAATGTATCTAAATTTTTAGATTTGGTACATAGGTTGGTGCTCCAACACTCTGCAATATGGGATCTGCCTGAAGGAACCTTCTGGATTTGTGGAAATGGAGCATACAAATGGCTCCCAGTAGGAATAAAAGGTGCATGTACTCTAGGACGCTTAACACCGGCCACATTTATAGTTCAGAATCAGCAGGTAGATATGCAAGCAGTACCTAAACACACACTATACAAAAGAGCAGCCGACAACTCGCCTAGACCTTCAGGTAGGCCACATGTGGTCCAAATGGGAATTCCTAATAAAATATTCAGCACTTTCTTTGTGTATCCAATGTTGATGCAGATGTGAGATAAATTAGTTCAGGCCACCGACTATCTAGATGATCAGATATGGGATATTATGGATATACTTAATACTAGTATAGCTGTCCAAAATCAACTTATAATTGTTACTAATCAACATACTGTAGTGTTAGACTACCTAACTGCGGCCCAGGGAGGAATGTGTCAAATTATTGGTCCAACCTGTTGTCATTACATAGATCCAAACAGTACAATGAGTATGAGGTTCAAGCTGGCAGATATACAACGATTACGGGATGAATATGACAGACACAATGACCAAAATAAAGATAGCTGGTGGTCAGACACCTTCTCCTTTCTCAACCCAAAGAACTGGTTTAAGGGTATTGGAGGTTGGGTGGCTGGAATTCTGCAAGGTATATTACAGATTGTGCTAATTATAGTAGTCATATATGTAGTGTTTAAAATAGGATTAAAAATTATTTTAATATGCATAAATAAGCTTTGTAACACGGACTCAAGAATATGAAAGAAAAGAACTCCCGGACCAGGTCTTCTACCAAAAGTCCATAAGGAAGAATCAAAGGGGGGACTGAGAGGATGATAGGAGTTATACTTCACCCAAGACTACGATGTAAGACACAGATGAAGTTATTCTTCCCTTATCTGGACATTTGGACTGACGCCCAGAAATTAGATTGTAACTTGTTTTTAGCTGTCTCAGCAACCTTCTACTGCTATCACTTTTCTGTTTATGAAACTTTCTTATCAACATTCCACTGTTATGAATCATCACTTCACTGCTTGTGAAACAAAGGCATTTTACTGCGCATGTCTGACAAAAAAAACTAAGATTATTAGTATAAATAAAGGGACAGCACCTATAGAGGCAGACGCGCTCAGGGGCTTCCCAGTACTTGATTATACACTACGTGTCTGTGTATTTCTTGTTATGGGGATACCCCGACTCCAACAAGGACCCTCCATGGCTGAATGATCCTAACACAGATTATAAAAAAAAAATTATCACAGTCTGGTTACAATTAGTTTAAAAAAAATGTATGTGACACAGTATTGGATATTTTAAGAAATATTTAATAGGTTAGAGTAGATCAGGGCTCGGTCAGAAGAGTCTTCTTGTCCTGGTGGCGGCTTAAAAAATCTTTTTGCCAAAACGAAAGCTGCTGACTATATATATGTGATCTGCTGTTCGATGGGAACTATTAATGTGTGATTGGTGAGGACGTGGTGCAGAAGTGGAGTTTTTCCAAGAGTGATCGGTGGGACTGTGGAAGGTTGGAGGGGTGGAGACGGAGGTGGGGTGGAGCCTGGGCGGAGTCTCATGGGAGCCCTGAAATTTTGACAGTATGGGGCCCAGCAATTCCTAGTGGCAGCCCTGATGGAGCCCACTATCTATTAAAATGAAATCTGCATTTTAAAAGCCAAGTAGCGCTCCTTCCCATCCAACCCCTCCTGTATGCTCAAACAGTAGTGTACAAACACATATGGGGTATCACTGTGCTTGGTAAAAATTGCATAACAAATTATGAGGTTCATTTTCTCCTATTACCCCTTGTGTAAATTATAAATGTTATGCTAAAACAGTATTTTAGTGGAAAAAATGTAATTTTTTGTTCTCACATCTAGAAGTTATTACGTTTCGTGAGTCACCTGAAGGTTAAAAATGCTTAGTACACCCCCAGATAAATTCCTTGAGGGGTGTAGTTTATAAAATGGGGTCACTTTTGGGGGTGTTTCCACTGTTTAGGCACATCAAGGGCTCTCCAAACGCGACATGATGCCCGCAGATCATTCCATCAAAGTCTGCGTTCCAAAACGTCACTCCTTCCTTTCTGAGCTCTGCCGTGCACTCACACAGTAGTTTTCCTCCACATATGGGGTATCGACGTACTCAGGAGAAATTGCACAACAAATTTTGGAGTCCATTTTCTCCTGTCACCCTTGTGAAAATAAAAAAATTGGGGCTAAAATAAATTTTTGTGAAAAAAATTTGATTTTTTTTATTTGCACAACTCTACATTATAAACTTCTGTGAAGAAGCTGGGGGTTCAAGTTGCTCTCCTAACATATAGATACATTCCTTTAGGGGTCTAGTTTCCAAAATGGGGTCACAACTGCTTAGGCACATCAGGGTGTCTGAAATGCGACATGGCGTCTGCTCTCGATTCCAGCCATTTTTGCATTCAAAAAGTCAAACGATGCTCCGTCCCTTTCGAACCCTGTCGTGTGTCCAAACAGTAGTTTTACCCCAAATATGGGGTATCAGCGTACTCAGAGGAAATTGCACAACAAATTTTGGGGTCCATTTTCTCCTGTTACCCTTGTGAAAATAAAAAAATTGGAGCTAAAGTAAAATTTTTGTGAAAAAAAGTTAAATGTTCATTTTTTTCCTTTCACATTGCATTAGTTCCTGTGAAGCATCTGAATGATTAATAAACTTCTTGAATGTGGTTTTGAGGACTTTGATGGGTGTATTTTTTAGAATGGTGGCACTTTTGGGTATTTTCTGTCATATAGACCCCCCAAAGTCACTTAAAATGGGATGTGGTCCCTAAAAAAATGGTTTTGTGAATTTTGTTGGAAAAATTAGAAATCTCTAGTCAACTTTTAACCCAACTAACTCCCCCCCCCAAAAAAAATAATGTTTAAAATATGATGCAGCTGTAAAGTAGGCATGTGGGAAATATTATTTATGAACTATTTTGCGTGACATAACTCTCTGGTTTAAGGGCATAAGAATTAAACTTTTGAAAATTGCAAAATTTTTGCCAAATTTCCGATAAATATAGAACAAATTTTTAGCACTATAATGAAGTATAATATGTCATGAAAAAAAACAATCTAAGAATCAGTGGGATCCGTTGAAGCGTTCCAGAGTTATTACCTCATAAAGTGACATTGGTCAAATTTCAAAAATTTGGCCTGGTCATTAAGGTCAAAATTGGCTTGGTCACTAAGGGGTTAAACATGACAGTAGCTCAAAATCAGTGTTTTACCTTTTCTAATTGAAAACCTATCAGGTCTTGCAATCCTCAGAAACTGCCCACGTAGCAATTAGAACATTGATCCAGCTTCCCAATACTGAACCTCACTCCTAAAATAATATTTGTTATTATGGAAAAAAAGTTTTAATGCATGCCCGGCACAGGGTAATTAACTTGACTAGACCAGGAGGGGTGGGGGTGGTGTCGCTTTACCAAGTATAATTTAACTTTACATGCAAGATCCAACATGGCAGATTTTCCTAAGTAAAAAATTTCTGTTACTGTGCTTTCTTTTTTAATTTACTATTGAAAATTTCTATGGCAAATTAATTGCTGATCAAGAGTATTTAGCGCATGAAAGAATTAACATCACACAGCTTATTTCAATAAAACAATGTTGAAAACTTAAAACTAGCAATAGCATCTCGACCATAGGCGGATTATAATGAGGGCAATCCGGGCGACCGCCCGGGGCCCCGAGCCTGCAGGGGGCCCGCGGCTCCGGGCGGGGTGTCTAATGCCGGATTGCCCTCATTATATGTGCGGGCCGCCGCGGCACATAGCGGTAGCAGTGGCGGGAGGGGGGGGCCCGGACCGCTCCCCTAGTAGCGGCCGCCGCTACTTCTTCATCGGCCGGGCCAGCACTGCAGCAGTTAACTTCCCTGTGCTGGCCCGGCTGCGTCACTGCAAGGAGACACGGCCGTGTGCGTGGCTGTGTCTCCTAGCTGTAACGTCACGCAGTGCGCCCCGGCCTGCAGTGCTGCGCCAGAAAAGAGACAGAGCAGGCAGGAGGAATGGAGCCGGGGGATGGTGAGTGTGTGTGTGGGCAGATGTGTGTGTGGGCAGGTGTGTATATGTGTGTGGGCAGGTGTGTGTGTTTGTGGGCAGGTGTGTGTGTGAGTGTGTGTATATATGTGTGTGTGGGCAGGTGTGTGTGTGGGCAGGTGTGTGTGTGGGCAGGTGTGTGTGTGTGTGGGCAGGTGTGTGTGTGGGCAGGTGTGTGTGTGTGGGCAGGTGTGTGTGTGGGCAGGTGTGTGTGTGTGTGGGCAGGTGTGTGTGTGTGTGGGCAGGTGTGTGTGTTTGTGGGCAGGTGTGTGTGTGTGTGTATATCTGTGTGTGTGTATGTGTGTGTGTGTGTGTGTGGGCAGGTATGTGTGTGTGTGGGCAGGTGTGTGTGGGCAGGTGTGTGTGTGTGTGGGTGGGCAGGTGTGTGTGTGTGTGGGCAGGTGTGTGTGTGTATGTGGGCAGGTGTGTGTGTGTGTGGGCAGGTGTGTGTGTGTGTGGGCAGGTGTGTGTGTGGGGGGGCAGGTGTGTGTGTGTGTGTGGGCAGGTGTGTGTGTGTGGGCAGGTGTGTGTGTGGGGGGGCAGGTGTGTGTGTGTGTGTGGGCAGGTGTGTGTGTGTGTGGGCAGGTGTGTGTGTGGGCAGGTGTGTGTGTGTGTGTGGGCAGGTGTGTGTGTGTGTGTGGGCAGGTGTGTGTGTGTGGGCAGGTGTGTGTGTGTGGGCAGGTGTGTGTGTTTGTGGGCAGGTGTGTGTGTGTGTATATCTGTGTGTGTGTATGTGTGTGTGTGTGTGTGTGGGCAGGTGTGTGTGGGCAGGTGTGTGTGTGTGTGTGGGCAGGTGTGTGTGGGCAGGTGTGTGTGGGGGCAGGTGTGTGTGTGTGTGGGCAGGTGTGTGTGTGTGTGTATGTGGGCAGGTGTGTGTGTGTGTGGGCAGGTGTGTGTGTGTGTATGTGGGCAGGTGTGTGTGTGTGTGGGCAGGTGTGTGTGTGTGGGCAGGTGTGTGTGTGTGTGGGCAGGTGTGTGTGTGTGTGTGGGCAGGTGTGTGTGTGGGCAGGTGTGTGTGTGTGGGCAGGTGTGTGTGTGTGTGTGGGCAGGTGTGTGTGTGTGTGTGTGGGCAGGTGTGTGTGTGTGTGGGCAGGTGTGTGTGTGGGCAGGTGTGTGTGTGTGTGTGGGCAGGTGTGTGTGTGTGGGCAGGTGTGTGTGTGTGGGCAGGTGTGTGTGTGTGTGTGTGTGTGGGCAGGTGTGTGTGTGTGTGTGTGGGCAGGTTAGAAAGTCTTGCCCTGTTGAACACTACACCTGACTTGAGGCCACCACCTCTTGGTTGTCCAATGTTCTTGCTTCTCTAGGGCTCTTCTCAGATATTCATTATACCAGCTCCCCAGAATACCAAAGCTAGGGTGGATAACCGCGAGCCCTGGTGGTGGTCATAACTGCGGCCACCCAGGGGCAATACTCCATAACAACAATCCCCTGAGGTGGTGTAGGATGTAAGGGCCTATTCACACTACATTCAGCGCTGCATTCAAGTCTTTACACAAGGCTTACAACTGAATCCCTGAAATTCAGGATTGTGCGGTCTGAAATGAGACATCTGAAAGCAGAGCAAATGGAACCTAAAGATTCAGACTTTAGCCTCGGTTTGCCTTTGTTCAAATCAATGGCTATGTCAAGGCACATCTGAATGCCATTTTTCAGGGATTTAGATAGAAGCCTGGAAAGAGGAGATGAGTGCATTGCAAAATTCAGTGTGAATAGGCCCTTATATCTGGAGTCTTGATATCGATGCCACATGCATTTTCCTTGTTTTTAACTTAAAAAAAAATACACACACACACAAATTATACACACACACTATACACACACACACTATACATACACACACACACTATACATACTATACACACACACACACTATACATACACACACACACACACTATACATACACACACACACACTATACATACACACACACACTATACATACACACACACACACTATACATACACACACACACACTATACATACACACACATTATACATACACACACTATACATACACACACACTATACATACGCACACACTATACATACGCACACACTATACACACACTACACACTATACACACACACACACACACACTATACATACACACACACACTATACATACACACACAGATGTGTGTGTGGGCAGGTGTGTGTGTGTGTGATGTCTGTCTGTTTGTGTGTGTGTGTGTGTGGGCAGATGTCATTGTGTGATGTCTGTTTGTATGTATTTTTGTGTTTCAAATGTGTTTATGCGTGTCTGTATATGTTTGTGTGTGTGCATGACTGCATGCGGCCTCCTGCTGAGTATAGTTGGCGCCGTGCGGCCTCCTGATGTCTCTGGCGTGGGGCGCCGTGCGGCCTCCCGCTGTGTATAGATGGCTACATGCGACCCCCCGCTGTGTATAGATGGCTACGTGCGGCCCCCCGCTGTGTATAGACGGCGCCGTGTGGCCCCCCGCTGTGTATAGATGGCTACGTGCGCCCCCCGCTGTGTATAGATGGCTACGTGCGGCCCCCCCGCTGAGTATAGATGTCGCTGTGCGGCCTCCTGCTGTGTATAGATGGCTACGTGCGGCCTCCCGCTGAGTATAGATGGCGCTGTGCGGCCTCCTGCTGTCTCTGGGGGGAGCGCCGTGCGGCATCTATACTCAGCAGGAGGCCGCACGTAGCCATCTATACATGTATACTCAGCAGGAGGCCCCACGTAGCCATCTATACGGTGCCATCTATACACAGAGGGAGGCCGCACGGCGCCATCTGTACACAGCGGGAGTCTCAGTGCTTTGCAAGAGCAGTCAATAAATTCTGCTTGACTAATTCTGAGCACCATAAAGTCTGGTTCGCTTCTAACCTGCTGTCTTCATTTTCAGCTTGCTGAATTCTAACTCATTTACTGTCATTCGAGACGATGCCTTTGCTGGTCTCTTTCACCTTGAATACCTGTAAGTGCTCCACTTAATGTCATATTTTTGATTCTGTTCTTCTTCATCTTTTGGCATGTGCAATTGTATGAGCAAGTATTCATATGAATTTATGACCTTCTTAAACCTTCGAGGACCTTAAATTTTATTCAATCAAATTTTTTTCCAGTTTAAAACTATGGGACATATATGTGCCTTGGTCCTAAAAGGGTTTTTAAAGGGGCTGCAAGCATAAATACGAAAAAAATAATTCAATTAGTGCTTTTTGTGTTCATTTAATTTTTATTTGAAGTCCATTTTTTTTATATACCTTAAAATTAAGCCCTACCCCATGGAATGAAGCCCTACCTACATGACATCTGAGAGCTACATGGATCCCGCTTGTGAGGTGCCTGTCCGTCACTACTATTCAGTTTTAGGGTCCACTCACTAAGCCATATATTCTCTCATGCAAGAGAATAGGGCCAATTATGCTAATGACACTCGGCTCAAACTCTGTCAGAGCTTCAACTGAGTGTGATCCGATTCTCTTGCAGCACAGATATGGAGAAGATGGAGAACTTAATTTCTCCATCTTCTCCATAGTCTCTGTGAGTGTTCATCGGACTGCACTTGGATGACATCCGAGTGCAGTCCAATGGTTTACGTGCACCCATAGACTTGTATGGGTGCACATGGTCCGAATATCGAATGAGATTATTTTCTCATGCCAATAATCGCAGATCTGCACTGTCCCATAGTATAACATAGGGCCGAGTCCTATCCGATAAAACATCACATAGCATTCGGCCGTGTTATACGACAGTGTGAGCGAGCCCTTAGAGTCAAGGAATATTTACATGCAGATGATGATATTACTCTCCAAGTGTATATTTTTTTAGGCGAGTTCATAGTAAATGCTTTGCCTTTTTGACATGTGATCAACTAAAGAACAAGAAAGATTTAGGACCTCCCCTATAGAGAAACGGAAAATAGTTTGGAGGACTTGCATGTCCTTTTTTATTTATTATGAGAAAATCATAAAAGATCCCGTTTTTTAACCATGCTGTGACTTTCTGCTGAGGGAGAGGGAGAGAGCTGCCCTATTCAGAGTCTGTAATAAGACCTGCTGACAAAAGTGTTGAAGATACAGTCTAATGTGAATTAACAATGAAAAAAAGTTAATTTCACAAATAGCTTGTATTTTTTTTAATACAAACTTTTTTGTGTTTACAGCTCCTTTAAAGGGAATCTGTCATCAGGTTTTTGCCACCTAATCTGAGAGCAGCATAATGTAGGGTTAGAGGCACTGATTCCAGTAATGTGTCACTTACTGGGCTGCTTAGTGTTGTTTTGATAAAATCATTGATTTGTCAGAAGGTAATTATCACTAGATGATTAGTAAGTTCTGTAGGACCCCACCCCCATCACTGATCAGTAGATTTGTGTACACTGAACATGGGCAGAAAGCTGCCAATCAGTGGTGTGGGTGGGGCTATACAGAGCGCAGCATTCAGAGAGCTGCTAGATCTGCAGCAGATAAAACGGTGATTTTCTCAAAATGACAACAAGCAGCTGAAAAAGTGTCACATCGCTGGAATCAGGGTATCTGGCCCTATATTGTGCTGCTCTCAGATGAGGCAGCACAATTAATATTGTGCCAAATTAATTTCCCGTGAACTATCACATGATCTATCACAGGGGATCATGTGACATGTCACGTGATAAATCAGGTGTGTGTGTGTGTGTGTGTGTGTGGGGGGGGGCGCCTTCTAAACTGCCCGGGGCCTTTGCTACTCTTAATCCACCCCTGATCTCGACAGTGAGAACAGAATCTTTTCAAAGTTATTGTGACTTACTAATTAATATCTTAAATAACTGTGTAAATCGTTCAGTATATGGTTCAGTAGAAAGTGTATGTATGAGTAGCTAGTACTTAATCTGTCTAAATGATTCTGTTTGCATGGCGGTCTATTCAATGACAAACCGGAGTGCCGAGAGCCCACCAGTTAGGCCTCATTCGCACATCTGTTTTTTACGGACGTGTTCTTTGTTTTTCACGGATAGACTGCATACCCATTATAGTTTATGGTGCTATTCACATGCCTGTGGTTTTTTTACGGATTGTGTCCAGGAAAAAATCATTTCCATTTTTGTTCCGAGTTACAGGTCAAACTACCCATAAAAGTCTATGGGTCGGTTGATAATGTGTGCTGTCAGTGACATTTCGCAATGTGCAAACTCAGTGCTGCCCATTTTTTAACAATGTAATGGTTAGGAAAAGCTTTGCAATATTATTTTTTGACAATAAACAAGAAACAGTGACAAGAAAATCACTGTTAGAACACTGATGATAAAAACTGAAACAATGACCAAACACTGATGGAAATCTGATCAAAAATTCTGCTGAAAATCAGACCTTTTTTGTGTACCAGAAAAATGAATGAAGCGTACAACTGATTCTGGGGGCTCACTCTACAGCTACATGAAAATATCACTGGATCCTCTTCCAGAAGTTCAAGGCAGACACATTCCTGAGACAGAGTAACAGCAAAAATAATACAGGAGTGGGAAGAGAGTAGATAATCACTTTTTCAGAGTACAGGGCATCACCTCAGAGATAAACACCAGGACGGGACTGCTGAGGTTCTGGATTCCAATCTGACCGGGGGCAATATCTGCATGGATTTGTATGTTCTTACCATGTGTAGAGAAAAACAAGAGAGAAGAAGGAATAAGATAAGGGAGGGAATTGCCATCAAGCCTCAATATGCTTGTATGACTGAAAGCTGCCATCTCCAGAGAGAAATAAAGTTAAAGGGGTGATCTGAAACTAATTTTATTTTAATCCTAAATATCTGTTTAATGTCATAATCTAATCTCTTTTGTAATATACTTTTATTAAAAAGTCCTTATCCTTCACTCTGCTTTATTTTTTTTCTACTGCTTCCTCTTTGATGATGCTTCATTTTTGAGAATCCCAGAGCATGTTGGGGTACTCAAACAAGTCAATAGGGGGCTGAGGCCGCGGTCACTGCTACAGCCTCTGCAGCCTCCCTAAAACAAAGCATCATCAATGACCTTTGTTTCAGGGGCTAGGTGTGACGCTAGTCACTACTCTTGGATAAGAGGTGGGGTTGGATAGTCAAGGGGCCCGAGGTCAAAAGCCGAGAGAGTACGTCATAGAGGGGTAAGACAAAAGCATAGTCAGAAACAGTTTGAGATCAATATTCCAAGAAGGTAGAAGATCACAATAAAAAGGCTAGGCAAACGGATGAAGGAGGAATAGAGGGGAGTGAATTCCAGCACAGACCATTCGGATAGTAAAAGTATGAACTTTATTAGGATAGCATATAAAAACAGTTAAAAGGAAGTCTGATATGTTTCTGGCACCGATTGTGCCCTTAGAGTATGTGCACACGATCCTTTCTGGCAGCGCTTTGAATGCAGCATACTTTATGCTACGTCAAAAGCGCTGCACGCATGTGAATCCACATGTGTTCATTCATTGAACACATGCGGATTCACCGCAGCCTATACATTACACTAATATAATTTCTCTTGTGGAGACTAGCGTGCGCTGCGTCCAATTCGCAGCGTTTACTGACCGTGTGCATGCACCCTGAGTTGTAGGAACAAATGGATGGTCAAGATAAATCCTAGGTCGAACAGAAAAGATCAGAATATCAGACAAGGAGCACTGATCAAGCACACACATGAGCAAAGCTACAATTGGCAGCAATCAAAGGCGGAAAGCTGGTTAAATAGCCAGGTAATTACTCTGGACAAGAGACATGTGGATGAAGCTCTGACACACCCTGGTCCTGATTGGATGGCTAAATTGTCACTCCAGACACTGACAGCTGAGCACGTCACAGGATCTGAATGGACGGCTGAGCTGTCCATCACCATACTGACAGCTCAGCACGCCCCATTCCTAGATTGGACAGCAGAATTGTCCTTCATTGCGTCCAGACACTCAGGAGGAATCATGACAGTGGGCTAGACCCTGCTTTACTGAACAAACATCGGTTGTCAATTCTGACTGATGCTCAGTAGGATCTTCTGACTGCACAGTGACAATGCACTCTCTCGCCAGTTCTGATCAGAAGTGAAAAGCCAGCAACAGAGTGCACTGTCATTGAACATTTTAAGTAAAGAACAAGAGAGCAGAATCAGCATTGCGCCCGCAAGTGGCATCACCTAAATTTACCTAAAAATTGCTGCATTTGTGAGATGGATATTTACACCATTACAACTACTGTACTAGTTTTGTTTCTGATCATACTATTTATATAGTATAATAGGTAAAAAGTAGGAAGAGAACCACCTACATGTTACAATTAAGTGCAGTATGTTCAATCAACCTTCATTGATAATAATTACCATTACTTTTACACCTCATTCATTTACGTTATTGTTATCAATCATTCAAATTGTGATGATAATTGCTTCATGTAAACTGACTTTTATATTAATCAATAAAACAATAACCAAATTCGGTTACACTCTCTTCTCTGCACTGTTTGTTCAGACTGAACCTCATACAATATTTAATTAAGATCTACAATAAAAGACTCTCCTAAATTAGTTTACTCAGAAGAGCTAGGAAACGGCACGCAGCCCTGCAGGGTTGGGCAGTCATCTTAAGTCATTCTCTGGAACATGATTCATGATTAAAGGTACAGTACCAGATTTTATTTCATATTGCTCTAGTCATGCTATGTAGTGTTATAAACAATTTTACAATTTTACTTACAGTTAGGTCCATATACAGTATATTTGGACAGAGATAACATTTTTCTAATTTTGGTTCTAGACATTACCACAATGAATTTTAAACAAAACAATTCAGATGCAGTTGAAGTTCAGACTTTCAGCTTTCATTTGGGGGTATCCACATTAAAATTGGATGAAGGGTTTAGGAGTTTCAGCTCCTTAACATGTGCCACCCTGTTTTTAAAGGGACCAAAAGTAATTGCACAATTGACTCCAAGGCTATTTCATGGACAGGTGTGGGCAATCCCTTCATTATGTCATTCTCAATTAAGCAGATAAAAGGCCTGGAGTTGATTTGAGGTGTGGTGCATGCATTTGGAAGGTTTTGCTGTGAAGTAAACATGCGGTCAAAGGAGCTCTCCATGCAGGTGAAACAAGCCATCCTAAGCTGCAAAAACAGAAAAAACCCATCCGAGAAATTGCTACAATATTAGGAGTGGCAAAATCTACAGTTTGGTACATCCTGAGAAAGGAAGAAAGCACTGGTGAACTCATCAATGCAAAAAGACCTGGGCGCCCACGGAAGACAACAGTGGTGGATGATCGCAAAATAATCTCCATGGTGAAGAGAAACCCCTTCACAACAGCCAACCAAGTGAACAACACTCTCCAGGAGGTAGGCGTATCAATATCCAAATCTACCATAAAGAGAAGACTGCATGAAAGTAAATACAGAGGGTTCACTGCACGGTGCAAGCCACTCATAAGTATCAAGAATAAAAAGGCTAGACTGGACTTTGCTAAAAAACATCTAAAAAAGCCAGCACAGTTCTGGAAGAACATTCTTTGGACAGATGAAACCAAGATCAACCTCTACCAGAATGATGGAAAGAGAAAAGTATGGCGAAGGCGTGGTACAGCTCATGATCCAAATCATACCACATCATCTGTAAAACACGGCGGAGGCAGTGTGGTGGCTTGGGCATGCATGGATGCCAGTGGCACTGGGTCACTAGTGTTTATTGATGATGTGACACAGGACAAAAGCAGCCGAATGAATTCTGATGTACAGTCATGGCCAAAAGTATTGAGAATGAGACAAATAGTAATTTTTCCAAAGTTTACTGCTTCATTTTTTGTAATGGCAATTTGCATATACTCCTGAATGTCAAAGAGTGATCAGCTTAACAGCAATTACTGTACTTGCAAAGTAAATATTTGCCCAGAAAATGAACTTTAACCCCCAAAACACATTTCAACATCATTGCAGTCCTGCCTTAAAAGGAGCAGCTAACATCGTTTTAGTGATTGATCCATTAACACAGGTGTGGGTGTTGATGAGGACAGGGCTGGCGATCAATCAGTCATGATTAAGTAAGAATGACATGACTGGACACTTTAAAAGGAGGCTGGTTCTTGGTATCATTGTTTCTCTTCTGTTAACCATGGTTATCTCTAAAGAAACACGTGCAGCCATCATTGCACTGCACAAAAATGGCCTAACAGGGAAGAGTATCGCAGCTACAAAGATTGCACCTCAGTCAACAATCTATCGCATCATCAAGAACTTCAAGAAGAGAGCTTCCATTGTTGTCAAAAAGGCTCCAGGGCACCCAAGAAAGACCAGCAAGCGCCAGGACCGTATCTTAAAACTGTTTCAGCTGCGGGATCGGACTACCAGCAGTGCCGAGCTTGCTCAGGAATGGCAGCAGGCTGGTGTGAGTGCTTCTGCACGCTCTGTGAGGCGGAGACTCTTTGAGCAAGGGCTGGTTTCAAGGAGGGCAGCAAAGAAGCCACTTCTCTCCAGAAAAAACATCAGGGACCGACTGATATTCTGCAAAAGGTACAGGGAGTGGACTGCTGAGGACTGGGGCAAAGTCATTTTCTCTGATGAATCCCCTTTTCGATTGTTTGGGACATCTGGAAAACAGCTTATTCGGAGAAGAAGAGGTGAGCGCTACCACCAGTCTTGTCTCATGCCAACTGTAAAGCATCCTGAAACCATTCATGTGTGGGGTTGCTTCCCAGCCAAGGGAATCGGTTCACTCACAGTCTTGCCTAAAAACACAGCCATGAATTAAGAATGGTACCAGAATGTCCTCCAAGAGCAACTTCTCCCAACCATCCAAGAGCAGTTTGGCGCCCAACAATGCTTTTTCCAGCATGATGGAGCATCTTGCCATAAAGCAAAGGTGATAAATAAATGGCTCATGGAACAAAACATAGTGTCACACTGTCACAGAATACTGGAGGTAGGGGGCCTAAGCTGACCCTAAGCTGGGGCCCTGACTAATCCCTCAACCTGGAGGTACTGTTAAAGGTACAGAGGTCCAGGCCGCCAGCGTAACCCCTACCTCCTGAGGATCCCTGCACCTCAGTAATCTAGTCCTGAGAAGGACCCCGATCACAACAATTGGGAACCAGAAATAATATGCCCACACACAGTATTTAGACGAACGAGACAGTACAAGGGAAAAACCAAAACCACCTTGCATACAACTTCTACACAACTACAACAGAGGGAACACCAACGGGAAAGGAGATAAATGATAAAGCGAGGAAAGGGAAAAAACACTTCCAAATACACTTATCTCAGCAACTCCAAACACCACGATCCGCTCTGTAAGTCTGAATGAAAAGCTTTCACCGACACCTCCCAAACAGACCTGCAGGAATATGAAGGAGTCTCACTAAAGAAGCATTGATTGCAGCTGGGCGAGGCTGGACCTCAGCTAGCCCAGAGAGAGAGAGAATTAACTCCTTCACTGCCGAAAAAACACAAAGCACCAACAAGTCAGCTGCGAGAAGTCAGGCTGTGTACTCGTGACGATCTTCGTGGCAACACACCCGTGACAGTACCCCCCCTTCTACGAGGGGCCTCCGGACCCTCAGGGCCAGGTTTATTCGGGTGAGTCGTGTGGAAGGCCCGAACTAATCGGTCTGCGTTAATATCCGACGCAGGAACCCACATCCTCTCCTCAGGACCATACCCCTTCCAATGAACCAAGTACTGAAGGGACCGGCGATTAAAGCGTGAATCAATGACCCTCGATACCTGGAACTCCAAGTTACCATTGACAACCACAGGAGGGGGAGGTAAAGGTGACGGTACCACCGGCGCCACATACCTCTTAAGCAATGATCTGTGAAACACGTTGTGAATTTTAAACGTAGGGGGGAGGTCAAGACGGAATGCCACCGGATTAATAACAGAACTGATTCTGTACGGCCCGATGAACCTGGGACCCAGTTTCCAGGAGGGAACCTTAAGTTTAATATTCCTGGTAGACAACCATACCTGATCGTTCACACTTAGGTCCGGACCAGACACTCTCCTCCTATCAGCCATACGTTTGTATCGGTTCCCCATAGTATTCAGATTCTTCAGCACCCCTCTCCATACTGAAGCGAGAGATGAGGAAAATCGTTCCTCCTCCGGAACCCCCGAAGAGCCCCCCCTACTGAAAGTACAAAACTGGGGGTGAAAACCATATGCCCCAAAAAACGGGGACTTACCAGTGGACTCGCTCCGCCTATTATTGAGAGCAAACTCTGCCAGAGGTAGGAAAGAAGCCCAGTCCTCCTGGTTCTCTGACACAAAACACCGAAGATATGTCTCCAAGCTCTGGTTCATACGTTCCGTCTGACCATTAGTCTGAGGATGAAAAGCCGACGAGAATGACAAATGCATCCCCCGCCGTGCACAAAACGCCTTCCAGAACTTGGACACAAACTGAGACCCCCGATCAGACACCACCTCGGAGGGTACCCCGTGAAGCCTCACAATCTCCCCAATGAACACCTGCGCAAGAGTTTTAGCATTAGGGAGAGCCGGAAGAGCGATAAAATGTGCCATCTTGCTGAACCTGTCCACTACAACGAGTATGACCGTTTTACCCGAAGACGGAGGGAGGTCCGTAATAAAGTCCATAGACAGATGAGTCCAAGGACGCTCCGGGATCTTCAAAGGTAAAAGGGCCCCAGACGGACGGGTATGTGAGGTCTTAGAGCGCGCACAAACCCCACAGGACGCGACAAAAGTTACCACCTCTTTATGTAAGTTAGGCCACCAAAACCGACGCGAGAGGAGATCCACAGTTGCTTTACTCCCCGGGTGTCCTGCAAAAACTGAGTTATGGTGTGCCTCGATCACCTTTTGTCGCAACTGATCTGGAACGAACAGTCTCCCCGGAGGTCCAACAGGGGCGTCCCCCTGAGCCTCCACTATCTCCTCCTCCAGCTCAGAGCATACTGCCGAAACCACCACCCCCTCCTGAAGAATAGGAATCGGGTCGTCCGTATTCCCGGCCCCAGGGAAACTACGAGATAAGGCATCCGCCTTTACATTTTTAGACCCAGGACGATATGTAACGACGAAATTAAACCTGGTAAAAAACAATGACCACCTAGCTTGTCTGGGATTCAGACGTTTAGCGGACTCCAGATATAGCAGGTTCTTGTGATCGGTGATGACGGTGACCGGATGAACTGCCCCCTCCAAAAAATGGCGCCACTCCTCAAAAGCTAACTTAATGGCCAAGAGTTCCCTATTGCCGACATCGTAATTCCTCTCAGCGGACGACAATTTTTTAGAGAAAAAGGCGCACGGATGCCACTTACCAGGGGACGAACCCTGTGACAATACTGCTCCCACCCCTACCTCGGAAGCGTCTACCTCTACAAAGAATGGCTGAGACGCATCAGGTTGAATGAGTATGGGTGCCGAGGCAAAACATTTTTTCAAGGAGGAAAATGCTTGACAAGCCTTGTCAGACCACCTAGAAAAATCCGTCCCCTTTTTAGTCATGTCTGTGAGAGGCTTAACCATGGAGGAGAAATTACGAATGAACTTCCGGTAATAGTTAGCAAACCCCAGGAAACGTTGTAGTGCCTTAAGATTCTCCGGCCGATCCCACTCAAGAACTGCCCGCACTTTCCCAGGGTCCATACGAAAACCGGACGCTGAAACCAGGAAGCCTAAAAACTGGAGTTCCTGTACGGCGAACACACACTTTTCCCACTTGGCATACAGTTTATTATCCCGCAAGATCTGTAACACCTGTCTAACGTGCTCCTGATGAGACACCAGATCCGGCGAGTAAATTAAGATATCATCCAGATATATGACAACAAACTGTCCCACCAGGTGGCGAAAAATATCATTAACAAAGTGTTGAAACACCGCCGGGGCATTAGTCAGACCGAATGGCATGACAAGGTTCTCATAATGCCCCTCCGGAGTGTTAAAAGCCGTCTTCCACTCATCCCCCTCCTTCATCCTAATCAGATTGTACGCCCCCCTGAGATCCAACTTAGAGAACCATTTGGCGCCCACGATCTGATTAAAGAGATCGGGAATAAGTGGGAGCGGATACGGATCTCGGACCGTAATCCGATTAAGTTCACGGAAATCCAGGCAAGGGCGTAGGCCTCCATCTTTCTTCTTAACAAAGAAGAACCCCGCGGCCACCGGTGAAGATGAAGGTCTAATATGCCCCTTAGCCAGACTTTCAGAAATATAATCCTTCATGGCCTGCCTCTCAGGACCAGAAAGGTTATACAACCTAGCTTTAGGTAACTTGGCCTCAGGGAGCAGTTTTACAGAACAGTCATACTCGCGATGAGGAGGTAGTTCCTGACACCCATTCTCCGAGAATACATCCTCAAAGTCCGCCAGAAATGGAGGTAAGACCCAAGGAGTAACCGCACCGATGACCGTGTTCATGCAGTTTTTATTACAGAATTTACTCCATTGGCTTATCTCTCTGGTTTGCCAATTAATAACCGGGTTATGCTTAGCTAACCAAGGAAGGCCCAACACTATAGGAGTGGGAAGACCCTCCAACACGTAGCAAGACAACAGTTCTTTATGTATTGCCCCCACTTGAAGTTTTACGCCATGCACAGCTTGCAAAAAACTTCCCTGACCGAGAGGCCTGGCATCGATCGAGAATATGGGGATGGGTTTAGCCAACTCACTCAATCGCATACCTTGAACCCGGGCAAACCGAGCATCAACCAGATTAGCCCCGGCCCCACTATCCAGAAGAACAGATATCCTCTCAGTTCTCGCACCCACCACCACCTCCGCCGGTACGAGAAACTGAGACGAACCTAGGGACGAAATACCTACTCCCAGATTGCCGTCCACCACACAACCTGGGATCAACAGTTTTTTCGACGACTCTTTACTCTGCAAGGGACGGGATGGACACCCCCCAATAAAATGTCCCTTTTTCCCGCAGAGGAAACACCTTCCTGTCTTATGGCGCTCCACCGGTCCCCTTCCCCGAAATGATGTCCCTCCTAATTGCATAGGCTCCTCCGGACTGACCAGGGGAACCACCATATGAGGGGACCTTGTAGGAGGTGGAGACATTACAGGGGGTAGAGTTATCCCGCACCTCTCCCGAAACCGTCTGTCAACGCGAATGGCAAGGGCCATAGCGGCTTCCAGTGACGCGGGAGAGTCATACTGTGCCAACACATCCTGTAATTTGTCGGATAAACCATGACAAAACTGGCTCCTAAGAGCCGGGTCATTCCACTGGGTGTCCGTGGCCCACCTACGGAACTCCGAACAGAATTCCTCCGCCGGACGATCTCCCTGCTGAATCCTACGTAACTTAGACTCAGCAAGGGAGATCCGATCTGGGTCATCATATACGAGTCCCAGAGCAGCGAAAAACCTATCCACTGACTGGAGAACCGGGGAGCTTGGGGGAAGAGAGAACGCCCAAGATTGTGGGTCCCCTTGTAGGAGCGAGATGACAATTCCCACCCTTTGTTCTTCGCTGCCCGATAACCGAGGCCGCAGCCGAAAGTACAATTTGCATGCCTCCCGGAAAACAAAAAACTTGTCCCGCCCCCCAGTGAACCTGTCAGGGAGAGCTACTTTAGGTTCTGGTCCGGCTTGCTCCAGAGGATGCAAAACCTTGGACCTAACGTCCGCCAGCCCCATGGACAAACTCTGCAACTGCCGAGCTAGACCGGCTACTGGATCCATGGTAGCTGGAGAAAAACTAAGTTGGTCGGTGAAAATGTCACACTGTCACAGAATACTGGAGGTAGGGGGCCTAAGCTGACCCTAAGCTGGGGCCCTGACTAATCCCTCAACCTGGAGGTACTGTTAAAGGTACAGAGGTCCAGGCCGCCAGCGTAACCCCTACCTCCTGAGGATCCCTGCACCTCAGTAATCTAGTCCTGAGAAGGACCCCGATCACAACAATTGGGAACCAGAAATAATATGCCCACACACAGTATTTAGACGAACGAGACAGTACAAGGGAAAAACCAAAACCACCTTGCATACAACTTCTACACAACTACAACAGAGGGAACACCAACGGGAAAGGAGATAAATGATAAAGCGAGGAAAGGGAAAAAACACTTCCAAATACACTTATCTCAGCAACTCCAAACACCACGATCCGCTCTGTAAGTCTGAATGAAAAGCTTTCACCGACACCTCCCAAACAGACCTGCAGGAATATGAAGGAGTCTCACTAAAGAAGCATTGATTGCAGCTGGGCGAGGCTGGACCTCAGCTAGCCCAGAGAGAGAGAGAATTAACTCCTTCACTGCCGAAAAAACACAAAGCACCAACAAGTCAGCTGCGAGAAGTCAGGCTGTGTACTCGTGACGATCTTCGTGGCAACACACCCGTGACACATAGAGATTTTGGGTCCATGGCCTGGAAACTCCCCAGATCTTAATCCCATTGAGAACTTGTGGTCAATCATCAAGAGACGGGTGGACAAACAAAAACCAACAAATTCTGGCAAAATGCAAGCATTGATTATGCAAGAATGGACTGCTATCAGTCAGGATTTGGTCCAAAAGTTGATTGAGAGCACGCCAGGGAGAATTACAGAGGACTTGAAGAAGAAGGGGCAACACTTCAAATATTGACTTGCTGCATTAACTCATTCTAACTGTCAATATAACCTATTGGTACTCATAATATGATTGCAATTATATTTCTGTATGTGATATAAACATCAGACAAACTCTAATAAAAACCAGAGGCCAGCAGATCATGTGAAAATATAATTTTGGTATCATTCTCAAAACTTTTGGCCATGACTGTATTCAGAGCCATACTGTGTGCTCAGATCCAGCCAAATGCAGCCAAACTGATTGGTCGTCGTTTCATACTACAGATGAACAATGATCCAAAACATAAAGCCAAAGCAACCCAGGAGTTTATTAAAGGAAAGAAGTGGAATATTCTTGAATGGCCAAGTCAGTCACCTGATCTCAACCCAATTGAGCATGCATTTCACTTGTTAAAGACTAAACTTCAGACAGAAAGGCCCACAAACAAACAGCAACTGAAAACCACCGCAGTGAAGGCCTGGCAGAGCATCAAAAAGGAGGAAACACAGCGTCTGGTGATGTCCATGAGTTCAAGACTTCAGGCAGTCATTGCTAACAAAGGGTTTTCAACCAAGTACTAGAAATGAACATTTTATTTACAATTATTTAATCTGTCCAGTTACTTTTGGTCCCTTTAAAAACAGGGTGGCACATGTTAAGGAGCTGAAACTCCTAAGCCCTTCATCCAATTTTAATGTGGATACCCTCATATTAAAGCTGAAAGTGTGAACTTCAACTGCATCTGAATTGTTTTGTTTAAAATTCATTGTGGTAATGTCTAGAACCAAAATTAGAAAAATGTTGTCTCTGTCCAAATATATATGGACCTAACTGTATGTCTGAAAAACCTAAAATGCATCACATAAATACCAAGTAAACAAAGTTGAAAGATAGCTTATTTTATAACTTTCCTTTGTTATGACTGCCAAAGCACATTCATAAACAGTGAAACTGAAATATCACATGGTCATAAGTATTCAGACCCTTTGCTCAGACACTCATATTTAAGTCACATGCTGTCCATTTCCTTATGATCCTCCTTGAGATGGTTCTACTCCTTTATTGGAGTCCAGCTGTGTTTAATTAAACTGATAGGACTTGATTTGGAAAGGCACACACCTGTCTATATAAGACCTCACAGCTCACAGTGCATGTCAGACCAAATGAGAATCATGAGCTCAAAGGAACTACCCAAGGAGCTCAGAGACAGAATTGTAGCAAGGCACAGATCTGGCCAAGGTTACAAAAGAATTTCTGCATTACTCAATGTTCCTAAGAGCACATTGGCCTCCATAATCCTTAAATGGAAGAAGTTTGGGACCACCAGAAGTGTTCCTAGACCAAGCCGTCCAGCCAAACTGAGCAATCGTGGGAGAAGAGCCTTGGTGAGAGAGGTAAAGAAGAACCCCAAGATCACTGTGGCTGAGCTCCAGAGATGCAGTAGGGAAATGGGAGAAAGTTCCACAAAGTCAACTATCACTGCAGCCCTCCACCAGTCTGGCCTTTATGGCAGAGTGGCCTGACGGAAGCCTCTCCTCTGTGCAAGACATATGAAAGCCCGCATAGAGTTTGCTCAACAACACATGAAAGACTCCCAGACTATGAGAAATAAGATTCTCTAGTCTGATGGGACAACTATAGAACTTTTTGGTGATAATTCTAAGCGGTATGTGTGGAGAAAACCAGGCACTGCTCATCACCTGCCCAATACAATCCAAACAGTGAAACATGGTGGTGGCAGCATCATGCTATGGGGGAGTTTTTCAGCTGGAGGGACAGGATGACTGGTTGCAATTGAAGGAAACATGAATGCGGCCAAATACAGAGATATCCTGGATGTAAACCTCTTCCAGAGTGCTCTGGACCTCAGACTTGGCTGAAGGTTCACCTTCCAACAAGACAATGACCCTAAGCGCACAGCTAAAATAACAAAGGAGTGGTTCAGAACAACTCTGTGACCATTATTGACTGGCGCAGCGAGAGCCCTGACCTAAACCCAATTGAGCATCTCTCGAGAGACCTGAAAATGACTGTCTACCAACGTACACCATCCAACCTGACGGAACTGGAAAGGATCTGCAAGGAAGAATGGCAGAGGATCCCCAAATACAGGTGTGAAAAACTTGATACATCATTCCAAATAAGACTCATGGCTGTACTAGCTCAAAAGGGTGCTTCTACTCAATACTGAGCAAAGGGTCTGAATACTTATGACCATGTGATATTTCAGTTTTTATTTTTTAATAAATTTGCAAAAATTTCTACATTTCTTGTTTTTTTTTTCAGTCAAGATGGGGTGCAGAGTGTACTTTAATGAGAAAAAAATGAACTTTTTAGAATTTACCAAATGGCTGCAATGAAACAAAGAGTGAAAAATGTAAAGGGGTCTGAATACTTTCCGTACCCACTGTAGGTAACGTACAAACCAGGAAGACAAATACCTGACTGGACCTGACAAGTGCCTGTTCAGATTAGGAAATAAAACCTTCTCTGACCCTGGTCTGTCCCTGCCTGACCATGGAGGTTAGCATCATAAGATAATGTAATGGAGACCACACTCGGCGGCAGCTTACCCTGAATGTCCTTAGCAGCTCCTAAGATAGCTAAAGTTGCAGTTCCCTAAGGAATGTGTAACGGGTCTGGGAGGTGGAACCTCTGAGCTACGATACAAAGGGGCAGTCCTTGTAAGGAAGCGGGTGGCTCCCAGGGTAGGCGGGCAGGTAGTCACGGCAAGTGACGGGGACAGTCTCTGGGTAGAAGGGCAGGAGGTCACGGCAAGTGACAGGGACCGTCTCTGGGTAGAAGGGCAGGAGGTCACGGCAAGTGACGGGGACAGTCTCTAGGTAGAAGGGCAGGAGGTCACGGCAAGTGACAGGAACAGTCTCTTGACAGGTGGGTGGTCACGGCAAGTGACGACGAAGCCTCCAGATAGGCTAGCAGGCAGGTAGCAGGCGGACGCTCCCAGGTGAGCGGGTAAGAGTCTCTGGACAGGCAGGTGGTCACAGCACGTGACGGCAGAGCCTCCAGGTAGGCTAGCAGGCAGGTAGCAGATGAGCGCTCCCAGGTGAGCGGGCAATCAGATCCATAGACAGACTGGCAGGGCTGGTAGGCAGACTGTCGGACCGCAGGAATACAAGTAGATAGACAAGTATCAGGCAGGTATCAAGCAGGAATCTGGCAGGTAACTGGTAACGGGACCTGAGGGCTGAAGCAGAGTGATAGACTATGCAACAACATTGCTCGGGCACCTCCATTTTGGAGGAGGTGCCTTATATATGGTGAGGTCCTCCGGCCATTGGCCGGGGACTCCTTAGGACAACGTGCGCGGCCCCTTTAAGAGATGGGGAGCGCGCGCGTGTGCGCCCTAAGCACAGTGGCCGGGAAGCAGCACGCGCTGCCAGCAGAGCGGGAGGAAGACGCCGGGCACGGAGCGGAGAGGTGAGGGGAACAGCATCCCTGCCTAGCAGGAGGCAGGGACGCCGACGCTACAGAATGCAAGAATTACACACAAAACTACTGCAACCAACACAAACTACAACAAAGTGAATTAATACAAAAAAGTCTATCACCAGCAGGAAACACCAGTAGGGGAAGCTATTGAAGGCTGCACCCGAAAGGTGATAGGACAGACAAACAGGGTAAATGAAAAACACCTGTTACCCAAAGCAGACAGAAACAAAGATAACAAAACTAAAACACCCAAAGAAAAGGTGTATCTGTTGTGGCTCAGCGGAAAGAGATGCCAGCCACAGAACACAGAATCAAGAGTTCGAATCCAAAAGCATGACATCCTTGTAAAATATTGACAGTTTTCTGTGTACACTGGAAGTAGACAAAAAGGTGCCAATGAGTGGTGAAAGCATAGTTTATACAGAGCTCATGAATATAGAAGATTACATGGCAGAACTGATGCACTGCAGAGCAGGCTGTCAGTCAGTGTTGGGGTGTGGTTTCAGCTGCCGCTGACTGTTTAATGAGCAGTGACTGAAGCCGCCCTGGCCGGAACTCTATGACTGAAAGCCTGAGGCTGCTGGGAGTAATAAAGTTAATTTCTTCCCAGCAGCCGGGCCCCGAGGTGCTTTAGAACTATTAATCTGAACATTAACCCCATATCTGCAGGTTAATAGCTCTTTTTGACATGACAGGTTCTCTTTAAATTTAAACTGCCATTGACTGAAGGTCCAATTACACTTCATGATTATCATGAATGAGCGTTCCTAGATCATTTCACAATAATCGTGCAGTCTAAACAGACTGCCAGTCACCCAATGTATGAGAAAATTGTGTGATCGTTAGGTGAAAAGATCTTTTGACCTGCACAAAAAAATAATCGCGGACCATGTGCACTGAACAACCTATATACAGATCATTCAGTGCACATCTGAAGAGTGGTCTGCCAATGTAAACAGGCTATTAAACTACCGCCGATCAGTAAATATGTGTCGGAGAGAGTTGGAAGGCAAATCAAATTATTGCAATAGCTCAGTAATATCTGCGGGTTCAGCCAATTTTAATGTGTGGGCCTTAACTCTCCCTTTAGCAAATCCTGTTCCCAAAGGCCGCCACTATACTTAAAGTGGTATTCCTATTTCCAACATCCTATTCCGATATATACTAGGTTTAATAATAATATTAGCAAATACCTCCAATTACAAATGGCGTATAGTTCTTCTGATTCGCCATGTCGCTTACCCCATAACGTTGGCACCTCATTTATGCATTTTACTCAAAATGTGGAGTACATTTCTGCTGTATGTGAGCTGGGGATGTTAAAAAGTCCCCATTATCTCAATGTGGGCGGAATGTGTATAGTGTTGTTTGCGTTGGCAAGCTTTTGTTTTTCCAGGTTTGGAAATCTTCTCTACTTGCCAGTTTGATTGATGAGGACTCTTTCCTACCTACAGGGACCAATTTTATGTATCCTAACAACTATTATATGTATTTATTAACATGTTAAAATGTGTGGACAACATAGCATAGTACATTAGGAGCTTGGGGATGCGTAAAAGAGGTGTGCCATGTTCTCCTGCACCAATATCAACCAGCAATAATATGTCTCTTTGAGGAACACGTGGTGAAAGACAAAATTCACTAGCTGCACCATGCATGTTGCAGACTTGGAGGGTCAATTTATTTCTGCATGATGTTTTTTATATAATGTAATGTGTATTCTAGTGGCACTTTATATTCCTCCACCACACTCAGATGAAGCTCTTAAAAGGATATGAATCTTTATATCTACTCTTCCGAGCTATT
Organism: Phyllobates terribilis; assembly: GCF_046119375.1. Classification (NCBI taxonomy): domain Eukaryota; kingdom Metazoa; phylum Chordata; class Amphibia; order Anura; family Dendrobatidae; genus Phyllobates; species Phyllobates terribilis. The sequence continues at coordinate 333,983,208 of NW_027362771.1, forward strand.
ATAGTGGGTGATTTCAATATTTACTACATTCATTTTGGGACAAGTTTCAGATAGGAATCATACCAGAGTTGGCACTACTGACCTCTTTTACATGGGTTTTATCAAAAGTGTGTTTTGTAGATGTGTGGAGCATCAGATATCCTATGGTCAATCAGTGTTTCTCAGTGTTTCTGTTACTCCTCATCACTACATTCCCTGTCCCTGTCTAGAACTGATATCACCAGGGAAATACCAGTATATTGCCATATGTGAAATCTGTGCCTTGGAGCATCTGCAATCACTTCCCCATACGTGTGCAGTTGGAATTAGGTGATATGTGCTCAAATAACATAGGCTTATGGTTTTGTAACACTTTTTGGATACAAACCATTTGAGGCTCTCTGTACACATGAGCATGTTCTTAAATATTCCCTCTTGAATGAGCCTTTGGCCTCCAATCGCTTGGTTTCGGATGCCATGAATTCGTATATACGGGGATTGAACTTTAATGGAATCAGTAAATGGAAATCCAAAACAAGTGAACTCACACAGGAGTTGAAAAAGAGAGTGTGGCAAAAGGAGATGGTTTTTAGTCATGGCAAAAGAATATAATCTTGAAAACACTCAGAAACTACTACGTTTTTTGAAGAGTTAGAAAGCGCCTGTCATTTATTAGCGACCATAGTTGAGGCTCAAAGCGAAATATTATATATATCTGACTTGACCTTGGAGAGTGGGGACATGATTACGGGGAGTATATATATATTTAGGGTCTCATGTTACTATTGTTCCAGCCTATACTCATCTAAGTCTACTTCTCAAATGACAGTGGTTGAAGAGTCTCTAGATTGTATACCACTTACAAACTTCTCCAGTGACGATAAAGAGATTTTGGAGCAGCCCTCCTCTATAGAACAACTAAGTGAGGGGTTGCAGAAGGTACAAAACAAAAGGGCCCCGGGGTTGAATGGACTCTGTTGAGTTACTTAAAAGATATGGTGACCTATTGCTTCCTCGACTATTAACTATTTTTTGAAGAATCAGTCTAGGTGGGATCCCTTCCATATTCAATGAAAGAGGCAATGATTTCACTGCTAAAAAGTGGGAATAAACCTCCCCTGCCTGACTCTTAATAGCCAATATCCCTACTCCCTATACTGTATATGTCAAGCTGCTAGCTAAAATTTTGTCATGTGTGATTACTGGAGTGTTTCTTGGGGACCAGACTTGCTTTATGCCGAATAAGTCCACATATATTCATTTGTGATGTCTCTCCCTTGGACTGCATTTCATATCAGATGACTTGGGTACAAGAGCTGACCTTTCCCTTAACTCTGCCAAAACCATTCACAGCATTGAGTAGAACTTTATATGGGTTGTCCTGAATGAGATGGGATTTGGCCCTAAGTTTATTACATATATGCAGCTACTGTGTCACGCTCGCTTGTGACGTACGTGGTTTGTGGACCCACTGTGCCACGGGACCAAGCTTGGCTATGAGAGGCATAGCTAAGTGGCTACCTGGTGTTCACTGGAGATCCTGATGGTGGAGTCAGGCTTGAGCTGCAGGTGCCGCCAGGTACCACTCCTAAGCAATCACCGATACTACAACTACCAATCCCAGGGGTCAGGTTCGCTGGACGTGGACATGCACGGGAGTGGGGTCACAGACAGGAAGGATTCGGAGACTGGCAGACAGTATGGACAATGTGGACTTCGAGGACAGGTTCTTGTTCAGACACACAAGTCTCAGGAAACGGTTCAGGTATCGCCAAGGTGGCTTCAGGGTCACGTATAAACTACACAGGACTACAGGAACAATATAGGATAGGGAAATAACTATATTAGACTAAGTACGGGGGACCTGGCAACATACAGTTGCACACACAATATCACTAACAAATTATAGGGGTTGCTCAGGCACCCCCTATTGGGGAGGGTGCCTTTTATACAAAAAGGGAGGCATCTTTGCAGGTGCGTGCACAGCCCCTTTAAGAGCAGGGGAGGGATCGCGCGGACTAGGCGCACCTTCGGAAATCTGTGCGGCGCTCATAGGAGACAAAGAAGCATAAGGATGCTGCCACAGCCAGGGCGCTTAGTATGCCGGCGTCACAGCATGCAGGATGGAGGGGAACAATGCGTGGGTACTGGCAATGGGTGTTACAGTCCCCCCCTTATTCTCCCTCTTCTTCAGGCCCACAAGGACTCACTTACGCCCATATGGAGCCAGATTCTTCTTCTTGAACTCCCATGATCTCTCATCAGGATAACGTTCTCTCCAAGCCAATGGAAGAAAGGTTACATCTTCCACCTTCTTCTTGGCCAGGATGCTTCTCACCGACATCATCGGAGCAGAGTGGAGCGAGTGTGGCAACAGGAATCTTGAATTGCTGAGTCTCTATTAGTCCGGCAACACTAGCTATCCCCTTGGAAGAAATTAAACTGGGATTCCCCCTCCTGGTTAGTAGATAGAAGAGACTCAGAATATGCCTTCGCCTTGATGTTCTCATCCTGCAATCACCGGAGCCAGAAAATACCTTCTCTGGGTCTTTTTTCAAATTGGTCTCACCGAGGATACGTCCTTGAGGTGAAGGGGTTCCAGGAAACAGGTCCTTGGAACAATCATGGAAACAGTGTGGAGATATCGCCTCTGCTTCCCTTCTCTCAGAGATGTCACTACACAAGGAATCGGCGACAAGTAGACCGGGTGGAGAAGATGGCAACACTAGCAGCCGAGCTGGACAAAGAGGGACCAGGCATCAGACACTTCTTGTAACACGACTGTCCCCAACAAAGCACCTCTCCGGACCTCCAATCTAGCACAGGCTCATGAGTTCTCAGCCATGGAAGACCTAAAAGAAGTCACTAAAATATATCAGACAGCACATGGAAAGCAATTTTCTCCGAATGCAATGCTCCTTTCTGGAGCTCTACTGGTTCCGTGATGACTTAATTGACTTTGGATAGGTCCTTTCCTTCAATGGATGATACTCTCAGCTGATTCTGGAGGCATTGGATGGGAATCTGATACCGGTCCACCACGGCCTGCTGTAAGAAATTTCCCGCCGAACCGGAGTCCAGATAAGCTGTTTTGATGAACTGGAAACCTCCACAGGACACGCATACGTTCAAAGTCAGCGGTGAAGAATCTCCACTCACACCCAGGGAAGCTTCACCTATAGGCCCTAGGTTTTGGAGTTTTTCAGACCTCTCAGGATAGCTACGAATTAAGTGCTCTGCACTACCGCAGTCGAAGCACACTCCCTTGGCACGACCACGTTCCGGCTGCTGCTCTGCAAGCCTAACACAATTGATCTGCATGAGTTATGTTCCGGACAACATCCTCCCCAGAGCCTGGAAGAGGTCATTTATATAAAGTGATAAAAGATGATTTCTCAACAACAAGGCATCTGATATGAGGCATACAGATAGGACTATATCCAGCATTCTGTAGGCTGTATGCCCATCTTAATATTTTAGATAGGTCAAATGTGACAGATTCCCTTTAATAAAACCAGGGGAGGAGTCCTGAGGAGATAATTTGCATATTCCCACTGCATTTTGGGGTAAGTGAAGAGTCTCCGCGAGCTCAAAGAACACTGGATTTTGGCTGTTGGAGCTGAAAAGAGGACATCGGTAAACCAGGGGAGGAGTCCTGAGGAGATAATTTGCATATTCCCACTGCATTTTGGGGTAAGTGAAGAGTCTCCGCGAGCTCAAAGAACACTGGATTTTGGCTGTTGGAGCTGAAAAGAGGACATCGGTAAACCGCGCGCCATTTTGAAGCTTTTTTTTTTAAGCTTTTTTCACTGTTTTCAGAACATTAACAATAAGAACATGGAAGAGTCCAGGAGCCATTTGGTGAGCTGCATATCCTGCTACATGTTCACAGACTGGCCAGTGGAAAAGCCAAACTTCACATGCCAGAAATGCAAGCTTGTGTCCCTGTTGGAGGAAAAGTTGCGAAATCTAGAAGAGAGGTTAACTACCTTGAAAATCATTAAGGAAGGTGAAGAGTTCTTAGACAGAGCAGAATTATCTCTTCATGATTCAGAAAGAGAAGAAATTCGAACTGCACCTGACGAAACAGAGGAATGGAAGCATGTGACCCACAGAAGCAGGAGGATCGAGAGGCAGTCAGCACCCATACTGCTCAGGAACCAGTACCAGGCTCTCACGCAGGAGAACCATGAAGAAATACAGCAAAATAAGACTTTGCCAGCAATGAATAACCTTGTAAGCCCTCAGAATCCTCCTGGATGGAGAAAGAAGAATGTTGTGAAGAAAAAACGGAGAGTGGTGGTCATGGGGGATTCCCTGTTAAGAGGAACAGAGGCCGCTATCTGCAGACCAGACATAACCTCAAGAGAAATGTGCTGTCTTCCAGGAGCAAAAATTAAAGATGTGTCTGACAGGATATCAAGACTCTTCAGACCTACAGATCACTACCCATTCCTGCTAATACATGTGGGGACAAATGACACCGCAAGAAAGGACCTGGAAACCATCTGCAGTGACTTTGAAGACTTAGGCAAGAAAGTGAAAGAATTGGGAGCGCAGGTGGTCTTCTCATCCATCCTCCCAGTGGATGGCCATGGAACAATGAGGTGGAATAAGATTCTACAGGTGAACAACTGGCTACGTCGATGGTGCCGTCAACAAGGATTTGGATTTCTGGATCACGGAATGAATTACCTATACGATGGACTACTTGCTAGAGATGGGGTGCACCTTACGAAGACTGGAAAACATGTATTTGGAAGTCGCCTTGCTACACTCATCAGAAGAGCTTTAAACTAGAACAATGTGGGAAGGGAAGCAAAAGGCCAGAAAAAGCCATACAGCTGACAAATACTATTGAGATCTCTGCTACTGGAAGTGGAAAGGAAGAACAAAGACAAAACAATTTAAATAATAAAAATATGGGAGGAAGAGAAACCAATCACAAACTAAAATGTTTTTATACAAATGCACAAAGCATGGGCAACAAACAAGGAGAATTGGAACTACTAATGCAGGAAAAGGAATATGATGTCATTGGAATCACTGAAACTTGGTGGGACGATACACATGATTGGAATAAAAGGCTAAAAGGATACAACTTATTTGCAAGAAACAGACTTGATAAACGAGGAGGAGGTGTTGCATTGTATGTTAGAAAAGCGTATATCTGCACAGAGATTGAAGCTTCAGAGACTGGGAGTTCTGTGGAAACTGTTTGGGTAAGAATACAAGGAGAGAACAACGGAAAGGACACCATTGTAGGCATTTACTACAGGCCACCTGGGCAAGCTGAAGATATGGATGAACTCTTTATGTATCAAATGACCAAGTTCTCCAAAAAATATGACGTAGTGGTCATGGGAGATTTCAACTATCCAGACATTTGTTGGGAATCTCTCTCAAGTAAAACTAACAGGTCAAGCAAATTCTTATCCTCTCTTGCTGACAACTTTATCTTCCAAAAGGTAGGGGAGAAAACAAGGGGATCTGCTACTTTGGATCTAATCCTTATAAACAGGGAGGAAATGGTTGAGGAGGTAAAGGTGGCTGGGACCCTAGGAGGCAGCGATCATGCTATTATAGAATTTTGGATAACTAGAGGAGGAAGACATGTGAAGACTCAGACTTCAAGGTTAGATTTTAGAAAGGCAGATTTTAAGAGACTCAGAAAGAGAATAGGAGGGATCCAATGGCTGGATGTCCTTAAGGACAAAAATGTCCAGGAAGGATGGGAAATTTTTAAAAATGAGATTCTCAAAGCACAATCGTTAACAATCCCGAAAAGTAGGAAGAATGGGAAGCATTTAAGGAAACCAGGATGGATGAACACAGAACTTAAACACATGCTAAAAAGAAAGAAAGAAATGTTTATTAAATGGAAAGAGGGAGGCATATCTAAAGAAGATTATAATGCAGTCTGCAGATCCTGTAGGGCACGTATCAGGTTAGCTAAAGCTGACAATGAATTAAGGCTTGCAAGAGATGTCAAAAGCAATAAAAAAGGATTTTGGGGGTATGTCAAAAGTAAAAGAAAAGTCAAAGATGCTATAGGATTTTTACAGGATGAAAATGGAGAAATGGTAAGAGAGGATGTTGAGAAGGCCGAACTTTTTAATTCCTATTTTGCATCTGTTTTCTCTCAGAAAGAAAATGTAACATCAGCTGATCTTCACTGTCCTTTTAAAGGAATAGAGGAATCCAAGTTATCTGTAAACAGAAAGATTGTGAGGGAATATTTAGCTAACATAAATGAGTTCAAGTCTCCAGGTCCAGATGAATTACACCCCAGAGTACTGAAGGAGATCGTAGAAGAAATTTTAGAACCACTCTCCATAATCTTTGAAAATTCTTGGAGAACAGGAGAAGTCCCAGAAGACTGGAGAAGAGCAAATGTTGTTCCTATCTTCAAAAAGGGGAAGAAGGTGGACCCAGGGAACTATAGGCCGGTGAGTCTGACTTCTATACCAGGAAAGATCTTTGAACAAATTATTAAACAACATGTATGTAAGTACATGGATAAGAATGAAGTGATTAACCAGAGTCAGCATGGGTTTGTAACTAACAAGTCATGTCAGACTAACTTAATTTCCTTCTATGACAGAATCACTGACTGGGTGGATCAGGGAAATGCAGTAGATATAGTATATCTTGACTTCAGCAAAGCATTTGACAAAGTATCTCACACCATCCTTATTGAAAAAATGACCAAGTATGCAATGGACCAGGCAACTGTTAGGTGGATTCATAACTGGCTTAGTGATCGGACTCAAAGGGTGGTTGTAAATGGCTTCACATCCAGCTGGATGAATGTCTCAAGTGGGGTACCACAGGGCTCCGTCCTGGGACCTGTATTGTTCAACATCTTTATCAATGATTTAGATGAAGGAATTGAGGGTAAACTGATTAAATTTGCTGATGACACAAAGCTAGGAGGGATAGCTAATACTAGAGAAGAGAGAGAGAGGATTCAAAAAGACCTAAATAAACTGGAGCAGTGGGCAGCAACCAACAGAATGGTTTTTAACAGGGAAAAATGCAAAGTACTACATCTGGGCAATAAAAATGAAAAAAGCATATACAGAATGGGAGGAATAGAGCTAAGCAACAGTACATGTGAAAAAGACTTAGGTATACTAATAGATCATAGACTGAACATGAGTCAACAGTGTGATGCAGCAGCAAAAAAGGCAAATACAATTCTGGGATGTATTAACAGAAGCATACAGTCTAGATCACGTGAAGTCATTATCGGTCTTTACTCCTCTTTGGTCAGACCTCATCTGGAATACTGTGTACAGTTTTGGGCACCACATTTTAAAAAAGACATAGACAAACTGTAGCAAGTTCAGAGAAGAGCGACCAGAATGGTGACTGGTCTGCAAACCATGTCCTATGAGGAATGGTTGCAGGATTTGGGAATGTTTAGCTTGCAAAAAAGAAGACTGAGAGGAGACTTAATAGCTGTCTACAAATATGTCAAGGGCTGTCACATTGTAGAAGGATCATCTTTATTCTCATTTGCACAAGGAAAGACTAGAAGCAATGGGATGAAACTAAATGGGAGGAGACACAGATTAGATATTAGAAAAAACTTTTTGACAGTTAGGGTGATTAATGAGTGGAACAGGCTGCCACGAGAGGTGGTGAGTTCCCCTTCAATGGACGTCTTCAAACAGAGGCTGGACAGACATCTGTCTGAGATGATCTAGTGAATCCTGCTTTGAGCAGGGGGTTGGACCAGATGACGCATGAGGTCCCTTCCAACTCTACCATTTTATGATTCTATGATTCTATGATTTTTAATACACCTGGTGTGGGAATGTCTGAATATTAAGGAATACTGTAAGGAGGTCATCGACTTAGTAATACAAGTATATGGAGTCCACATACAATCAGATTTGAGGATTTTTATCCTGGGCCTCTGGGGTGAGTTAATCTGGATTCCCATTAAGTGATAGACATCTCTTGTATACTATTCCTGCTGCTCTATTGTTACAGGAACTGAAGTAAAAAATAAATAATACCATACCCTTAGGAAAAAAAATACAAAAAATGAACGGGGTCCATGGATAGACTCTCCAGGTATTGCATCTAACTTACTATTGAAAGATAGAATGATGGATTGGCTGCCCTTCTCCACAATGTATTGTGGGATTTCTACTCACCTGAGTGCGTTGGGAGGCAAAACAGGAAGTGCTTCCATTTAAAGGTCCATTCTGGTTTATTGCAGTGTCATAAACCAGCCATAAGCTAAGAAAAATACATGGCCTTAGTTCAGGAAAACAAAGTAAACAGTTCTTTTCGCAAAGTCTCTTGAGAGCCAGTCCTGGTCACATAGGCTGGATAGCATCCAGTACACCGGTTCAGTTTGGAGATATCATACAGGAGGACCTCTTCACACAGAGACCATGTACCGAACAATGGCCTCCATTTTAACTTGTTAACCACACCCAGAGGTGAGGTATGTGGGCAGCGAGACCCGCCCATCTCTCCGACTACCCCTAAAACCTGGCCCAGATGCACCAAACAATCCTCTTAGCGCTTATGTAGAGCAATATTCCAGGATTACATCACTGATAACAAACATCTCTGTGATACATACCTCCCATCAACTATGTGTCCGTGAGCTACCTTACAGTATACTCAGTGCTAATGAGGAGTTATACTAAATCTTTCCTGCTTACTCTATATCAGGCTCTTGGGTGTGCTCTCCCTTGTGCCATATGTCCTACACATAGCTGAAGGTTTTGATCCTTGTAGTCCTCATTCTATATTTTAAATATCCAGTTATTACAGAGCTTGTATGTAGGATTTTGTTTAGTATACCTCTATAGTAATTTTAATTGTGCATGGGCGGGTCGGGAGTAAAATATGTACTTTGCTGTATATGTTTATATATCATAATGGTGATAATTGTAGATTTATGGTCCCTGCTTTTGGGGTTTTATCTTTTTTTTTCCTCTTTTTGTTTTTCTGTATTATTTACTCTGTTTAGTTCTTGTAAAGGTGCTGGATACAGTCCTAGTAGACCTCAGAGTATAATGCACATCTTTTTGGTTCAATTTGAGGATCTTGAATGCTTTCAATTCTAATTGATTCATGGTAAATTTAATTTCAAGGAAAATTCTGCGAAGCTGGATAAATTGAATTTCAAAATATTCTCTCATCTCTACGCAAGAGATTTTCATGTTGTCATGCATATAAAGGTAAAGGAAGCCTACTGACTGCAACAAAATGAAACAAAAGGTCGATTTAGGTACTCACGTTTCAGACAAAATGTTGAAGATAAGCTAGGTTTACCTGGTAAACTTCAAAGACCAATCATAGAGGTCACAAAAACACAGTTTCTTCATACCAATTTCTTGTTTCTTGTGTATTATGAGCAAACCTTTGGTCTGGTTGACCCTGACATTCTGTACCTCTGGAAACTTTGTGCCATGTTTGTGTTTCCACTCAGAGAGATCTCAGACTCAAAAGTTGCTATATTTGCCAAAATTTTGTGTGATTTTTACCCAATGTTATCAAGTGAGGGTAAGATAGCACAGTTTGTTGTAACCAATATTTCTACTTGTTATAGATTTTTTTTTGTTATCTTCTACTTTTGGCAAGAAGCAATTGTCTCTGAATACATGTGACTTCTAGGAACGTTTTGGCAAGCGTTTCTACTTGTTAGCTAAGGCACTGTGGTCATAGTATAAATAGAGAGGTAAAAGCGTTTAGTATTTGTTAACAATATCAGTTAAAATGTTATTTTAACATAATTATTTTATATTTTTACAGAAGCTAGACAACCTTTTGATCTGAATGAACACTATGTGATGCTTAAAACAGCCCTCCACTCTGGCAATGAAAAGTAACTATACATTTCTCATGTATAATCACTCTGGTGGCACAGGGAGTGCAGTGGAAAGTCTGAACCACATCTTCCTTGTATTGTGGGATGGAGAAGGCAGATGAAGCTTGGTTTAGACCAGGGGTGGGTAGTTCATTTTCTCGAAGGACCACATGAGAGACTGTGACTGTTGTGGAGGGCCAAACCAATAGGTTGAAATTAATTCTGCTCAATATTAATATTAACATATTAATTATAATTATTTTATTTACATATTAATTGTAGCACTTAATATTGCGCAGAATTAAGTATGCTGTCATCCCCTTATATATCTTATGAGCCCGCATACATCCCCCTATATGCCGTATGAGCCCACACACAGTCCCCTATATATAGTAAGAGCCCACACACAGTCCCTACATACAATATGAGCCCCCCACATAGTCCCTCTATATACAGTATGAGCCCCCACATAGCCCCCTGTATATAGTGTGAGCACCCACATAGCCTCTCTATACACAATATGAGCCCTCACATAACCCCCTTTATACAGTATTTTCCCCACATAGCCCCTCTACATATAGTATAAGCCCCCACATAGCCCCCTGTATTGTGTGAGCACCCACATAGCCTCTCTATATACAATATGAGCCCTCACATATCCCCCTTTATACAGTATGAGCCCTCACATATTCACCTTTATACAGTATGAGCCCCCACATAGCCTGTGTCATGGGGATACCGCAACAGAGTGGGGCCAGAAGATTGTGGCGTCCGGTTACACAAACTCCTGCACTTATTACAACTGCTTCACCATCCTACTAAATAGTACAGGTTTCCTTGCTGTCATGGCAGGGGTTAATCAGTTCAGTTGATCTCTGGGAGCTCTCCATCCTGGTTTGTCTCAGCTGCTCTGTGTTGGCTACTCCCCTCTGGTATATATGTTCGCCACTGGCACTTGGGAGTTGCCAGTGATAGTTCTACTTCCTGGTTTGGTGGTGAAGGAGAAAGTTCAGTGTTCGGAGTTGCGGGTGGAGAGCTTTTCTGGAGATTGCTGCGTGGAGTTGGTTTGCGTGTTTTTCCTTATGCTCTGTTTCCCACTCCTTTGTTTTGTCAGTGTATTTGTATGATGGTAGTTTTCTTTTATCCCTTTCTGTTAACCCTGTCTGTCTGGTTAGTTTTTTCCTATACACTTCAGCCCCTCACCTCCCTGGGTAGGGGAGTGATCAGATAAGGGTTAAATTAGGAGCATAGATAGGTACGAGAACCTGGCATCTCCACCTTCAGGAGTAATCCGGGGGAAAGGGATAGACTAGTGCGCTCCTAGTTTAAGGGATCAGGTAGGTGCCCACAGTCTCTAATCACTATGTGACAGCCTCTCTATATACAGTGTAAGCCTCCACATAGCCTCCTATATAAAGTGTGAGCCTTCTATATACATTATGAGCCTCGCATATCCTTTCTATATACAATATGAGCCCTCACATAACCCCCTTTATACGGTATTTTCCCCACATAGCCCTCTATATATATTATAAGCCCCCACATAGCCCCCTGTATAGTGAGCACCTACATAGCCTCTCTATATTCAATATAAGCCCTCACATATTCACCTTTATACAGTATGAGCCCCCACATGGCCTCTGTTATGGGGATACCGCAACAGAGTGGGGCCAGAAGATTGTGGCGTCCGGTTACACAAACTCCTGCACTTATTAGAACTGCTTCACCATCCTATTAAATAGTACAGGTTTCCTTGCTGTCATGGCAGGGGTTAATCAGTTCAGTTGATCTCTGGGAGCTCTCCATCCTGGTTTGTCTCAGCTGCTCTGTGTTGGCTACTCCCCTCTGGTATATATGTTCACCACTGGCACTTGGGAGTTGCCAGTGATAGTTCTACTTCCTGGTTTGGTGGTGAAGGAGAAAGTTCAGTGTTTGGAGTTGGCGATTGGAGAGCTTTTCTGGAGATTGCTGCGTGGAGTTGGTTTGCATGTTTTTGCTTATGCTATGTTTCCCAGTCTGTTGTTCTGTCAGTGTATTTGTATGATTGCAATTTTCTTTTATCCCTGTCTGTTAACCCTGTCTGGTTAGTGTTTTCCTATACACTTCAACCCCTCACCTCCCTGGGTGTGGGAGGGATCAGATAAGGGTTAAGTTTGGAGCATAGATAGGTAAGAGAACCCGACGTCTCCACCTTCAAGAGTAAACCGGGGGACAGGGATAGACTAGTGCGCTCCTAGTTCAAGGGATCTGGTAGGTGCCCACAGTCCTTAATCGCTATGTTACAGCCTCTCTATATACAGTGTAAGTCTCCACATAGCCTCCAATATAAAGTGTGAGCCTCCTATATACATTATGAGCCTCGCATAGCCTTTCTATATACAATATGAGCCCTCACATAACCCCCTATATACAGTATGATCCTTCATGTAGCCTCCTTTATACAGTATGAGCCCCCACATAGTCTCCTAAATACAGTATGAGCCCCCACATAGACTCCTATATACAGTATGAGCCCCTACAAAGCCTCCTATATACAGTATGAGCCCTCACATAGACCTCTATATACATGTGAGCCTCCACATAGCCCCCTATATACAGTATAAGCCCCCACACAACCTCCTATATACAGTGTGAGCCCCCATATTGTCCCCTATATACAGTAAGAGCCCCACATAGCCTATCTATATACAGTGTGAGCCTCCACATAGCCCCCACATAGCCTCCTATATACAGTATGAGCCCCTATATACATTATGAGCATCCACATAGCCTCTCTATATATAATATAAGCCCTCACATAGCCACCTATATAGAGTATGAGTCTGCATGTAGCCTCCTATATACAATATGAGCCCCACATAGCCCTCCTATATATAGTATGAGACCCCACATTGTCTCTTAAATACAGTATGAACCCCCACATAGCTTCTATATACAGTATGCGCCCCGCATAGCCTATGTGCATTATGAGACCCACATAGCCTATCTATATACAATATGATCCCCACACAGCCTCCTATTTAAAGTAAGAACCCCTCCTATATACAGTATGAGCCCCCACATAGCCCATATATACAGTATGAGCCCTCACATAGCCCCTATATACAGTATGAGCCCCACATAGCCTCCTATATACAGTATGAGCCCCCACATTGCCTCCTATATACAGTATGAGCCCCACACATAGCCTCCTATATACAGTATTAGCCCCACATAGCTTCCTATATACAGTATGAGTCCCCACATAGTCTCTTAAATACACTATGAACCACCACATAGCCTCTATATACATTATGCGCCCCCACATAGCCTATATGCAGTATAAGACCCCATATGGCCTATCTGTATACGATAGGATCCCCCACATAGCCTCCTATATAAAGTATGAACCCATCCTATATACAGTGTGAGCTCCTAAATAGCCTCATATATACAGTGTGAGCCCCACATAGCCCCCAATATACAGTATATCCCCACATAGCCTCATATATACAGTATGAGCCCTCACATTGCCTCCTACATATAGTGTGAGCTCCATATAGCCTCCTATATACAGTATGAGCCCTCACATAGACCCCTATATACAATGTGAGCCCCCACATAGCCCCTATATATAGTATGAGGACTCACATAGCCCCTATATACAGTATGAGCCCCCACATAACCTCCTATATATAGAGTGAGCCCATACATAGGTCCCTATATACAGTGTGAGCCCCCACATAGCCTCTTATGTACAGTATGAGCCCTCACATAGACCCCTATATACAGTGTAATACCGCACCATATCCTCTCTATGTACAGTATGAGCCCCCACATGCAAACTTCCCATACATATACAAATTAAAAAAACACATACCTCGCTCTGTTTCCCCCCGACGCTCTGTTCCTGCCTCCTGTGCACTGACTCTCGGTAAGTCATCAAGTCGGCTGGCTCACACGCTAATTGGTGGAAGGAGCCACAGTTGTTGTTGTCTACAATGTCTGTGTAGTGATGTAGCCTGGTAATAATATAGACTTTTCTATAAAGTTCTTTATACTGTTATCATATTAAGATATATTATTATATTGTCTAAATGTTTGAACTACCTCATATGTGTACATATATGCTATATCACTTTTCCTACATCTGAGATCTGCAATATATACCAGGACTTTTTGTTGAGCAGTATATTGTATTGTACTTTAACCCAGGGATACCCACCTTTCTCTGTATTTGTACTGCTCTGTTTTTACCTATTTATATGTTCTCTTTTGTCATATTTTAATAATGAATAATAATAAAGACTCTTTTAGCCCTTTCTAAAAGTTTTATTTCTTTAGGCGTTTTATATCACATAAAATCCAAATAAAAAAACATTTAAGTTTGTGGGTGTAACATGAAAAAATGTGGAAAAGTTCACAGGGTATGAATACTTTTTCAAGGCACTGTAACTTGTTCTCTCTACTACTTATAATAAGAAGATTCTTTATTTATATAAGAGATTAAATACTTGAAAGTTTAACTCCTCCCTGTCCAGGAACATACAGGTGCGTCTCACTGAATTAGAATATCATCAAAAAGTTAATTTATTTCAGTTCTTCAATAGAAAAAGTGAAACTCATATATTATATAGAGTCATTAGAAACAGAGTGATCTATTTCAAGTGTTTATTTCTGTTAATGTTGATGATTATGGCTTACAGCCAATGAAAACACAGAAGTCATTATCTCAGTAAATTAGAATACTTTATAACTACAGCTTGAAAACTGTTTTTAAAATCCGAAATGTTGGCCTACTGAAATATATGTTCAGTAAATGCACTCAATACTTGGTCGGGGCTCCTTTTGCATCAATTACTGCATCAATGCGGCGTGGCATGGAGGCGATCAGCCTGTGGCACTGCTGAGGTGTTATGGAAGCCCATGTTGCTTTGATAGCAGCCTTCAGCTCCTCTGCATTGTTGGGTCTGGTGTCTCTCATCTTCCTCTTGACAACACCAAGGACAAGGTCAGGCAAGTTTGCTGGCCAATCAAGCACAGTGATACTGTTGTTTTGGTACTTTTGGCAGTGTGGACAGGTGCCAACTCCTGCTGGAGAATGAAATTTCCATCTCCAAAAAGCTTGTCGGCAGAGGGAAGCATGAAGTGCTCTAAAATTTCCTGGTAGATGGCTGCGCTGACTTTGGTCATGATAAAACACAGTGGGCCTACACCAGCAGAGGACATGGCTCCCCAAACCATCACTGATTGTGGAAACTTCACACTAGACCTCAAGCAGCTTGGATTGTGTGCCTCTCCACTCTTCCTCCAGACTCTGGGACCTTGATTTCCAAATGAATATTGGAACTCTGGGACCTTGTGGAGTATGTCAGTGACTGCCTTCTGGACATCTGTCAAGTCAGCAGTCTTCCCCATGATTGTGGAGCCTACTAAAACAGACTAAGGGACCTTTTTAAATGCTTAAGAAGCCTTTGCAGGTGTTTTTGTTAATTATTTTAATTTACTGAGATAATGACTTTTGTGTTTTCATTGGCTGTAAGCCATAATCATCAACATTAACAGAAATAAACACTTGAAATAGATCCCTCTGTTTGTAATGACTCTATATAATATATGAGTTTCACTTTTTGGATTGAAGAACTGAAATAAATTAACTTTTTGATGATATTCTAATTTTGTGAGATGCACCTGTAGTATTACAGTATATATGGGCAAATGTGCAAGCAAAGGAGTTATCTGGTGAAAACAAATGATCACCTCTCCACAGAGTTGGTAGAGGTCTGACTGCTGGAACCTGTACCATTTGGCAAAATGGGAATCTTTTATCCCTGTTAGAATGGAGCAGCATGATTGACCGCCACTCCATTCATTCCCTATTGGGCTGCCTAGTGCTGCGCTCTGCTTTTTCTGGCATACACATAGAGAATGAATGAAGCAATCATAATTGTACATCACAATTATGGTGTAAGCACAGTAGAGATGCAGGAGTCATTTGTATTTTACAGTCGCCAATCTGCTCTAAAGGGGATAATGCTTAACAGGTATTTGCATGTCGCAGCAGTGTGGGCCCCTAGAGTCAATCCTACTTGTGGATCCTAGGCACCTCTGTCTGACATTGGGTGACAGTGTCTTTCATTCTGCAGAGACAAGTCCTGAAAGAAGCCATAGCGGTCTGCGCCAGATGAAGAACAAAATGAAAGACTTCAAATGGAGATGTCACCAATCATTAGATTTAACTGTACACTATAATCTACATATTATCTATGGAGCTATAACTGTCACTAGTGATAATATTCGTGTTAGCCCTGTAGTTTTTCTTAATGATAAGTATGGTGGTATTACACTGTGTTCCAAATTATTATGCAAATAATATTTTCTCAGATTTTCCCAAATTACCTATATGAATTGCAGTCATTGTAATTTTCCAGTCAAATAACTATTAGAGTGCAATTGAAAGGTTTTTGTACAAACTGCCTATGATAACAGTATATTTTTAAAAAAATAAAAAACTCAAACTGCACTCAAAATGCATGTTCCAAATTATTATGCACAGCAGAGTTTTCAACCTTTTCATTTTAATAAAGAACAAAAAAAATGGTCATTTTTGAAATTATAAGCATTAGCAGGTTATTACAAACTGAAATCAAACAGTTTTCAACTCAAAACTTTATTCTAGGTGATGTAACATTTGCACATAGACCCCTTGTTCGAAAGGAGCTTCTGAACTCTCTCGTCCATTGAATCGGTCAGGTTTTGGATGGTTTCTGCTTTGATTGTTTTGCATGAGGACAGAATACCCTCCCAGAGCTGTTGCTTAGATGTGAACTGCCTCCCGCCATCATAGACACTCCTTTTGATGATGCTCCAGAGGTTCTCAATGGGGTTGAGGTCAGGGGAGCATGGGGGCCACACCATAAGTTTGTCCCCTTTTATGCCCATAGTAGCCAGAGATGCAGATGTGTTATGTGCAGCTTGAGACGGTGCATTATCATGCATGAAAATGATCTTGCTGCTGAATGCACGGTTCTTCTTCTTGAACCATGGAAGGAAGTGCTGTTTGAGAAACTCAACATACATTATGGAGTTCATCTTTACCCCTTCAGGGATCCTAAAAGGGCCGACAATCTCTCTCCCCATGATTCCAGCCCAAAACATTACTCCACCTCCTCCTTGTTAGCGCCGTAGCCGTGTTTGCATGGGGCGTCCATCAGCCAGCCATCCTCCACTCCATCCATCTGGACCATCGAGATCATTTCATGCATGATAATGCCCCGTCTCATGCTGCACATAACACATCTGCATCTCTGGCTGCTATGGGCACAAAAGGGGACAAACTTATGGTGTGGCACCCATGCTCCCCTGACCTCAACCCCATTGAGAACCTCTGGAGCATCATCAAAAGGAGTGTCTATGATGGTGGGAGGCAGTTCACATCTAAGCAACAGCTCTGGAAGGGTATTCTGTCCTCATGCAAAACAATTAAAGCAGAAACCATCCAAAACCTGACAAATTCAATGGACGAGAGAGTTCAGAAGCTCCTTTCGAACAAGGGGTCCTATGTGCAAATGTAACATCACCTAGAATAAAGTTTTGAGTTGAAAATTGTTTGATTTCAGTTTGTAATAACCTGCTAATACGTATAATTTCAAAAATGACCATTTTTTTGTTCTTTATTAAAATGAAAAGGTTGAAAACTCTGCTGTGCATAATAATTTGGAACATGCATTTTGAGTGCAGTTTGAGTTTTTTATTTTTTAAAAAATATACTGTTATCATAGGCAGTTTGTACAAAAACCTTTCAATTGTATTCTAATAGTTATTTGACTGGAAAATTACAATGACTGCAATTCATATAGGTAATTTGGGAAAATCTGAGAAAATATTATTTGCATAATAATTTGGAACACAGTGTATTCACTCACCACAGTATGTGATGATAATACATGGTCATGGTGTAATGGTATTTGTGCCTTGTATGTGGTGGTATCTATAATATAACGCTGCAAGCGTCCCTCTGTCTGAAGCCTTTATAGACTGCGCATGCGTGACACACAGTCTGGCTCCAGACAGAAGAACGCTTGGAGCCGTTACAGGTAAGAGGAGGTGTATGGCGCCGGTGATCGCGGTATGTGTAGACACTGAACGCATACCGCGATCTCCGGCGCCATACTTACATACTTACCTGACCGGGAGGAGCGTTGCCGCGGCGCCTCTCTCTTCGCTGGAGACCGGAGCAGGAGTGAGGCGTCGGATCGGTGCATGCGCATAGCGCTATCCGGCGCCATTTTACTGAAGACACAATTGCAGTGTCTTCAGCAAAATTGCGCCGGACAGCGCGGTGCTCTGGCGTAGCGCTACTCCCCGGCCTCCGGCAGAACAGGACGCAGCAGCGCTGGAGCACAGGGAAGAAAGGTGAGTATAAGTGTTTTTTGGATGTGTGTACAGCCTGAAAGGGATGCGGGGGCTACACATACCAGGATTGGGGTGAGGGGTACCACACATACCGGGATTGGGGGGATGAGGGGTACCACACATACCAGGATTGAGGGGATGAGGGGTGCCACGCATACCGGGATTGGGGGGATGAGGGGTGCCACGCATACCGAGATTGGGGGGATGAGGGGTGCCATGCATACCGGGATTGGGGGGATGAGGGGTGCCATGCATACCGGGATTGGGGGGATGAGGGGTGCCACGCATACCGGGATTGGGGGGATGAGGGGTGCCACGCATACCGGGATTGGGGGGATGAGGGGTGCCACGCACATCAGGATTCGGATGAGGGGGGCCATGCATACCAGGATAAGGAATACCATACATACCAGGATAGGGATAGGGTACCATGCATACCAGGATAGGGATGAGGTATGGGGTACCACGCATACCCGGATTGGGGTGAGGGGTACCATGCATACCAGGATTGGGGTGAGGGGTACCACACATACCAGGATTGGGGTGAGGGGTACCACACATACCAGGATTGGGGTGAGGGGTACCACACATACCAGGATTGGGGTGAGGGGTACCACACATACCAGGATTGGGGTGAGGGGTACCACGCATACCAGTATAGGATGGTGGGGACAGGATGGGGGAAGCACAAATACCAGGAGGGGGGCAGCACATACCAGCATTGGAAACCATATACCAATAAAAATGCTCGCCACCCGGGCGTAGAACGGGTTCGATAGCTAGTTATTAGTATATTGGTCTTGGTATCGTGTATTTAGCTCAGTAACAGTATGGAGATTTTTGTTATTTGGTAACTACATGACTATTATTTAGAAGAATTACTTTAAAAAAAGATCTTATTGCTGCATTTACCGTGAGATTTATACACTTTATCTATATAAATATATATATTTTATGGGTGGGGGGAGGAGCCACACATTTGGATGTCTTTATAGGCTTTGGCAATGCCACTGTGGCCAAGCATCTGAGCAACATGATTCTGGTAGTGGGTGTGAAGGTAGGGCAGGTCTAAATTTTGCATCAGGGTCCATAGGACTCTGATTCTTTTTTTCATAAATACTTTGTTCTGAGATCTTGGTTGTTACCAAGAACAACCTGTCACTAGAAGATTTCAGTCAAAGTTTTATTATTATCCTTAAAATGGAGCAGCTGTTATAACAACTTTGAACAAAATTTTTGTTGAGTTTGATTTTTCTGCTGATTAAGAATAAAATAGACATGCTGACTTCAAAACTGAAGTTAGTGTTCTTCTATCACGTCAGTTTTTTTTTATCTACAGCTTATCTTAATGTGATTACTCTAGGCTGGATCAAGGGTAGCACTAGTGATCTCCTATTGGCCGAGAATGAAGCGCCCTCGAGTGGGGAGGGGTGGAGGACAACCTTGGCGACCAGCAACAGGTTGTTATTTGTCTAGGCTATTCAGTTACACGTGAGACAGTGTGGCGAGAGGTTGTGTATATAGTGAAACGTGTTCCGAAAGTCTGTATACAAGGGATTAGCATATTTTTTTATTTACACACTCATTTCCTTTCTTTCAGATCATGTCTGTCTCTGCTATTTCTCACCGTAAGTGCCTAAACAGCGCTGATTTCTTTTGTTATATCTGCGGTAGTTTCACCACTCCCAGCCAAAGCATGCCTATTCTGCACATTTCAAAGTAAAACCTGGTGATCAAGATAAGTTTTGACCCCTCACAAGGTGTGAAAGCAGTGTGTGGAGAGTTTATAGATGTGGACAAAGGGAACACTTAATGAGATGCCATTTGATATAAATATAAAATAGAGTATCCTAGTCTACCGTCCAGTCCCTCATCAGATGAAATCCCAGTGCCAGTTTTCCGTGAACTACCTTCTTTTCAAGAACAAAATGATGGTCAAGAACAAAGTTACAGAAATGAGGAATTTGAAATTACAACCTATAACTCAAATAAATAGTGACTATTCATTGATAGCTCAAAGCGGAGCTTAAAAGTGTGTCCTTCCTCCTCAATGGCAATTTATTTGGCGCCGTCCCAATTTGCTATTCAGTTCCTCTTTGTGAAAAATATGGAGATATAAAGAGTCATTGAGTTGTTGCAATATCACAAACCCAATTGCATCATCTGTGTTGAACTTAAAATGGAATGCTTCCTTCTTGGTCAGCAATGCGGATACACCAAGTGTAGCAACTCATGAAGCAACTTATTAAAGCTTCGTCAAGTGAAGGAGACTGTTTCAAGTACCTCATTTTGGCATTTGGCCTGTCATTTAAAAAAATAAAGGTCGGCGTGTTTGATGGTCCACAGATTTGGCAGCTCATCAAAGATGAACATTTCATCAAGACAGTGTCAGAACTCCAAAAGAATATTTTGTTATCATTCAAAGACCTTGTCAAGGACTTTCTTGGAAATACACAAGCAAGCAATTACACAAAATTGTCCGAAAACTCTTGGAAAGCTACAAAATGCATGGTTGCAACATGAACATCAAGGTTCATTTTCTGAGTAGCCATCTTGCTAACTTCCCTAAAAACCTTGGTGCAGTAAGGTGAACAATTCAACCAAGGTTTGAAGGTCATGGAGGGATGGTATCAGTGTAGATGGGATGTACATCTGATGGCTGACTACACTGTGTGCAGAATTATTAGGCAAATGAGTATTTTAATCACATGATACTTTTTATACATGCTGTCCTACTCCAATCTTCATAGGCTTGAGAGCCAACTACCAATTAAGTAAATCTGGTGATGTGCATCTCTGTAATCAGGAGGGGTGTTGACTAATGACATCAACACCCTATATAAGGTGTGCTTAATTATTAGGCAACTTCCTTTCCTTTGGCAAAAGGGGTCAGAAGAGAGATTTGACGGGCTCTGAAAAGTCCAAAATTGTGAGATGTCTTGCAGAGGGATGCAGCAGTCTTGAAATTTCCAAACTTTTGAAGCGTGATCACCGAACAATCAAGCGTTTCATGGCAAATAGCCAACAGGGTCGCAAGAAGCGTGTTGGCCAAAGAAGGCGCAAAATAACTGCCCATGAATTGAGGAAAATCAAGCGTGAAGCTGCCAAGATGCCATTCACCACCAGTTTTGCCATATTTCAGAGCTGCAACGTTACTGGAGTATCAAAAAGCACAAGGTGTGCGATACTCAGGAACATGGCCAAGGTAAGGAAGGCTGAAAAACGACCACCTTTGAACAAGAAACATAAGACTGATGAAATGAGAGTGACTCTTGATGGGCCAGATGGATGGGCCAGAGGCTGGATCAGTAAAGGGCAGAGAGCTCCACTCTGACTCAGACGCCAGCAAGGTGGAGGTGGGGTACTGCTATGGGCTGGTATCATCAAAGATGAACTTGTGGGACCTTTTCGGGTTGAGGATGGAGTGAAGCTCAACTCCCAGACCTACTGCCAGTTTCTGGAAGACAACTTCTTCAAGCAGTGGTACAAGGAAGAAGTCGGTATCGTTCAAGAAAAACATAATTTTCATGCAGGACAATGCTCCATCACATGCATCCAACTACTCCACAGCGTGGCTGGCCAGTAAAGGTCTAAAAGAAGAAAAAATAATGACTTGGCCCCCTTGTTCACCTGATCTGAACCCCATAGAGAACCTGTGGTCCATCATAAAATGTGAGATCTACAGGGACGGAAAACAGTACACCTCTCGGAACAGTGTCTGGGAGGCTGTGGTGGCTGCTGCATGCAATGTTGATCGAAAACAGATCAAGCAACTGACAGAATCTATGGATGGAAGGCTGTTGAGTGTCATTATAAAGAAAGGTGGCTATATTGATCACTAATTTTTTGGTTTTTTGTTTTTGCATGTCAGAAATGTTTATTTCTAAATTTTGTGCACTGATATTGGTTTACCTGGTGAAAATAAACAAGTGAGATGGGATTATATTTGTTTTTTATTAAAACCAATCAAAGCAAAGAAGTATGAATACAAGTAAATTAAATTGCAATTTATTTAGATTATTTTAAAAAGACAACAATTTATAAAAGTACATAAAGGAGAAGTAAAAATGAAGATAACCACAGTGATAGGTAAGGAATACAAATATCAGTTTTTTGACAGACATAAACGCAGCCAGGGTTGTAAAGGGGCCATAATTTGGCACATTTAATTAAAGTGTCACGTGCAGCAGAATTTATATTTTGTTGGTTTAATTCAAGTGAAGGTGCCCATTTAAATTGATCAATAGAAAAAATATATATATATTTCCAATAAGGAAAATTTTTGGGGCTAAAGAGTGACCTGCAATGTTAGCAAGAAACACCTGGTAGGGCTATGCCGCGTCAAAATATAAGGGGCTTCAAAGTTCCCACTGCCACAAATATCCTGAAAGACCACAGATGTAGTATAATAACTCAAGGCAAAGTGCCAAACAATATAAACATATGTCAATAGTGGTTTACCAAAAGGTAGACAGGAAATACATCAAGGCATATTGGGTATAAGAAATAAGGGAAGGAAGCAATACAACCTTGTCACTGGAGGAAAGAACAACCCCAACACGCGTTTTGCATTCCGCTTCTTCGGGAGAAAGGGTACACAGGGAATACACATGCTCCCTTATATAAGGCTCTATTTGATGTGCACACGTGTGGCTATATCGGCGCTTCTGGAAGCCGCAGCAGAGCGGAAGCCGCGGCAGCAGCGTACCACATCATCTGTCCCCGCCCCCCGGCCGACGCGTCAGCCCAGAGGGAGGGGAGGCAACGCTGCTGGACGCGTCGCCACGGCAAGCATCTCCGCCCGCAAGGCGGAAGCGCACACAACAACACAGAACAGCTAACACCGATGAGAAACGGCGGTACATGGAATCGTACTGAGAAGGCAGCACCTTAGCAAAACCCATTTTCACGGCCCATTGAAAGAGAGTATCAGAAAGGAATGCTTATGCGGAATATAGACAGAGGAAGTGTGAAATGGGATATGCAGGTAAAAAACAATAAAAATAAGAAAGTATAAATTAATAAATTAAGGAAGGAAATAAATAGGAAAAGTGTATAACATCAGTTGATACTGAGTCACCATAAAAAAATTTTATGGCCTCCCAAGTCAAAGTGAGAAAAACACACAATATAAATAAGATAAAAACACCGTGCAACAACAAATTAAGGGGACACCAATTTAATAGAGGAAAAGTGACAAGGCATGATTAAATCTTAATATAAAAATATTTAATATATATATATATATCTATACATATATATATATTCCAAGTAAAGGAAAGTGCTAGTGCATAAATATATATACCTAAAAATTAATAGTGAATAACAGACCACCTAAATACATAAGGGATGTCTGCTTCCGTAATAAGGCAGGTAAAAGTGATAAAAAACAAACAAACAAACAACAAAACATTTTTTTATATATATAACCCTGTGTAATTATTCTCTCTGGAGACTGTGTAGGAGGGGGTGTGTGGGGAGGGGGTGGGGAGGAAGAGGAAAAAAAAAAAACATATACCATAAAGGTCTATTAATCATATGCAACTAGTATGGTCATCAGACCAGGTATTTCAATAAATAAATTAGGGGGATATATACAAATAATATCAGTAAGGGGGGATGAAGAAAGGGGACAAAAAAACGCATAGCCAGAGTCCACCAGTTTTCTTCCAATATGGGCAAAGCTTCCTTCGAACTTGTAGACATGCTGGGGAGATCCAATGGGTAAGTACACCATAGATAACCATCCATTGAAGATAGGAATTACAGCCACCGAAATCATTGTAGTAAAAAAGGATGTAACACTGCCAATCTGTATAGCACTATCAGGTGACTAAAGGGAAAAACAAAAACAAAAGAACACAGAGGTTTAGGAAACCGAAAATGATACAACCTATGTAAAACCACAATAAATTATTAAAATAGAGTGACACTACAGAAAGGGTGTAAAACTCAAGATTTCATTTAATCCTTTGGGTCGGACATAATCAATCCTCATAATCCATTGAGATTCTAATTGAGCCAGAGTTTTCCTCCAATTCCCACCACGACCATCACGGTGGACTCGATCTTTTCCAGAAATTCTCAGAGGTTTAGCATCACATCCATGATAAACTTTAAAATGCTTGGGAATTGGTTTGAGGGTAGACACATCCTGAATATCAATAGCATTGTTTATATCTCTTATGTGTTCACAAACTCTGATTCTGAGTTGGCGAGAGGTCAGACCCACTTAAATCAACCCGCAGGGACAAGTGGCATAGTACACGACTCCTTCAGTACCATAGGTGATATGTTGTGTTATCTTAAATTCTTTAGATCCATCGCTGGAAGTAAAGTTGAAGCACCATCTTAGGTTAGCACAGGCAGCACAGCTGCCACAAGGAAAAAAGCCCCATTTAGGGCCCCTGGACCCAAAGGCACGTTCCGGTCCCTGGTCTCTATGGTAACTATGAACCAACAAGTTCCGCAGATTCTTGGATCGCCTATACGTAACGGTGATCCAGTGGTATATTTAGACAGTACTTGGTCATTGTTACTAATAGGCCAAAATTTTTCCAAGGCTTTTTTTACTAGATCATGTAAAAAGGTTAAGGGTGGTAATGTGGTTATCTGGCCGGTTATGATGTACGAGAGAGAAGTCTTTCGACAATTAAGAGATGTTACTTGTTATAAAAGGCTAACATTTAATCCCACCCTTAGTTTTCAGAATCAACTCAACATGATACTTTTTAATAATTTGTTGTGGTTTTACATAGGTTTTATCATTTTCGGTTTCCTAAACCTCTGTGTTCTTTTGTTTTTGTTTTTCCCTTTAGTCACCTGATAGTGCTATACAGATTGGCAGTGTTACATCCTTTTTTACTACAATGATTTCGGTGGCTGTAATTCCTATCTTCAATGGATGGTTATCTATGGTGTACTTACCCATTGGATCTCCCCAGCATGTCTACAAGTTCGAAGGAAGCTTTGCCCATATTGGGAGAAAACTGGTGGACTCTAGCTATGCATTTTTTTGGCCCCTTTCTTCACCCCCCCTTACTGATATTATTTGTATATATCCCCCTAATTTATTTATTGAAATACCTGGTCTGATGACCATACTAGTTGCATATGAATAATAGACCTTTATGGTATATGTTTTTTTTTTTCCTCCCTTCCCCCCCACCCCCTCCCCACACACCCCCTCCTACACAGTCTCCAGAGAGAATAATTACACAGGGTTATATATATTAAAAAAAAAATTGTTGTTTTTTTTTTTATCACTTTTACCTGCCTTATTACGGAAGCAGCCATCCCTTATGTATTTAGGTGGTCTGTTATTCACTATTAATTTTTATGTATATATATTTATGCACTAGCACTTTCGTTTACTTGGAATATATATATATATATATGTATAGAGATATATATATATATTATATATTTTTATATTAAGATTTAATCATGCCTTGTCACTTTTCCTCTATTAAATTGGTGTCCCCTTAATTTGTTGTTGCACGTTGTTTTTATCTTATTTATATTGTGTGTTTTTTCTCACTTTGACTTGGGAGGCCACAAAAAATTTATATGGTGACACAGTATCAACTGATGTTATACACTTTTCCTATTTATTTATTTCCTTCCTTAATTTATTAATTTATACTTTCTTATTTTTATTGGTTTTTACCTGCATATCCCATTTCACACTTCCTCTGTCTATATTCCGCATAAGCATTCCTTTCCGATACTCTCTTTCAAAGGGCTGTGAAAATGGGTTTTGCTAAGGTGCTGCCTTCTCAGTACGATTACATGTACCGCCGTTTCTCATCGGTGTTAGCTGTCCTGTGTTGTGGTGTGCGCTTCCGCCTTGCGGGCGGAGATGGTTGCCGTGGCGATGCGTCCAGCAGCGTCGCCTCTCCCCTCCCTCTGGGCTGACGCGTCGGCCGGGGGGCGGGGACGGATGTCGTGGTACGCTGCTGCCGCGGCTTCCGCTCTGCTGCGGCTTCCGGAAGCGCCGATATAGCCACACATGTGCACATCAAATAGAGCCTTATATAAGGGAGCATGTGTATTCCCTATGTACCCTTCCCCCCGAAGAAGCGGAACGCGAAACGCGCGTTGGGGTTGTTCTTTCCTCCAGTGACAAGGTTGTATTGCTTCCTTCCCTTATTCCTTATACCCAATATGCCTTGATGTATTTCCTGTCTACCTTTTGGTAAACCACTATTGACATATGTTTATATTGTTTGGCACTTTGCCTTGAGTTATTATACTATATCTGTGGTCTTTCAGGATATTTGTGGCAGTGGGAACTTTGAAACCCCTTATATTTTGACGCGGCATAGCCCTACCAGGTGTTTCTTTCTAACATTGCAGGTCACTCTTTAGCCCCCAAAATTTTCCTTATTGGAAATATATATATATTTTTTTCTATTGATCAATTTAAATGGGCACCTTCACTTGAATTAAACCAACAAAATATAAATTCTGCTGCACGTGACACTTTAATTAAATGGGCCAAATTATGGCCCCTTTACAACCCTGGCTGCGTTTATGTCTGTCAAAAAACTGATATTTGTATTCCTTACCTATCACTGTGGTTACCTTCATTTTTACTTCTCCTTTATGTACTTTTATAAATTATTGTCTTTTTAAAATAATCTAAATAAATTGGAATTTAATTTATTTGCATTCATACTTCTTTGCTTTGATTGGTTTTAATAAAAAACAAATATAATCCCATCTCACTTGTTTATTTTCACCATGAAGTATTGCATCTAATAGGCCTCTTCTTTCATTTGGAATAATATTGGTTTTTATTAAGTTGCCTAATAATTCTGCACAGTAATAGTAACCTGCACAAACAGATATCCTCCTAAGATAGCCAAATCTAAAAAAAAACCACTCCAACTTCCAAAAATATTAAGCTTGGATATTTATGAGTCTTTTGGGCTGATTGAGAACATAGTTGTTGATCAATAATAAAAATAATCCTCTAAAATACACCTTGCCTAATAATTCTGCACACAGTTTATTGTTGGAGCATCAGGCGAGATTTTCCAGACTGAACACTCGAGGAAAAGCTATAAGCATACATTTTTAAGTTTACTACTACCTAACTTTACTACTTGCACACAATGTGACTTACAGTAATAATATATCCTTTTGTATGAACAAAATAGTTTTAAATAAACATTACATTCAGGTTATTCTTTGCATTATTTTCCATTGCATGTACATTTTGTATGGTTTTGGAGACAAATGGGGGGTATCCTGTAGCTTAAGAAGTTGTTGTGATAAAGAAAAACGAGTCACTTTTGGATTCAGAAGACAAAAGTTAGTCAACAAGTGCAGATCTAGCTCAACGAAAATCGTGTTCCCCAGTTTTATAGTTGTACAATCTGATTTAATTGATGCTTAATGTACTTTAGAGTTAAAGTGCACCTGTCAGCACGACTGTAATCAGTAAATTACATACACTGGCAGGTGGGCGACATTACACTGATTAATATGATACCTTGGTTGATGAAATCCATCCTGTGGTTCTTGTGTAATCTTTACTTTCAGTTTGGAGATAATGATATGCTCGTGCTTCTGCTTGGTCTGTGGGGGGCGCTCTATCTGGTGCTCCGCTTACATATTCATCTGTATGCTCTTATGACAGGTCACTGTGCGTTCACTGACCTGTCTCCTATTTTACCTAGCCCCACACAACTAGATGCATTATGTAAAATGTGAGCTGTCGTAAGAGCATACAGATGATGATATGCTCACATTTTTTCAGCATTTTTTGTGTTTTTATGCAAATTTTCAGTCCCGAGCCTCTCATCTAGCCAAATCAGTTCTCATACTTTGCACTGACGAAGGCCAACAGCCTGAAACACCGTGTCAGCAAATTGAGATTCTGATTTGGCTTTTATTCTAAGTCATATTGCACGACTCGTTAAATGGTTGATTGTGACTTGTAGGATTGCTGCATCCAATAGGTGGCGCTATAGAGTTCAAGTCCTCTCTTTCTCTGAAGAGGCAATTTGCATACAAAATCTGTGGAATCAGAGTGATCTATTTCAAGTGTTTATTTCTGTTGATGTTGATGATTATAGCTTACAGCCGATGAAAACACATTATCATTATCTCAGTAAATTAGAAAACTTTCTAACAACAGCTTCAAAATTTTTTTTAAATCCGAAATGTTGGCCTACTGAAATGTATGTTCAATACTTGGTCGGGGCTCCCATTGCATCAATTACTGCATCAATGTGGCATGACATGAGGCAATCAGCCTGTGGCACTGCTGAGGTGTTATGGAAGCTCAGGTTGCTTTGATAGCAGCCTTCAGCTGTTGGGTCTGGAGTCTCTCATCTTCCTCTTGACAATACCCTATAGAGAATCTGTGGCACCCCAGGGGTCTGGTTTCCACAGTAACAGCAATGTTATGTCTGAGAGCAGGTGGGAGGTCTCTTGGTCAGGGATCCTATGCATGCCACACCTCCTGCCCAGTCCTGGGAGGGGAAGAACTTCCCCTATATAAACCTAGGGCTGAGGCAGGGTTAGTGTGTAGAGAAGAAGTAGAGACAGAGAAGAGAAGCAGATATAGGAAAGGAACATCAGGAGCTCTGTGGGAGCAGTGCTATAAGGAGTCAGGGGCTGGCAGCTGCAGAGCTCGCCCTGACTGAGAAGCTATCACCGGACCCGGAGTCCGAGGCTGTGGGGACTAATCTTTACCCAGCAGCAGAAACCGCCCGGCAGGGGATTTCAGGTCCTCTGGCCAAGAAACCCGAAGGCACGGTCACACGCGTGGGACCAGCACCGCCGTCGTGGAAAGGACGCCACTAGAAGGCCCCGAGTCACCGGCCATACGGGTGAGCACCACACGGTACACTCAGGGACGTGGGCTACTTATACCCGCCTCTAGCAAGGTAGCCAGAAGAGTACAGTCAGTTTGGGAGGCCTACAACTCCGCCTGGCCAGGGGAGATCCCATCTGCTCAAGGACTGACCAGGCCCCGATCGCTAGCCAGTACTCCGGGAGGGTCTATCTTTATCACCAGTAAAGACCCTGAACTACAACGCATCGTCTCTGAGTGATTCCTGCTCCCCCATCATCCACGTCGGCTGCCCTGAGGCCATACCCCTCCCGTTGGGGGTGATACTATCACGCTGCACAATCCTACCACCGGCCTCAGCGGTCTGCCCTGCAGCGGCAGCTCCTTCGCTGCATTCAACGGGTGGCGTAGTCGTCCAACATCTACCGCTAATACAACGCCACTTAGTCTGACTCCCTGGGCACGGACCGGGTCACCGCCACGAGACTACAACCCTCAACAGATCCGGCTCCGGGTAAGCTCCTGCATGCGCAACGCTGTGCGACACAGGTCCAGGGGTGCGTCAACTTTTGGCGTAGTCGGCAGGATCTCGTGCCCGCAACCACCGGGTACTGCGTGCCTGAAAAAGACTGTTCAAACTTACCAGTGGTGAAGATTCCCGCCATCCGTGGAGGTTTCCCGCCATCCGGCGCCATCTTCTACCTTCTTCCCGCCATCCGCGAAGTTTTCCCGCCATCCGGCGCCATCTTCTGCCTTCTTCCCGCCATCCGTGGAGTTTTCCCGCCGTTGGACGCCATCTTGAAGACGCCGCGCGGGAAGAAGAGGGGCGTGGACTCCGAAAGCGCGCGAGAACTGAAGCCCCGCCTCACGTCCGGACGTTGCGTAAGGTCCTGGAAGGAGCCCAGCAGACGCCAACGTCACAGGAGCGCGACGGAAGGTCCTCAACCCTGACGATCCACTGCGGAGCCGCGGCCTATGGAAGAGGATCATCGCAAGGTAGGCCACGGTCCACTAGGGGGGAGGAAGATGTCGGATACGGAGGAGAGCTTCACTGCCTCAACCCCCCCCAGCGCCACCGCTGCTGCAGTCATGCCTTTCACCATGCCCAATATCCCGGGAGCGGCCTGGCTACCCCAGTACTCAGGGGAGTCACATACCCTGCATGACTTTAGAGAAAAGCTGGATAGCCTCTTCCAGGTGTATCCCCTCACAGAAGAGCAAAAAGTGAGCATCCTGGTGGCCCAATTAACCGGGGCAGCCCAAAGGGAGGTAAAGTCCTGGCCACCTGGGGGGAGGACTGTTGCAGGGATACTAACCCGGCTGAGGGACACCTTTGATACCCGCACCTCAGCCGAGATCAAGCTTAGATTCTACGGGTGCAAGCAGCGAGCACACGAGAGTATAAGGGACTATGCCCTGAACCTACAAGAGGCCCTGAGAGCCATTAAGCAGACCGACCCTGACGGCGTGGGAGACGAGGACAGGCTGTTGACTGAACAATTTATAGAGGGTTTATATTGCAATGCCCACCGAACCCAGTTGCGGGCAATGGCCTTACAGGACCCTCATCTGGGATTTGCACAGTTCAAGGACAGAGCCATCCGGGTGCTCCGAGAACCGGCACCAGGTGGCGTTGTGACCCACAGACGCCCCACTACCACTTACCACCAGGAGGCGGCGCCCTTGTCGGCAGGGCCTGTGGGAGCTGATGCGCAGGCTTTGAACAATGACCCGGCTCCAGACCTGCACCATCAGGTCCAAGAGCTAGCTAAAAGCGTTGCTGCGCTAACCCGAACTGTGCAGTCTTTACAGGTTTCCACTCCAGGGAAGATCCAGCTGGCATCCGGACCGGAGGACATCCCGTGGCGTCGACCAAGGAGGACCCCACCGGCCAGAGGAAGACCCAGCGACCGATACAACGAGGACGGACGACCCATCTGCCGCCGCTGCAATCAACCCGGACATATGGCAAGGTACTGTCCTTTAAACTGGCACAACCTGGGGTAGAGGGCCAAACCCCAGGAAAAAGATCATCAGGCCCATCGAACTGGCACGACAAATATGTGGGAGGACGTCCAGTCTTGCCTGTGGTACTGGATGGCATCCCTATGAGTGCCCTGCTGGACACCGGGTCACAGGTTACCACTATCCCGTACGTGCTCTTCAAGCAGTACTGGAATGACTCGGATATCACCCGCTACCCTGACGACGATTTGAGTATCATCGCCAGCAATGGTCAGCCCGTGCCACAGATTGGATTTAAAGAGGTGACCATTAAAATCGGTAGAGTTGAACTGGCGGCACAGGGACTGATCATTGTAGACATTGACAAGCACGAGAGTCACCCAAAGATAACTCTAGGAACTAATGTAATTGAAAATTGTCTTGCAGAGGTGATTTTCCTTTTACAGCAGGTTGCCAAGAACGCCAGCTCCGGCCAGCAGCGAGTGCTCCAGAAAGAGATCCGGGCACTGATGCGACGGCAACAGATAGAACTCTCCGGTGGTGAGATTGGTAGCGTAAGAATGTGTGACCCTTTCCCTATTGCCATGCCCCCAAAAAGTGAAATGATGATTTGGTGCCGGGCAGCTATTGGTCTGAGAGGTAGAGATTACCAGGCAATGGTAGAACCAGTTTACTCAGACAGTAGGCCCACCATTTTGACAGCACGGGGGGTGGTCAATGTACGCCATGGGAGGGTGCCCGTTCGCATAATAAATATCGGGAAGAGGGAAGTGTACCTGCCCCGGTATGCCACGCTAGCCAAATTGTATACCATCAATCAAAATTCCATACAGTCCGTAGAACCCTTGCCTCCATCTTCCCCGGAGGAAAGTAACGGCTCTAAGGAAACAATGGAGGACTGGTGTCAGCAACTACATTTGGGTACTGACTCCACTCCCTCACACCAGAGACAGGGAGTCTATCGGGTGGTTCAAGAGTACGAGAGAGTGTTTAGTAAACACCCGTTAGACTTCGGGCGAGTCAAGGGGGTAGAACACCACATCCCCACGGGAGACCATCTTCCCATAAAAGAGAGGTATCGACCCGTACCCCCTGCACACTACCAACACGCCAAGGGGATGCTTAGGGACATGAAGGAGGCTGGGGTGATCAGGGATAGCTGTAGCCCCTGGGCAGCTCCACTAGTCTTAGTCAAAAAGAAAGACAACACCATGAGGATGTGTGTAGATTACCGGAAAATCAACCGTTTCACACACAAGGATGCGTACCCCTTACCAAGGATAGAGGAGTCTTTGGCTGCTTTAAGATCTGCTAACTTCTTCTCTACCTTGGATCTCACTAGCGGGTACTGGCAGGTTCCTGTAGCAGAGGCGGACCGGGAGAAGACCGCATTCACCACCCCAATGGGACTTAGCGAGTTTACCTGCATGCCGTTCGGACTCTGTAACGCACCAGGAACCTTTCAACGATTAATGGAGTGCTGTCTGGGCCACAAAAACTTCGAGACGGTCCTGTTGTACCTGGACGATGTCATCGTATATTCCAAGACTTATGAGGACCACCTGAAACACCTGGCGGAAGTGTTCGAAGCTCTGGCAAACTACGGCCTAAAGGTAAAACCCTCCAAGTGTCACCTCCTAAAACCAAAGGTGCAGTACCTGGGACACGTGGTGAGCGCTGACGGAGTGGCTCCCGACCCTGATAAGATCACCGCAATTAAGGAATGGCCAAGTCCCTCCAGTGTAAAGGAAGTGCGGCAGTTCCTCGGGTTGTTAGGCTATTACCGCAGATTCATCCCCGGTTTCACCAAAAAGGCAGCTCCTATGCAGGACCTCCTGATAGGCCAGTCCCGGAAGGCCAAGAACCAGAAGCCGCCCTTCAAATGGGAGAAGTTAGAAGAAGAGTCCTTCCGCCAGCTGAAGATGGCCCTCACGGGGGATGAAATCCTGGCGTACCCTGATTACAGCCAGCCCTTTATCCTCTACACCGACGCAAGTAACATCGGGCTAGGAGCCGTACTGTCCCAGATCCAGCAGGGGAAAGAACGAGTAATCGCTTACGCCAGTCGAAAACTGCGACCCACCGAAAGAAACCCTGAGAATTACAGCTCATTTAAGCTAGAGTTCCTGGCAGTGGTGTGGGCAGTCACCGAACGCTTTAAGCACTACCTCACATCTTCCCGGTTCACCGTGTACACGGATAACAACCCGTTGACACACCTGGACACGGCAAGACTCGGTGCCCTAGAGCAGAGATGGATGGCCCGTCTGTCCAACTACGAGTTCACAATCAAATACCGGGCAGGACGCTCCAATACCAACGCGGACGCCCTGTCCAGGATGCCAAACCTACCGGACGTAGGAGAAGATCCAGAGGGACTGGAAGAAGTCGAACTCCCCGCGTTCCACCGTCATGGGACTATCCAGTATTCCCATCGGGTAAGGAGTAAGCAAGCCGCTACGTTTAACCCCTTGCCTCACTACAACTGGGAGGAAACGCAAGACAGTGACCCTGCCGTCCGACTGGTGAAGGAGATGCTGACTCGGCCAGAGGCTCGCCTTGACCCAGACGCTCCGGAGGAAGCCAAACAACTGTGGGCTGAGAAGAGTCGACTGTTCCTTTACAAGGGGAAGTTGTGCCGCAGAATGGTTAACTCCCGGACGCATGAACTAATCTGGCAAGTAGTGGTGCCACGAAGAGACGCAGCCATGGTGATGGAGGCATACCACGACGGGGCTGGACACTTCGGATGGAAGAAGCTGGAGTTCCTGCTGCGCGGGCGGTTCCACTGGGTAGGCATGAGGGGAACCATCGAGAGGTGGTGCAGAGACTGTGGCCCGTGCAACCTAAGAAGGAAGGACCGTGCCAGCCAGAAGACCCCCCTTCAGTCCATCGTCACCAAGCAGCCGTTGGAACTGGTAGCCTTGGATCATGTAAAACTGACCCCAAGCAGAAGTGGCTACGTCTACGCGTTAACCATTGTGGATCATTACTCCCGGTTCTTGGTTGTCGTCCCCGTTAAGGACTTAACAGCTCAAACAGCAGCTAGAGCCTTCCAGCAGCACTTCTGCCGTCCACACGGGTACCTGGACCAAGTGCTGACGGACCAGGGACCTGCCTTTGAAGCGGAGGTCTTCCAGGAATTCTGCAATCTGTATGGCTGCCGGAAGATAAGGACGACACCCTATCATCCGCAAACTAATGGACTTTGTGAGAAAATGAACCAGGTGGTAATGGATCTTCTGAAAACGTTGCCCCTGGAAGAACGCAGTCTGTGGCCTGAGAAGCTGCCCGACCTGGTGGACCTATACAACTACATCCCTGTAGGTTCCACCAACTGTACCCCGGCTTACCTAATGAGGGCAAGGCCTGGTAAGCTACCTGTTGACCTGGAGATGGGAGTCCTGACACCCGAGGACACTTCACCGGAAGCAGACTGGGACACAGAGAGGCAGCAGCAGTACCGGAAAGTACAGGAGAGCGTGGAGCGAAGTCTCTGTCTCGCTAGGGAAAGACAAGAGAAAACTTACAACCAGTATGCTCCCGCTGTTCCCCTGGTACCCGGAGAGCAGGTCTTGAAGAGGAAGAGACGGCTCCACAAGTTGGACGACCAGTGGGAGAAGGACCCGTACACCGTACTGCCCTCAAGCCACGACAACCCAAAGGTTTGTACCATCAGTAAAGACGGAGGGGAAACCACAGCCATTGTATCCCGGGATCACCTGAAGAAGTGTCCCGAACAGCTACGGAACCCAGAAGGAGAGCAAGAAGACCCTCGACCCGTAGAGGAAAGGGAAGATATGGTTAGTACTGTGCTCGGAGACTTCCCTCGGTCCTGGACTCAAGTCAATGGTGCAGTTGTGGTACCCGTCCTCACGTTCCTCCAACCAGCATCCCAAGTGCCTACGGAGCAACAGGTAGAGCTGGAAGAGCAGCCGGTCCAGGAGGCAGCAGACTCCACACAAGCAGAACAGGAGGATCAACCCTCTGCTCATAGTGAGCCTGCCGTACCCCTAGTGAGCCAAAGAGCCCGTAGACAGCTGCCCAGTTTACCCTTGACAGCTCCTACACCCTGTAGTTCAGGGCCAGACAGTCAGCTCCGTAGGTCCACTAGGGCCACTAGAGGCCAGTTACCCGCACGTTGGAGGATTTGAAGTGTTTAAATTGTTTTATTTGTGGTCACCTGTCTGTTACTTGTAAATAATTATGTATTTCTAGTTATTTTTAGGAGTCCTTGGTGGATTTACCGGGAATCCTTGTACAATTGGTTGGAGCGTAACCTAGGAATGGACTAAAGACTGTTAAGGACTCGGGGCAGGACAGACCCCTACCTGGTTACGTCTCCCTGTTTTGGTGAAATGGACACCTTGCTTTTCTTCAAAACTGCACCCGGTTGCGGACACGCCGTAACCATCTTTATGTGTTTTTCTTATTGTATTATTATTGTTTATACCTTGTTATGTTTTTCTAAAAATATGTTTAGTCCCGGAGTACTAAATTTCACTAGGGGGGAATGTGGCACCCCAGGGGTCTGGTTTCCACTGTAACAGCAATGTTATGTCTGAGAGCAGGTGGGAGGTCTCTTGGTCAGGGATCCTATGCATGCCACACCTCCTGCCCAGTCCTGGGAGGGGAAGAACTTCCCCTATATAAACCTAGGGCTGAGGCAGGGTTAGTGTGTAGAGAAGAAGTAGAGACAGAGAAGAGAAGCAGATATAGGAAAGGAACATCAGGAGCTCTGTGGGAGCAGTGCTATAAGGAGTCAGGGGCTGGCAGCTGCAGAGCTCGCCCTGACTGAGAAGCTATCACCGGACCCGGAGTCCGAGGCTGTGGGGACTAATCTTTACCCAGCAGCAGAAACCGCCCGGCAGGGGATTTCAGGTCCTCTGGCCAAGAAACCCGAAGGCACGGTCACACGCGTGGGACCAGCACCGCCGTCGTGGAAAGGACGCTACTAGAAGGCCCCGAGTCACCGGCCATACGGGTGAGCACCACACGGTACACTCAGGGACGTGGGCTACTTATACCCGCCTCTAGCAAGGTAGCCAGAAGAGTACAGTCAGTTTGGGAGGCCTACAACTCCGCCTGGCCAGGGGAGATCCCATCTGCTCAAGGACTGACCAGGCCCCGATCGCTAGCCAGTACTCCGGGAGGGTCTATCTTTATCACCAGTAAAGACCCTGAACTACACCGCATCGTCTCTGAGTGATTCCTGCTCCCCCATCATCCACGTCGGCTGCCCTGAGGCCATACCCCTCCCGTTGGGGGTGATACTATCACGCTGCACAATCCTACCACCGGCCTCAGCGGTCTGCCCTGCAGCGGCAGCTCCTTCGCTGCATTCAACGGGTGGCGTAGTCGTCCAACATCTACCGCTAATACAACGCCACTTAGTCTGACTCCCTGGGCACGGACCGGGTCACCGCCACGAGACTACAACCCTCAACAGATCCGGCTCCGGGTAAGCTCCTGCATGCGCAACGCTGTGCGACACAGGTCCAGGGGTGCGTCAAATCTATGGGGGTTAAGGTCAGGTGAGTTTGCTGGCCAATCAAGCACAGTGATACTGTTGTTTTTAAACCATTTATTGGTACTTTTGGCAGTGTGGACAGGTGTCAAATCCTGCGGGAGAATGAAATTTCCATCTCCAAAAAGCTTGTCGGCAGGGGGAAGCATAAAGTGCTCTAAAATTTCCTGGTAGACGGCTGGACTGACTTTGGTCTTGATAAAACACAGGGGACCTGTGACATACCTGGTGGCGGGCTTGCATAGTGCACCATCTCTCACTATGCAAGATCGCAAACTTGATCTTCAGTCCAGTCTGCTAGCCTGGCTTCTATTCATGCTGTCTGTTTGTCTCTGTTCTGACTGCTTAGGGCGGCGGCCCGGTTACTTCCTGATTCTTGTAGCTGCTGTGGGCACACCCCTAATGCGTCCTCAGCCTATTGCTGTCTGTCACCGGATATTTAAACCAGCTTCACTTGGAAACTGATGCCTGAGCAACTTTAACATTCAGTGTGCTCCTTGTCTCTGAATGTGCCAGGTCCTGTTCTGTTTTTCCCTTCCTATCCGCCTTCCTGGAGGCTGTATTTCCAGGCCAGTCTGAACACGCTCCTTGCCTGTTCGTTTCTGCCTCTGCAGGCCGTATACCCAGGCCCTGTATTTCGCTGCAGTAACAGTTCCTGTCTGAACTGTCTCATAACCTGTTACTTGTTTCGTCTCTATGTCCGTTCGCTCTGCTCAGCCCTGTCCACCGCACTTGCGGTTTCGCTCTGCTCTGCCTTGTCCACCGCATCTGCAGTTTCGCTCTGCTCTGCCTTGTCCACCGCATCTGCGGTTTCGCTCTGCTCTGCCTTGTCCACCGCATCTGCGGTTTCGCTCTGATCAGCCTTGTCCACCGCATCTGTGGTTTCGCTCTTCTCAGCCCTGTCCACCGCATCTGCAGTTTCGCTCTGCTCAGCCCTGTCCACCGCATCTGCGGTTTCGCTCTGCTCAGCCCTGTCCACCGCACTTGCGGTTTCGCTCTGCTCAGCCTTGTCCACCGCACTTGCAGTTTCGCTCTGCTCAGCCTTGTCCACCGCACTTGTGGTTTCGCTCTGCTCAGCCTTGTCCACCGCATCTGCGGTTTCGCTCTGCTCAGCCTTGTTCACCGCACCTGCGGTTTCTCTTTACTCTGCTTGATTACCGCATCTGCGGCTCTGAACCCGTCTCCTAGTCTGTACTGGACCCTACCCAGCCTGTGCTCTAACCTGCCTGTTCCTGTATTCCCCGGTGTGGGTCAACAGCCGTGTCCGGGGTCTGACCTGGAGTCGCACCTGGTCCCTCTGCTCGGTTCCTTCCTGGTGCACAGGCGTCGTTAGCCATAGTGCAACCTTGGTCGGATCAGGTAGATACTTAGTTACGCCCCTCAAGGCACTCTCCGGTTCATGGTCCAGTGGGATCACTAAACACGCACACGCCAGTCAGTCCAGGCGTCTGCATAACAGGACCTACACCAGCAGATGACATGGCTCCCCAAACCATCACTGATTGTGGAAACTTCACACTAGACCTCAAACAGCTTGGATTGTGTGCCTCTCCACTCTTCCTCCAGACTCTGGGACCTTGATTTCCAAATGAAACTTGGAACTCTGGGACCTTGTGGAGTGTGTCAATGACTGACTTCTGGACATCTGTCAATTCAGCAGTCTTCCCCATGATTGTGGAGCCTACTAAAAGAGACTAAGGGACCCTTTTAAACGCTTAAGAAGCCTTTGCAGGTGTTTTTTGTTAATTATTTTAATTTACTGAGATAATGACTTTTGTGTTTTCATTGGCTGTAAGCCATAATCATCAACATTAACAGAAATTAACACTTGAAATAGATCACGCTGTTTGTAATGACTCTATATAATATATGAGTTTCACTTTTTGTATTGAAGAACTGAAATAAATTAACTTTTTGATGATATTCTAATTTAGTGAGATACACCTGTATTTGTGTTTCTTCATATATTTTGTTATACCATGCCTGAGGAATGGACCTAAGTTGTCTCGAAAGATTGCCTTGTAGCATCATTTATTTTATTTTTGTTAGCCATTAAAAGGTATCATAACTACGATATTATCTTGTTTTTCCCGATAGCAATCTTTTTCCAACTGGCTAACATGGTACCAAACACCCTTTTTTTCTTCTACACAACAGAGCATGTCACTTCTTTCAGCGTTTTTTCAGAGTTTTTCACCCATTGAAAGTAATGGGTGGTGAAAAAACGCCTAGTGTGAACATAGCTATCAGGTTTTGCTGCGTTTTTAGTGAAAAAAAATCAAGTATAGCAGTATGTGAAACTCATTTATTTTTGTGATTTTCCCAAGTTTACCATCTTGTTTTGCTCACTTAAGATGGCAATTTGGATTAGGACAGTTTAATTAAATTATTGATGTGTAAAATGTAAACATTGGCTGAGCTAGGTGTAAGATTGAACAATACCTGCGGCTCATGGGGGTGTGAAATTGGACAATACCTGAGCAACTCAATGGCAGACCATAGTGTGAAAATAAATAGTGTCCTACAAACTCAATGCACTGTCATTGTCTTAGGTAAACTATTCCTGAACAATTCACCTCCCCCCACTGTTACAGTTGTAATTCTGGTTAATGTGGTTTCACATATGTCTTGCATTGGGTTTCACATATATCTTGCATTGGTGACCTGGGTTCATGCTTTTGTGGTGGAAGCAAAGCAAACTTTGGGATCCTGAAAAACGCACCAAAAACCGCACCAAAACCCGCGTTTTTGACGCAGCTTTTTTCTTGCCAAGAGATTAGGTTTTGCTGCAGAAAAAAAAAGCTGAAAAAACGCCTAGTGTGAACATACCCTAATACTTGCTGGATGACAACTCTGGGTATTTACAGTGTGCTAATGTCTCCATTTGCCTTCATGTTTCAGCACAACTTCTATCCTACATCTAATTTTCTTTCCATGTGATTTTATCCTTGGCTTGTCTGTTGTCCCCACTCTCTGTGAAAGCGGAGGGTAGAACACAGAGGGTCATCAGCAGCAGAGTGCTGATCGTTTTTTAGCACAAGAGTCAACTAGATAAAGGATTTACAGACACTCTGCAATAATAAAATAGTAGAGTTTTTTTAATGAAGACTTCTTGGAAAGTTGTTTAACCTTTAATTTAGGAGACAAACAATTAAAAAAATTCTGTGAAGATGAATTTAGCTTTTAAGGTAAACCAGTAACAACATACTACTGCAATAGTGTAATGTAATGGAGTAGTTTAAATGCAGCTACATACTAAATGGAATGTGTCACAAAATTATTTTGTTTTAATGTTAAAAAAATTATTACTGTACTGTTACTGTACAAATTAAATGGTACAATTTTTTGTATTACTTTTTAACTGAGCCACTGGGGGCTGCCATTTTTATATGCTGGTGGTTGTCAGAGCGCAAAACTTACATATCACAAATTTGGCAGTCCTAGGCGATAAGAGACTGCTGTCAGTGTCCGATCCTATCTCCTATACTGTGCCCGCATCAGCAGTGAAATTTGCGCGCCCCTGGGTGTACCCAGTTCACAGCTGTTGATAGAGCACGATGCCATCTTAAAAGGAGTCTGTCAGTTCAGAATGACTGTTTAAACCAAGTACAGGCGCTTGATGCATCATGGCGTGGTCAAACAATTAACTGCATCTTACCATCTGCTTGTTTTCCTTTTATCTACACCCCTCTTTTTTGATTGACAGCTCTGACTTGATAGAGTCAGAGAAGGGCAGAGATAGATGGAAAACAAGCAGATGGGAAGGTGCACTTAAATGTTTAGCAATGCCATGACGTACCAATCTCCTTTACTTGGTTTGAACAGTCATTTTGTGCTGAGAGACTCCCTTTAAGGTAGCCAAGCGCTTTTTCCTCTGTCGCCCATAATTTCTGTGATCTTAGTGGAGCCGTCATGTCATTCCAGCTTCAGCACTCCTATCACAGTAATTACCATCGAACACTCACCAGGTTCAGGCACCAGCGCTGCTGCAGTGATTTCGCCCAGTGATGTGTACTCATCGCTGGATCAAATCACTGCCAAAGCCTTATTCCTCTGACCTGGTGAGTGTTCACTGTAAATACTGCGATCGGAATAAAGCAGTCATATCATTGCTGCTGCAGCGCTCATATTACAGTGATTGCTGATGATCGCTCACCAGGGCTGCGTTGGTGACTTCATCCATCCATCGGTGAGTACACGACACTTGGTGAAATCACTGCCGGAGCAATGGTGCCCAGAACTGTGTTTGTTGCTGACCAGTAATTACTATGATCTGAGTTTTGCAGAATATGACAGCTTCGCTGAGATCACAGTAATTGTCTACAGAGCTGTGTATTTAATCATTTCATTTGAGATACAGTTTGCTGAGCCATGTATCTAATCCTATCACGCGTGATAGTCTGCTGAGCTGTGTATCCAATCCTATCTTGTGTGATACTGACTCCTGAATTGTAATTACTGTGACCTAAGCACTGCTGCCCCAATGATTTGACCTCTCCACTCAGATCTCTCTAAAGACAGCACAGCACCTACTAATAGGCCCTCTCTCTATTGCCACCTCTTGTTACAGCATTTGAAGATCCTAGTATCTGTTCCTGGGAAATTAAAAAAATCAAAACATTAATATTTTACATTTTTCAGTTGTTGAAAAAAAACATTTGGGTGACACATTCCCTTTAAGTATTGT
Organism: Phyllobates terribilis; assembly: GCF_046119375.1. Classification (NCBI taxonomy): domain Eukaryota; kingdom Metazoa; phylum Chordata; class Amphibia; order Anura; family Dendrobatidae; genus Phyllobates; species Phyllobates terribilis. The sequence continues at coordinate 334,024,405 of NW_027362771.1, forward strand.
AAAGTACAATTTGCACACCTTTTATATACAGTATGTTGGCAAAATGTTGGCTTTGTCAGTAGTCTGGATAAAAATAAACTCAAAATACAGTATGTTAGATGGGTCAAGGCTTTTCGTGTAAGACACAAAGAGCTGTAGCCTGCTGCTGGCAGGCAGCCTTAATTTTTGCTGGCAAACAAAGCTGTGACCTTCTCTATAAATGCAGGAGAGTTGCCAACCAGGGCATTAAAGGTTATGGTAAACACAATGTGGAAAATTAAAATAATTCCTGTATTTGTACAGTGGCTGGGACCTGTGGCTGATGTATCTATATGTCACGTTTTGTATGAAAGGACACGTGTTCCATGATTTCCACTCATGGTGGTTAGTACAGTGTTTGCTCACCTTGACTAAGATATATACTGTATACAGACTATTCCAAATGCAGCATAAAAGGGACATTAAATATATGACATAAATACTTTGTAGCATTGGCGTCTCTGCCTCCTGCCGGACAGAAACGCCTTTCCCCTCACCGCCGGTGTCCCGGTCCGGCGTCTTCCTGCTCCCCTCCTGCTGCCGCTGGGGCGCGCACCGCGCGCAGCTCCTGGCCACTGTGCTTAGGGCGCACGTGCGCTCCCTCCCTCTTAAAGGGGCCGCGCGCGCCGTCCTAAAGAGTCCCCGGCCAATGGCCGGAGGACTTCCTCTATATAAGGCACCTCCTCCAAAATGGAGGTGCCTGTGCAAGGTTGTTGTTTTTTGTGCTAACACTTTCCTCAGCCTTCAGGTCCCGCTGCCTGTCAGCCTTGCCTGCCAGTCTGTCTAACAGCCCTGCCCGCCTATCTGTCTATCAGCCGTGCCCGTCAGCCTGCCAACCAGGAGCACCAGCCAGCCTGCCTACCAGGAGCACCTGCCAGTTACCTGTCATGTCCACCAGCCTGCCTATCCGGAGCTCCTGCCAGTTCCCTGCCATGCTCGCCAGCTTGCCTACCCGGAGCACCTGTTTGGCTGTGAGCCATACTTGCCAGCTTATCTACCCGGATCACGCGCCAGTCTTCCTGCCATGCTCATCCGCTGTACCGGTCAGCTCCTGTCATCTGACCAGTGGGAGTCACCTGCTCTCACCCAAGGTCGGTCCCAGAGTGGCACCTGGTTCACCTGCCCGGTCCCTCCCTGGTTTCACAGAGTCGACTAAGCCGCCGTGTGACCTGGGTTGGTCTGAATAGGCACTTAGTTATGCCCCTCTGGTCCCTCCTTGCACCGAAGCACAGAGGTTCCACCACCCGGACCCGTAACATACTTCCTAATGCATGAAAACCAAAGCACTATAATTACCCATCAAAAAATATATTGAAAGCACAGGATTAATGCTCTTAAAATTTGAAGATAAATTACTCTCAAATATACTATAATAGTAAATTACACTCTGATTTATTCTTGTTTAGCCAACTGTTGTGTAAAATTGTAATATAAATGAATGTTCCCAAACCTGCTATAGAACAAACTACTGCCAAAAAGCCCTGGGAAAATCATATTTAACCCCTTTACGACTAATGACGGACATAGCACGTCATTAGTGGGTGTCAGTTCCCGCATCATGACGTGCTATATCAGTCATGGTTTAAAACTGTCACTGCGTGTAAATATGCAGTGAGAGTTCCGTGCCGACAGCTGTCACTGACAGCTGAGTGGCACGAGAAGAGGAGCGGAAACCCATGCAAGTGGTCCCCGCACTCAGATTGCTGTGATCGGTCAGTCAATCTGACTAACCGATCACAGCATGATCGTGCAGGAGATGCTGAAATATCAGCACCTCTGGCACGATCACCACAGCAGCTTGGCGATGCTTATAGCCAAGCTCCTGCAGTGAGAGCCAGTGATGGTTCCAGCACTGCTCCTGACTCATTAACCCCCCAGATGACGCGATCGAGAGCGATTGCAACATTTGGAAGGTTGTGAGAGGGAGGGGGTTCCCTCTCTCACCCCCCATCGGCAACCCCGTGATGAAATCATGGGGAGCCAATGGCCGTCATAGCACCTGGAGGCCAAACAATGACCTCCATGTGTGCCAGGTACAATGGTCTATTACATCCAGCCACAGGCAGGGTGTAACAAGAGAACTGCCTGTGTAATCACACAGGTCTCATACATTGCAATGCATGATGTATAAACAAAAAAGGTGCACACATTATATCACCGCGTCCTGAATGAACTGACCTATGAAACTGTCCCACTAGTTAGCCCCTTCAGTGAACAAAGTAAAAAAAAAAAGTGGCAAAAATCAATGGTCATCATACCGCTGGAAAAAAAGTGGAATAAAACGCGATCAAAATGACCAATGTAAATAACAACTGCCAAACAGAAGCCAAATGTATTCCAGGGTAACTCTGCTGCCTCATTAGTAAATGAATCCGGGGGTGTCATCTGAATCAAATATTTTGTAGATTTAGATGGAAACCCCGATGTAAGTGCTCAGTGCAGAGCACAGGATAAATGTGCTCCAAAATATTCTGCACCCAAAAATGGCATTAATAAAAGATTCAACTCAACCCACAAAAAAACAAGTCCCCACTCAGGTTCGTCCTCTGTTAACAGAAATAAAGGGGGTGTCCACTTTACTGGTAGCACAAAGGCTTTGGAAAAGTGACGTGGCTCCCACCAAAAGAAATCCAGCAAAATCTGCTCTCCCAAATCCAAATGCCCCCCTTCTCCTTAGCCCCACAGTTTTCCTAAACCGCAGTTAGCGACAACATCTTTGGTATTACTGTAGCGAGGAGAGTCCACTTAATTTACAGGATGCAGAGTACATGTCTCCAGATGCACGATCTGGGCACAATGTACGGGCACTATAATGTACGGACACTACAATGGCATATTTGCATTTTCACTTAGCAACCTCCATGGCTGCTTGTTTCTGGAAAACACCCATGGAGTCAAAATCATCACTACACTAATAGATAAATTCCTAGAGGAGTGTAATTTCCAAACTGGGGTCAATTGAGGGGGGATTCTGCTATTCTGTCAGTTAGGGGCTCTGTATATGTAGTCTGCAAACTATTCTACTAAAATTTGTTCTCCAAAGAGTCCTTGTGAAAATGTAAAATCTGGGGCTAAAACAACATGATAGTGGTAATAATAATGTAATTTTTTTTTCTTCACCCCTCAATGGTATAAAATTTTGTGAAACATATGTATTGTCAATACATTCCTTCCCTTCCGAAACCTGCCATGCGCCCAAACAGTAGTTTTCCACCACATATGAGAAATCGGTGTACTCAGAGGAAATTGAACAACAAATTGTAAGGACCATTTTCTGCTGTTACCCTTGTGAAAATTAAAAACTTGGGACTGAAGAAACATTTTTGCAGGAAAAATTTATTTTTTCATTTTCATGGCTCAATGTTATAAAATTCTGTGAAGCACCTGTGGGTTCAAAGTACTCACTACACCTCTAGATAAGTTCCTTGAGGGGTGTAGCTTCCAAAATCTGGTCACTTGTGGGAGCTTTCCACTGTTTAGGCACATCAGCGGCTCTGCAAATGCCACATGGCGTCCGCTATCTATTCCAGACAATTTTGCACTCCAAAGTGAAATAGCGCTCATCCCCTTCCGAGCCCTGCTAGGCACCCAATCAGTAGTCTTTCCCCACATATGGGGTATTGGTGTACCGGGTCCTGTGACCCTTGTGAAAATGAAAAATTTGAAGCTGAAGCAACATTTTTGCGGGAAAAATTAATTTTTTTCATTTTCACAGCTCAACGTTATAAAATTGGGTTCAGGGTACTCACTACACCTCTAGATAAGTTCCTTGAGGGGTCTAGTTTCAAAAATGGGGTCACTTGTTTGGGGTTTCTACTGTTTTGGTACATCAGGGACTCTCCAAACACTACATTGCACCCATTCTCGATTCCAGCAAATTTTGCGCTCAAAAAGTCAAACTATGCTACTTTCCTTCTGAGCCCTGTTGTGCGCCCAAACAGTAGTTTTCCGCCACATATACGGTATCGGCGTACTCAGTACAAATTTCAATACAATTTGTATGGTTAATTTTCTCCTCTTACCCTTGTAAAAATAAAAAATTGGGGCTAAAATAACATTTTTGTGAAAAAAAGTAAAATGTTAATTTTTTTCTTCCACATTCCTTTAATTCCTGTGAAGAACCTGAAGCGTTAATAAACTTCTTGAATCTGGTTTTGAGCCCTTCCTAGCCCTTCCTAGTCACTTCAAATGTGATGTGGTCCCTAAAAAAATGGTTTTGTAAAATTTATTGGAAAAATGAGAAATTGCTGATAGGCTTTTAACCCTTCTAACTTCCTAACCAAAAAAAAATATGTTTCAAAAATGATGCAGATGTAAAGTAGACATATGTGAAATGTTATTTATTAACGATTTTGTGTGGTATGACTATCTCAGTTAAGGGCATGAAAATTTAAAGTTTGAAAATTGTGAAATTTTCAAATTTTTTGTAAAAAGTTTCGATATTTTCATAAATAAGCACAAATCAAATTTACCACTAACATGAAGTACAACATGACACACAAAAAAACAATCTCAGAAACACTGGGATATGTTAAAGCATTCCAGAGTTATTACCACGTAAAGTGACACTAGTAAGATTTGGAATATGAGGTTCAGTCATTAATGTACAAAGTGACTTGGTCCTTAAAGGGTTAATGTGTGCTTAAATTAAACCACAAAATAAAAAATTAAAAATAACAATATGATTATTATGATTTATTATGATATTTTCTGTTTTGTCCACTGCAGACTAATTGTGACAATGATCATGAACACCTTTGTAAACAGGGATATCAAACGCAAATACACAGAGGGCCAAAATTTAAAAATTTAACAATGTCGCAGGCCAACCTTGATATTTATTAAAAAAAATGTCTACAATTGAGGAAGTTTTTCCTTATCATCAAATATAATAATGAATGTTTTCATATGGAAACAAACTTAAAGTGATTGTCCCACGAACAAAGTACATTTTAATTAATAGATTTTAGAATAAAATAAACACATAATCACAAATGGGGCGTACTGGAGTAATATACTATGTTATGTAAGAGCATGGCTGGAAGGGGAGGAGTCTTTTTATGCGTTCCACCTTGTGGAACGCAGGGCCATACGAATAGGACACGAGGTGTGTGAGTGCGCTCCAGCGTGGACCGCGCTATTTGTTATACATGTGGGTATGATACTGACTCCTGGTATTGAAAGGTCGAGGACTGAGAGACCCTGAAATACTGTCTGCACAAACCTAAGGTTAGTTATGAAGGGGAGAGACTTGAACTATATAAAATGGCTTTGCTCTTGGCTAGGGTAACCCATTTTTTTGGTTGCTATCATGCATATGCCTTACATCTTTGCGGGCTCATGTATCTAATTTAGACCATATCTCTTTAGTGACATCACTTATTCATCAGCCTCCAGAGGAGCTTTAAATGGTGAAACGCTTCGAAGGCATCAACTTTGAAAACATTGTTTATTTATATCAAGATAAGTTCTCATGTTTTGCATTGTTATTGTGATTGATATATATAAGGTTGTTTAGTCCCAGGGCCAGTTAAGGCCAGTTAGGGAAAGCCGCCGTGGAGCGGGGGCGCCACATCGCCAACTTTAACCAGGGTGCCAACCCGCGCTGTAAGGCAGGTGACCAGCATATAGAACCTGCAATAGGGCTTGTGTAGCCATAATGCTTGATGCTGTGGTTAGTCTTCTAATTATAGACTATCATATTGGAAAATCTTGTCTTAGATGTTTTTTATATGCACATAATCACTTTATGTACTGTTTGTCACTTTTGTTACTTAGCACACTCATAGATTTGGACTGTTATCATATGGGACCCCATTGGACCCTTGTCTCACTATAACGACGGGCCTATCTATGCTCAAGAGACTTACGGGGTGAATGGAGACAGTAGCCTGCTACATGGGGCATTTTCATTGGGGTTAATAGGTTGGGGATCTTTAGGTGAAGATATGTCATTGTGTAACCTTTAAGATGATCCCACTTGTTGCCCTAATTGGCTTTGTTTGGGGTAAACACCGTTATTATGAGTGTACTAATTAGTCTTTAATAGGAGTATTGGTGTTTTCCTTCCCGTTTTTAATGATATTATGAAAAAGCATATGACCCAATGGCCTAATTTAAATATGTAATAACAAAGGATAAAAAAAACTTGAATTCATAAATAATACATATAATAAAGTATGATGCCAACAAAGTGTGGCCATGCAAGTATGTTACCCCCGCAGTAAATTCCTCCAAAGTACCCTCCACATGCACGGTATGATGACCCTGCTGTACTCCCCCCAGCAAAATATGGTGACCCCCAACACAGTATGACGTCCCAACTGTGATTCACACACAGCCCTCCACACAGTATAATGGGCCCCAAATAGTCCTCCATACAGTATAATGAGCCCCACATAGTCCTTCATATAGTATAGTGGGCACCACAAAGTCCTTCAAACAATATAATGGCCCTGCATAGTCCTCCATACCGAATAATGGGCCCCACGTAGTTCTCAATACAGAATAATGGGCCCCACATAGTCCTCCATATAGTATAATAGGCCTCACTTAAAAAAAAAAATACTCCCCTCTCCTCATTTCCCTACTGCTCCAGTCTTGGCAGCGAGCGCTGTGAAGCTCTTCAGTGCTTGGCACAGTGGGTACAAAATAGTGACGTCATTGCACCTGCTGAGTTGAGACGGCAGAGGGAGAATGATGGAGGAGGGAACGTCAGCTGATGGCTCCCACTTCCATCATTGCTTTCAACTGTATTGGCATCCAGGAAGACGAAACAGTTGAAAGTATGATGCTGGGCAGGGAGGAAGCGCGTTGCCAAATATAATCATCCTTAAGGCCAGATTTGGCCCACGGTACAGAGTTTGACATGTGTGTTTTTAAGAAAAGCAAATTTTATTGTTGTCTAGAGGGAAGGAGGGAAAGGAGTTACTTCCTAGAACATTTACGGTGATGACAGAGTCTGTGTCTTGCTGCATGTGTCCATAACTGTGCCCACCATTATGCCCCATAATTTGGTTTAAAAATTGTGTCGTCATTAGATGTCCCAGTGGGTGGAGTTTAGGACGCATGCAGCAAGACGCAGTGTATGCAATCATCCTTATATTAAATGTCATAGTTGAGCATTATGAAAACAAAAACTTCCGTTTGCATTAAACGGATTTTCCCATTTCACAAATTTATAGCTTAATCGCAATGAATGGAAAATGCTGCTCAAACACATCCATCTTTCGTTTGTGCAGCATGAGGTGGAGCACTATTTTTGAGGTGGGTGTCACTACCAGAGTTAAAGCACTGTAAAAGGCTCACCTGATGAGTGTATTCTCTAAGCAGTACATTAGGATGGGCAACATGTATCAAAAGTGATGACATAGTGGAGCCAGATTGCACGTGGATCAGGGAGGACCAGGACAGCTGGGTAGGCAGGACAACAGTGGAGCAATAAACACCAGAAGACAAGGAACCAGGTGTATGGATATACTCAAAAACTGAAACATAGTCAATTCTTTATGACTTGCAGCAGACAAATGGTTAAAGGCAGGTTTTGTCTGCCATCAGCAGACAGATGGTCTATGGCAGAGACATATGCAATCAGCAAATTAACCACAAGGCTTGAGTGGTGAACAGGCAAAAGTAAATCTTTCTTGCTGAGAAGATTACACACTGTTGCAGCAGTGTTGTAGTGTGAACAACTTCAGTGTAGGGGACAAGAGTTTGAAATGCTTACAGCAGACAAATGGTTACCTGTAGGGCAGCAATAATGTCCAGACAAACTGGATCCTTGCTTGCAGAGAAGATCAGACACTGTTGCAGCAGACTTGTCAACAGTAATAATATTAGCAAATTAAAGTATGTTATGCTTACAGCAGGTAAATAGTAAACTGCAGGTCTGAGCTGGAAAGTACATGCAGACAATTGATACATAAGCAGCAGTTTGTTGAAGAGATGATTTGAAAGTTTGTTACCTGGCTAACTACAGTATCTCAGGACAGATTTGCACAAAGGGAACTGGCTCTAGGGAAAAGAAACCAAGAGCTGGCACCTGAGCCAAGATAGGTAAGTAACAGATGCACTTCTATAAAATATCCTTTGGCTATACCATAAATGTACAAAATCAGAATATCCCTTCAATGTTAGATGGAATTCCATATGGTCATTATCCAGAAGTATGATATATGATATATACTTGCTGCTGCTATTTCCTGCAGGTTAATTCCAGCAGTTACAGCATGAGCTTAGCTGTCAATTACATTTGGCTTCTGCTATTGACAGCACAGGCATAGTTTCTTTGCTCGTATGATCATCATGATGTACCTGTGTGTCATGGATTGCCTTACATACAGGTTTGTCATGATGATCACACAGGCAAAGAGTCATAGAGTATTAATAGGTAAAATCAGTACAGGAAAAGCTATTTCTGCTGGATTCCAACAAAGAAAAAATGTGTCTATTTACTCCTCCTATATGAGGAAAGTCTTCGACATGGTTCTCTTGTGTTATTAAATGCATAGGTAAAGCCGCTCTCCCACTCTTTTCAATGTGTTTTTTTATATGTATTTTACTGGCGCGATGGGAAGAAGTCATTGCCACACTCTTCAGCGGTTTATCACCTATGAGAACAAAGCACTGGGTACTAGTGATGGGCGAGCACTAAAATGCTCGGGTGCTCGATGCTCGGGTCGAGCAAATTGGAATGCTCGGGTACTCGACCCGAGCAGCGAGCCCAATGTAAGTCTATGGGAAACTCGAGCATTTTGCAGGCGGCTCCCCACGGCGGTCTGCAGAGGGCCTAAAAATTTCCCGAAGTGATGGGAACAGTGCTCAAATGACATGGGAACTGCATGGGGAAGACCCCTGGAAGCATTTCTGACTCCCAGGTCACTGCTGTGAACAATGTTGTCAGAGGTATTACGCCACTTTTACGGACTCACAATAAAACACACAAAAACAAAAACAAAATGGATTTTCCTGGGAAATATGTTAAGGAACATCCTTTCCAGGGTAATTACTTGTATATAAGGCAAAATAACTATACAAAAAGAAAAATGCTCCTCCACACCTTGGGCTATGTTCACAAGTAGCATTTTTGATGCAATTTTTGCACTTTTGCATTGTTTTCAACCAAGACAAATGCATTCACTGGTAAATGTCATTTTAACATTTTACAACCTTATCTGGCCATGTGGTGTGTGACACATCATCAGACACATCCTGTTTCATTTATGATGGAGTGACTCTGAAAGTCAAAAAGCCTATTTTTATAGGGCCATCAGGCGCAGTCGGCCCTCGCTATTGTTAGAGAGCCATCAGCCGGCTTTGCTTTGTTGTTCCCATTATTAACGAGTGGGTCTCCTATACTGTTATTGCGTATGCAGTGACTGCAAGGGCTGACAAAAATTTAGAGGCACTCCAATGCCCCTTGGAAGAGACGTAGAGGTCGGAGAGACTCCTAAAAACAATGTTCCCATTATTAGGAAGTGGGTCTCCCATAGTGTTTGCCTATGCAGTGAATGCAAAAGCTGCCAAAAATTTGGAGGCACTCCAATGCCCCTTGGAAGAGACGTAGAGCTCGGAGAGCCTCCTAAAAACAATGTTCCCATTATTAGGAAGTGGGTCTCCCATAGTGTTTGTCTATGCAGTGAATGCAAAAGCTGCCAAAAATTTGGAGAAACTCCAATGCCCCTTGCAAGACACGTAGAGGAGGTGATATAGTAAATATGGGGTGAATGATATGGTGATGGAGGATAAATGAGAAGGAGGAGGACAAGAGCAAATAGACAAAATCAGGAAGCGTATACCCATGTCTGGGTGTGAAGACAGAGGTGCATGGGAATAGAATTAGACCTCCCAAAAAAAAATGTTTTTGAGTTTAGGTTATGCTGCTATCATTCAGTGGTGTTGAGAAGTCTGGCCCAATCCAGCCCTTGTTCATTTTTATAAGAGTCAGCCAGTCAGCATTTTCAGTTGACAGGCGGATGTGCCTATCGGTTATAATTCCACCGACGGCACTAAAAACCCGCTCTGATAAAACTCTACCGGCAGGGCAGGTCAGGACCTCCAAGGCGTAGAGAACCAGTTAATTCCACGTGTCCAGCTTGGATACCCAGTAATTATAAGGCACAGAAGAATCACGGAGGAAGTTGGTACGGTTGGCAAGGTACTCCCTCACTATCTTCCCAAAATTTGCACTCCTTGTGAGAGTACCCCGCGCCTCAGGGCCTGTAAGATGGGAGGGTCTGAGAAAACTGTCCCAGAACTTTGACAGTGTTTCCATGCCTCTGCTGGTTTGCATTTGTGGCTCTCTCGCCTGTACTCCTTGGTTGTCCAACGAACTGTGACCTCTGCCTCCAGCGTTTTCAGATGGGAATTTTTTTAATAATTCCGCAACAAGGGCCTTCTGGTACTGCCCCATTTTAGCAGACCTGTCCGCCTCGGGAATAAGAGATAGAAAGTTCTCCTTGTAGCGTGGGTCTAGTAGTGTCACCAACCAGTAATGACTATCACCCAAAATTTGGAGAATGCGAGGGTCACGGGAAAGGCAGCGTAACGTAAACTCAGCCATGTGTGCCAGACTGCTAACAGGCAAGACTTCCGTGTCCTCACCAAGAGGACGACTGACCATGCTCTCCTCCTCCTCCTCTTCCCTGTCCTCAGGCCATCCACGATGAACAGACAGTATGACAGTTGTGCAGGTAGTACCGTCTATAACGCATGAAACTAGCTCCTCCTCCTCCTCCTCTTCCTTATTGTCACCCAATCCACGTTGGGATGAGATGAGGCTGGGCTGTGTGTAATCACCCTGTATGGTTCATTGCTCCATGTCATCGTGCCCCGCCTGCAATGCATCCTCTTTGATTGTGAGCAGAGAGCGTTTCAGAAGACAGAGAAGCGGGATGGTGACGCTAATTATGGCGTAATCGCCGCTCACCATCTTGGTGGAGTCCTCAAAGTTTTGGAGGATGATACATATGTCTGACATCCATGCCCACTCCTGAGGTCTTATGTGTGGAGTCTGAACTGAATACCGACGGCCTTGTTGATGTTGGTAGTCAACAACTGCCCTCTTATGCTCACAAATCCTTCCCAACATTTGCAATGTAGAGTTCCAACACGTGGGGACATCACACACTAGTCGGTGAGCCGGAAGCTGCAAACGCTGCTGAAACACGGCAAGGGCGGCCGAAGCTGTAGGTGACTTTCTAAAATGGGCACACAGGTGGCGTACTTTGACAAGCAGATCCGGAAGCTCAGGGTAGGTTTTGAGAAACCGCTGAACCACGAGGTTAAGCACATGGGCCAGGCATGGTACGTGTGTGAGCTCGCCTCGCCTCAGAGCCGCCACCAGGTTCCGGCCATTGTCACACACGACCATGCCTGGCTGTAGGTTCAGCGGTGTCAGCCACAGATCTGCCTGCTCTTTCAGAGCTGTCCACAACTCTTCAGCGTTGTGTGGTTTGTCACCTAAGCATATTAGCTTCAGCACAGCCTGTTGCCGCTTGGCCGAGGCAGTGCTGCAGTGCTTCCAGCTTGCGACTGATGTGGTCATTTTGGAGATGGATGCTGAAGAGGAGGAGGAGGTGCAGGAGCTGTAGAATGTGGAGGCAACCCTGATTGACCCAGAGCCCGTAATCCTCAGCGTCGGGAGGACATGTTCCGTCCCAAGGTCCGACTGGGTCCAGGCTTCCACTATGTTAACCCAGTGTGCCGTCAGCAAGATGTACCGTCCCTGCCCACAAGCACTTGTCCACATGTACGTGGTTAGGTGGACTTTCCAAGTAGCTGCGTTGTTGAGGGCACGGATAATGTTTTGGGACACGTGCTCATGTAATGCGGGGACGGCACACCGGGAGAAATAGTGGCGGCTGGGGACCGAGTACCGAGGGATGGCTGCCGCCATCAGGTTGTGTAAAACTTCCGTCTCCTCAAGCCTAAAAGGCAACATTTCGAGCGCAAGCAGTCGCGAAATGTGTGAATTTAGTAGTGAGGCCTGTGGGGCTTTGGCTGCGTATTTGCGCTTGCGTTCCAAGGACTGGGGTAGGGACAACTGAACGCTGCGCTGGGACAAGGACGTGGACATGCTTGCTGATGGTGCAACTTGAGAGTGTGCAATGACAGGTGCAGCGCAGGAGGCATATTCGCATGCGCCATGGACAGAGGATTGGCTTGCACGCACAACAGCGGAAGAACCAGTGGTGCCACCCGCAGACACTGTTCCTAGACTCTGGGGTTCGGCCAACTTAGTCGGGTGCTTTGCTGCCATGTGCCTGATCATGCTGGTGGTGGTCAGGCTGGTAGTTTTGCTACCCCTGCTGATGCTGGCCTGGTAGGTAGTGCAAATGGCCTTTTTGAGGTTAGCGGCAGAGTCTTTAAAAAACAACCAGACTCGGGAAGACCTAACAGTCGTACTGGCAACTTCCGTCGTGTTGATGTTACGGGGAACGGTTGCTCGCCTTCTATCTGCGGCCACCACACTGCTTCTTCCTGCCTGTTGTGGTGCTACGCCTCCCTCCCCCTGTGTGCCGCTGTCCTCACTCTGTATGTCCCCCTGCCAGGTTGGGTCAGTTACTATATTATCCACCATCTCGTCTTCCACTTCCGCACCCTGGTCCTCTTCCTGACTTTCTGGCAATTAAGTCTCATCATCATCCACCTCTTGTGACAGTTTCCCACCATCACCTTCTTGTGACCGTGGCTGCTCAAATATTTGGGCGAGAGGCTCAAATCTATAAATGGAAAAGTGAACCACTCTTCGGAGTGTCCAAGTGTGGGATCAGTTGTCTCCGGGCACTCGGCATGGTGGGAGGAAGAAGGATCAGGGTGAGGAATATGCGGTCCAGACTCACGGCTACTGAGACTTGACTGTGTGGAAGACAGGGTGGTGGTGGTGGTGGCTAAGTGAACTGAAGCATTATCTGCTATCCAACCAATAACCTTTTCACACTGCTCTGTGTTCAATAGTGGTCTTCTTCGGTCCCCTATTAACTGGGACAGGAAGGTCGAGTGAGAAGATGTGGGTGTTTGTTGTGGCACAATTTCAGCTAGCCCACGGCCTCGTCCTCTGCATGCACCATCATCACCATCACGTCCACTTCCCCGTCCCTTGCCACACACCTTGCCCATTTTAAATGGAGGACAATATTTTCCACGTTCACTACAAATAGCTGGATTTGAACCGCAGTGATATGTGATCCGTGTGACGGACAAACCACAGTTTTAAATAGCTGGCCTGTAGGTAACTATTTTTAACAGCGACCTCATGTCAATAACTTCGCTCACACACTGCAACAAAATGTCAATGGAGGCCAGAAATGGCAGAATTTTCAGCGCATTTATATGTGATCCATGTGACGAACAAACCACAGTTTTAAATAGCTTACCTGTAGATAACTATTTTGAACAGCGACCTGGTGTCAATAACTTCGCTGACACACTGCAACAAAATTTCAATGGAGGCCAGAAATGGCAGAATTTTCAGCGCACTTATATGTGATCCATGTGACGGACAAACCAGTTTTAAATAGATGGATTTTTAGCGCTGTAATATGGAAAGGATCTGGCTGTATTCTGTATTCAGTGCCAACAAGCAAATGGAGCAAAAAAAAAACGTGTTCTCTGGATTGCTTTTTAAGCAAATAATCAGGATTAAGATCCAAAAAAAATTATTCCTGCCCCTGATACCTGGGGCTATTTCTAGAAATATCTGTAAAAGCACCAGCAGACAGAACTGGAACGAACCCTCTTGCTATGTGCACTGCAGTCTGCTATATACCCTGCCTGCCTATATACACTGCCTAGCACTGATATCTCTGCAGCTGGATTAGTCCTCAGAAGGACTGTTAGTTGAGATGGATATGTAAATAATATATGGTGGAATACCTACACTACCTAAGAAACAAGCAAATCTCTCTCTAGCTCAGCAGCACCTCTCCCTACACTGCCTGATTCCAGAGTAGACTGTGACGAGCATGGTGGTGCCAGGTCTGATATAGACCTGATGACACTGTGCTGCCAGCCAATCACTGTAATGCCACAACCAACATGGCTGCGGCATTACAGTGCATGGCAGGCAATCCCTGCATGTTCATTGGCTCTGTAAAGAGCGCCAAACATGCAGGGAGGGGACCCGAACTCCCGCCGAGCAACCCGGAAATACTCGACGAGCTCCGAGCAGTAGCGAGCATGCTCGCTCATCACTACTGGGCACGTTGAATCATGAGATTTCTGGATGAGCTCACACTTGCATCAATTTAGTGACCTTGCTAATTATAACACAAACCAGAGTTCAGCTTTTAGTTCCTAACCTGAGCGGGAATAATTGTATATCGACTATGGATTGGTTGCTTTCTACAAAATGGAAAATCTTTCTTCTAGATTTGTTCCATGAAGCTCTGCATTTTCTTGATGATTAACAAAACAAGTTTCATACTTGTTTTTTATACAACCGAATGTAAGAATGGTGAATTGAAAGAGAAATATACCCGTAGGAGACATTTAAAAGGCAGGACGTACAGGTTGAGATCTGTTCAGTAAAAAGCAGTAATGTAAAACTAAACTTAACCATTTCCAGCATCATAGTGACCTTAAAGTGCCATTGATTATATGTTTCATCACTGATGCCATTCTCTTGTAAGGTATCAGGGGTTAATCCTAGTGTTTATCACAAAATATCTAATTAGCCCAGATTCTCTATTATTTAACCTATTTCTTCTGCCCTACTTATTTTGTTTGCTTTTTTTTAATTAATAGCTATGTTGTTAACACTATTTGTGTTGGAAACTAGGTCACAAACTTTTAAAACCAGTGAATTAATGATTTTAAAGCTCACCCAGAATTATTTTTAAATTGTATTACTTAACGCGGCTTTGTGCAAGTGGGACAAGCGTGCCACTTGTTTTATTCTCTTCAGTGATCAAATTAGGTCAGATGACAGGTTATGTGCTATGAGATAAACACATTTCTTTTGAGAAATGTTATTATCCAACCAGTGCTTTAGACTTACATTGTATGAAATAGGAATATGTACTATACTAACTTTAAAATGCACAATTGTTTCTTTCATCCCATGAAGAGCTCATGGTGTCATTGTCTGTTTTTTAATTACTTGAATTAGAGCTGATTGATGTTCTTTTTCTTACCAAACAAAATGACAAATGTACAAAAGCCACTGAGAACATTTCGTTTTCAATATTGTGAAACAACCATATGGAAATCATCGGACGTACATATCCAAAAACACATTTAAGAGTTTTGTTGGTGCTAGCAGAACACTCTTTATGTCTGATTTTTTATTTGTTACCAAGTTGCGTGCCCATTTTCAGTACATTATTCCCATAAAACCATCCGTATAATCTGCCAAGTCAAAAAATACATAATGTTACAAATAGAAATATGTTAGTTCCAAATATTAAATTGAATGCACTGTTTTAGTGGTTAGCACTGTTGTTTTGTAGAGCTGGGGTCCTGGGTTCAAATCCCATCAAGGTCGACATCATTAGAAGTTTGTATGTTCTCCCCGTGTTTGCGTGGGTTTCCTCCGGGTACTCTGGTTTCCCCACACACACCAGAGACAAACTGATAGGGAATTTAGACAGTGAGCCTGAATGGGGACAATGATGATGATGTCTGTAAAGCGTTGTGGAATTAATGGCGCTATATACCATATTTTTTGGGATTATAAGATGCACTTTATTCCCTCAAAATTTGGGGGGGAAATGGGGGTGCATTTTATAATCCGAATGTAGCTTACCAGGGGGGAGCTGCGGTGGAGCGGGATCCCTGGAGGCAGGGCTGATGCTGCTGGAAGCTGGCGGCGGCAGTAGTGGGGAAATGCTGCGGGCCTAGGGCTGGGAGGAGGGGGTGTGCGGTGGTGCAAAGCTGCGGCGGGCTCCAGGCTTTCAGAAAATGTCGAGAGTTCCCGCACTTCCCATCCTTTTCACTGCGGTGGACTTTGAGAAAATAGCCGCCGGAGGCGGCGCATGTGCAGATTGAAATCCTGGCTCCCATTTTCTGAAAGCCCGGAGCCCGCTGCAGCCTTGCACAGCCGAACATGCCCTCCTACCAGACTGGGGCCTGCAGCATCACTTCACTCCTGTTGCTGTCAACTTACTGCAGCAATGACCCTGCCTCCTGGGACGCAGCTCCACCGCAGTCGCCCACTCCCGGTAAGCTGCCGTAAGAGCGGACTATAAGATGTTTCACCAATTTTTTTAAAAAAAATGTTTCTATTTTCTCCCCAAAATTTGGGGTGCATCTTATGGTCGAGTGAATCTTATAATCGACAAAATAAGGTAAGTGAGTTAAATAAATAAATAAATAATGCATTCATGTGTATAAAGGATCTCAAACATTTAGCCTGTAAGCTTAAAGAGGACCTAGTACTAGAGATGAGTGGTTCTTTTGAAAAAAATCTAGTTTGCCACCTTTGCTGAATTTTGGAAAGCTTGTAAGTGTTCAAAAAATACATGTGAGGCAGATGAGAGAAAAAGAGAGAGAACCCTGCTGACCATAAGAGCTTACACCCTACAAGAGAGAGTGAGAGGATTCCTCTTACCATAAGAGCTATTGTTCTACAGGAGAGAAAGAGAACCCTGCTGACCAAAAGAGCTTATACTCTACTCTACAGTAGAGAGGGAGAGGACCTTTCTGATTACAATGGCTTACACTCTACAGGAGAGTAGACTTACCCAGAGACTCTGGAAATGGAAAATGACTGCCATACAAACTGTGCTACTGCTGATCTTAGATGACCCAGGTACTGACCACAACTGTACAAGGTATGATCCGTAAGAAGTCATAGCTGCGGGTCAATATGGGGTAGCCCGCACAGCAACACAAAATGACATTAGTCCACTCTCTGGTGCTTCAGCAGTGTAACCAATAGTATCTGGCAAGTGTTTTTTCTTTTGTGAACCGCAAATCAAATCCCAAAATGTTCATTATTCGCGTGAAACTGCAAATTCCAGGAAATTCAACTCGAATTCGATCTTCCGCCAATCGAGCCACTCATCTCTACCTATCACAATAAGGAGAATGTGTGTATAAATAATTATGGAATAAATCACCTTTGGAAACATAATGACTATAATTACAGGAATTATGGTATGAGAAAATCACAGATCATGGGAGCCACCATCTTGAGATTGGTAGCTCAGCCTCCTGTATTTAATGAGACATGTACCCAAATTCCAGGCTTGTTGATAGGCAGAGCCTGAGCAGAGGCATACAGAGTAAAATGCATCATGTGTATAAGATATGCTTTGCATATTGTCTCAGCATAAATGAGTACATCCCCTATAAAAATTAAGACTTTAATCGATATCTCACCAAGTACAAGAATATTTTCCAAAATTTTGTCAAGACTAAGTTTAATAGAACATTTTTAACCCATAACATGAAAGTAAGGTTAATAATATAACTTTCATTACAAAAGCTTCAGTTTTACTTAAATTAGTTGATGCAAAAATGAATACACCCCACAAAAAAAATACTACAAATAGAACTTTATATGACCTCCATGATTTTTAAGGATAGCACCAAGTCTTCTAAACATGGAATAAAGAATGGTGGCAGTGTCCTTATGTTGGCCCGCATGACCGCTGCTGGTGTCTGGGAGCTACGTTTCATTGCTGGTATCATGAATTCACAGATGTACTGCACTATACTGAAAGAGAAGATGCTGCCATCACTCCGTGCCCTTGGTAGATGGTGCACTTTTCCAACATGTCAATGATACTAAACACACATCTTACGTTACATTATGTTGGCTCCCTATCTTTGATCTTTCCTAGCAGATGATGGCTGCATTAATTATCCATCATCTTCCTTCAAAGGGCTCGAATGGAGGGGAACTTCCCTCACAGCTGTTAACCTGTTAAATGCCACCCATGACTGGCATTCATAGGAGCCCGTGATTTTTGCTATTGTATTGCTGCTTATAGTATATGCAATGAGATGATCACAGGTTCAAGTCTCCTAATGTGACTAAAAAATATAGTAAAAAGTAAAAACAAATTGTTTTTAAAAATATGAAAAAAACATAAAAGTTCAAATAACCTCACTTTAGTCCTCATTAAAAATTAATAAAAAAAAAAAGTAAAAAATACCAATATGTGGTATTTCCATGTCCATAGAAATCTGATCAAAATATAAAATTAATTAACGTCATTGGTAATCTCTGTGAAACAAATGTAGAAGGCAGAATTGAGCTTTTTCAGGTGCTGCAAAATTGCAAAAAAATGCAATAAGAGGCAATTTAAATATTGTATCAATAAAAACGTCATCTCAGGGTACAAAAACCAAACCCTCATACAGCTCCATCAGACAAATACTGAAAACATTATGGGTGTCGGAAAATGGGGACACAAGCCAATTTTTTTTAAGTTCCAAATTTTTCTTATTACTTAAATTAAAAAAAAACTATGCATGTATCAGGTATGTACTCTACTGTAATTGTACTGGCCTGAAGGATCATACTGCTAAGTATTTTTTATTGTATTAAGAACACTGTAAAAGTAAAATAAAAAAAAACAATGTCAGAATTGCACTTTTTTTTCCTGCTTCCCAGCACATCATAAGATAAAAAGGGTGTCATTCAGAAGTACAATTCATTCTGCAAAAACAAGCTCTTGTAGCTCCCCGAGGGTTCGGCCGCTACAGGGGTATTGCACCTCTGCCAGAGGTGTGGTATTCCACTCCTGGGTAAGGATGGAGTATGGACCAGGGCTCAGTTAGCTGCATACAGCACACGCACCCCATTTCCGAGGGACAGCTCAACGGTACTCCCATTAGACAGAAATGCAGGTACGACAGACCATGTCCCTGGCTGGAGTGGGGAGGGGGGAGGAAAACCCAGTGATGTAGGAGCAGATAGGGGACGGTTCCTGAGCGTAGGTAGGAGCCCATTGGTTGCTGGTCACCTGGGCTCATGGCTAGAGGGAGGTATAAAAGGTGGGCACCATCTTAGGACAGTCAGTCAGTTCAGGACAGTCTGTGCAGAGAGAGGAGAAGACAGGGAGTAGAGGCTCTGTAGGAGCTCTACTCCAGAGTGGGCCTAGAGAGAGGCCGAGGAGGAGAGTGGAGAGAGAGGAGGTGAAGGGGAGCTGGGATTACGTCTCAGCCCAGCTCCACGAGAAAGGAGAAGAAGGAGGAACAGAGAAGGGAAAAGAGGAGAAAGAAACAGAAGGGCTCAGGAACAAGAAGGAAGAAGGGACCCTAAGAACCCACGAGAATACAGGGTGAAGGGTCAGGCAGATTAAGGGTGCCGGATCCCAAGTTGGTGGAGGAGAAACTACCCTCAGCCAAAGACCGGACGTCGTGATCATTTATTGGTGCGACACCTCATTAAAACTGCTAGGAAGGCACCATATAGAACAGCGGGGAACGGGATCCACGTTTACCCGCACAAGTTCGCAGCAGCTGGACAAAAGTGGGTCACTGGTGATGCAGGCCAGAGGAAGGATTGAAGGGGGTCCTGAGCTATACTTCCGAGCTGCCTGGGAGTTGACTGAGCCCCTCACCTGGTGGACGCAGCACGGCTCGGGCAGTCATTGCCAGCTGAAGTGACTTGGATATTAACCGTGAGTAAAGACCCTGGACTGCAGTACGTTGTCTGTGTGCTTTTTCGCTCCTCCGGCACTACCGGTACTGGGACTCTCACCACCATCACTCCCACCATCCACTACACTGCCCTGGGGCTGCACTCTTCCCGTGGGGAGTCACACCACCCCAGCTGCACCCACCATCAGCCCCAGCGGTCTGCCCTGCAGCGGCGGTTCCTAATGACCGCAAATCCACGGGTGGCGTAGTCGGACATCACTTAAAACTTCTAAAGGGACTACCACTAGTCTGACTACCCTGAGCCATGGACCGGGTCGCCACTACTACCCCCATCGTTCCCCTATTGCCCGGATCCGAGTGCCCCACGGCCCAGGAGGCGAGTCACTCTCATACATCTACAGTATGTCAATGGAAAAATAAAAAGGTTATGGTTTTTGGAAAAAGGATGGGTAAAAAAACGAGAGCAAAAATGGAAAAGGGCTTAAATGTTTATGTTATTTACTGTTTTGTTATGTTTATTTTTAAAATGTGTATAAAAGAGGTGATTATTGCAATGGTTTTTCACTATTTTTAAGTAATTGTGTAGGAAATAATATATTATGGGTATATACAGATGTATCTCTAAGTACCAGTAGAATATGTCTGTAAAACGGAATAGTATTTAGCTCTTTAGACAGAAAAATCTCATATTCTTAGCAGTGCAGCTAGTAGTTCACAGCCTGCCATGCTACAGATTGTATGAATCCCAGAACAGACCACTTTTCCACAAAAGCTAATAAACTACATATGAAAGCCACTACTGAGCAGTGCGAGATACAGGGGGCACGTCTTCCCCAATGATCTGAGTTGGAGATGGAAAATCTACAGTACACAAGGGAGAAAGTGGAAGGATCTGTGCAGTGTCTGGAAAAGCTGCAGTAAGACTGGGCCTCGCAGGCTCCATGCAAATGAATATCCCTTGGTATCTATGCCATTAATTGTAAGGGGGGCCCGCCGACGCACATCTAGCTGATATGTATTGCAGCACAGAAATCTGTTGGCTCTCTGCACTGCAATACAGGTTGCCGGCCAATAAGAGGCCGGCAGCTGACACTGGCGTGTCCGTCACGGGCGGCGCATGGCAGCGACGTCATGAGTCGCCAGTGGGTGGCACGGCGAAATCAACTGCTGGCCTCTGCGCCAGCTATAGAAGAGGATCATGGACATCATGGGAGCAGAAGAAGGTAAGAAGAATTGTTTATTTATTTTTTAAATGTGTTGGAGAATAACAAGGAACATTATACCAGGAAGGGGTCAGGATGGAGGACATACCAGGAAGGGGCCCAGGATGGGGGGACATTATTACAGGAAGGGGCTACGATGGGGAACATAGTACAGGAAGGGGCCCAAAATGGAGGACATTATTACTTGAAAGGGCCCAGAATGGAGGACATTATTACAGGAAGTGATATAAAATCAAAATAACAAAATAAGTCCACCCACAGATCACCTGCTGCAATATAACACTCCCAACCACCTTGGGATAAATGATTATAATCTGCAAATAAATACGCAACTTGAGTATAGTGATAAAAGTGGAACATATGTATTATAACACCCACATATACAGTATAGCACTGTGTATCGAACTATCTAAGTCTTCTTAGGATCAATAGACTACACTAAAACATATAATAGATACGCCAAGCTGTCACTGTATAAGAGTCCGTAGGTCCACTTTTCTTGTTCAAAGGCTGTGAGGCACAGTTCACTCCAGTCCTATAAATCCAATACGTCCAAAATGCTGCTATGAGTCCTTCAGTAGTGCCCCAGCCAGTGACTATTACCTAAAAGTTTATCTCCATGAGTGAAGCTCCTGAATGCCAATCCTGACTGCCCAATCGTCACTGAGCAAACTGCAGTTTGCAGCTTGGACACGCTGGTCCAAAGAAACGCGTTTGGTGTTCTAACATGTTTCCCCATATCCCCATTCACACTCACATGCATAGTAAGTTCCAGTGTGCCATGCATCTTAACTATTTACATTAACTTATGGACCAGATATGTATTATTATGCATCGGCGATTCCGCACGCATACAGGCGGTGCGGACGGAATCGCCGCCAGGTGTCAGATGTTTGTCACAGCTGACAACCAGTGCTATGTGCTGGGAGCTGTCCCGCACCGCTCCCAGCACATTTACCCCCGAAATGTTGTGATCGAAGTCGATGGTTGCATTCCGGTGGCAAGAGGAGGTAAGCGCCGTTACTTACCTCCTAACCGGCGTCCCGCTCTGTCTGTGGCCGGGTCCCGTGGTTGTCATGGTGACCTGGATGTCGTCATGACGACATCCGGGTCACCAGACAGCAGGAAGATACTTTGATCATGCGCAGTGTATGATCACAGTATCTTCTGCCTGTGCAGCGCTGACAGGCTGTATAGCACAGGGATGGTGCTGCATCCCTAAGCTATACAGGCGATCAGCCTGCAAAAAGTGAAAGTCCCATAGTGGGACAACGTGTAAAAGTTAAAACAGAATCAGAAAGTGAAAAAAAAAAATTGTAAAAATATAAAAAAAAATGAAAAAAATAATCCCCAAAAAATAAAAATATGTTGTACCCATCAATAAATAGTATTATGAAAAAAAACAAAACAATAAAAGTACACATATTTGGTATCGCCGAGTCTGGAACGACCTGACCTATAAAACTGTCCCACTAGTTAACCCCTTTAGTGAACACAGTAAAAATAAAAAAATAAAAACAAAGCAAAAAATGATGCTTTATCATCATACTGCCAAACAAAAAATAGAATAAAACTGTTATGTTCTGCTACCAGAGCTAAGGAAAGAGAGGAGATCTGTCCCTACGATAGAACTCAGCTTTATCCCTACGATGTAACAGGGGACCTGATCCTGCGATCAGACCTGCTAAAGTCCTAAGCTAGTCTGTACAGAGACCTATAGATGTGGGGAAGGAATCCCTACAAGTACTAAGGACTGGGAGGAAAATGGGACACCTCCTAACAGAAATAGTAGCAGACAGACAAACAAACAAAATATATAGAACACTGAGGTCCGTAGACCAAGCAAACTAACAGAGTTAGATACAGAGCACAGGCTAGCTAGAAAGTAGTTATACAATGAAGTCCAGCAAAGCCAGAAGGGCGGAGCAGGATAAAATAGGCCAACAAGGTCATGTGACCAGCAAAGGAAAAAAAACCTAAAAGCAAGGTTCTAACAGTACCCCCCCTTCTAAGAGGATCCTCCGGATCCCCTAGGACCAGGCTTATCAGGAAATCTCCTGTGAAACGCTCTGATAAGTCTGGACGCGGAAACATCATCCGACCTCACCCAAGAGTTATCCTCGGGTCCGAAACCTTTCCAGGCCACAAGATACTGCAAACTACCTCTATACAGTCTAGAGTTAAGGATGCGAGAAATTTCATATTCCCCGTCCTCCACCACCGGAGGAACAGAGGCAGAGGCGTCACAATCCGATACAACAGCTTTTTTCAACAGAGAGACATGAAATACCGGATTAATTCTCCAGGAGGTAGGAACCTCCAACCTAACAGCAGATTGGTTGACAACCTGAAGCACCTTAAAGGGCCCTACAAACTTGGGACCCAATTTCTTAGAAGGAATCCTCAACCGCAGATTCCTAGAGGACAACCAAACCATGTCACCAACAGCGAACAAAACCTCCTGTCGTTTCCTATCAAAGTAGTCCTTAGATTTTCTGTTGGCCTCCTGAAGATTACCACGCACATCCGTCCAAACTCTCTCCAAATCACCGGAAAAATTCTCCTCCTCAGGCACGGCAGATCCCAACTTGGAGAACGACCCAAACGACGGATGTCTCCCAGAACAACAACAAAAAAGGCGAACAACCAGCAGAAGAAGATGTATGATTGTTCAGAGCAAATTCAGCAAGTG
Organism: Phyllobates terribilis; assembly: GCF_046119375.1. NCBI lineage: Eukaryota > Metazoa > Chordata > Amphibia > Anura > Dendrobatidae > Phyllobates > Phyllobates terribilis. The sequence goes on from NW_027362771.1 coordinate 334,047,892, forward strand.
GCAGAAACTCAGACCACCCCTCTTGATTGTCTGCCACAAAACAACGCAAGAACTGCTCAACATCCTGGTTTTTCCTTTCTGTCTGGCCATTAGATTCAGGATGATATCCGGACGAGAACGACAAATGGACTCCCAACCTGTCACAAAAGGCACGCCAAAAACGAGCCACGAACTGAGGACCCCTATCAGAAACAATGTCAGTAGGAACGCCATGAAGTCTGACAATTTCCTTGACAAAGGCCTTAGCGAGAGTTTTAGCGCAGGGCAGTTTGACGAAGGGAACCAAGTGACACATCTTGCTAAAACGGTCCACGACCACCCAGATGACAGTAAAACCCTCAGAGGGGGGAAGGTCAGTTATAAAGTCCATAGCCAAATGTGTCCAAGGAGCACTGGGAACCTCCAAAGGACAAAGCAACCCCGCAGCAGGAGTATGTGAGGACTTAGATCTAGCACATATAGTACATTGACGCACCCACTTAATGACTTCCTTCTGCCATCCAGGCCACCAAAAACTGCGACCCACCAGTCTCTTGGTCTCAGAGATTCCGGGATGACCTGCCAACCGAGATTCGTGACACTCAACAAACAAATCTCTCCTAAAGGTCCCAGGCACAAACAACCTCCCATGAGGAGTGTTAGATGGGGCATTCTCCTGTGCTTTAAGAATCTCATCTTCCAAAACGGAGTACAAAGCAGCTATCACAACACCTTCTTGTAAAATGTTCTCCTCTTTCTCAGCACCGACTATGGGAGAAAAACTGCGAGACAAGGCATCCGCCTTAACATTCTTAGTACCAGGGATGTAAGTAACGGAGAAATTAAACCGCGAGAAAAACAGTGCCCACCTAGCCTGACGGGCATTCAGGCGCTTGGCAGCATCAAGATAAATCAGATTTTTATGATCCGTAAGAACCTGAACGGGAAATTCTGCACCTTCCAAGAAGTGGCGCCAGTGTTCAAATGCGAGTTTAATAGCCAATAATTCCCGATTACCAATATCGTAATTCAGTTCAGTCTCCGAAAAATTTTTTGAAAAAAAGGCACAGGGATGTAATCCATCCCCGTTATCCTGAGACAATACTGCGCCAACCCCCACAGAGGAAGCATCAACCTCAACCAAAAACGGCTTAGTCACATCAGGCTGCATAAGGATGGGAGCAGAGGTGAACCTCTCCTTGAGATACACAAAAGCTTCAATGGCCTCAGAAGACCACTGAACCGCATCAGCACCTTTCCTGGTGAGATCGGTCAGAGGTTTGACAATACTAGAAATTTTTTTTATGAATTTTCTGTAATAATTGGCGAAACCTAAAAACCTCTGTATCGATTTCAAACCAATAGGCCTAGGCCATTCCTGTACAGCTTGAACTTTAACCGGGTCCATCTCAAAACCTTCGCTGGAGATAATGTAACCCAAAAAACTAATTCTCTGTACAGCGAACTCACATTTCTCCAGCTTAGCAAAAAGCGAATTGTCCATTAACAACTGTAATACCTCACGTACGCTCCGCCAATGAGACTCCAGATCCGGCGAATAAATCAAAATGTCATCCAAATACACAACCACATTTTTGCCGATCAAAGGTCTAAGGATGTCATTAATAAGATTCTGAAAAAATGCAGGAGCATTAGTAAGACCAAAAGGCATAACCAGATTCTCAAAATGACCCACAGGAGTGTTAAAAGCAGTCTTCCATTCGTCACCCTCCTTCATGCGCAACAGATTGTATGCCCCCTTAAGGTCAATTTTAGAGAACCACTTGGCCCCCATTAACTGGTTAAACAGATCAGGAATCAATGGCAGTGGGTAAGGATTGCGTACAGTAATTTTGTTAATCTCACGAAAATCCAGACAAGGACGTAAACCGCCGTCCTTTTTTTTTACAAAAAAAAATCCAACCGCCACAGGAGACTTAGAGGGCCTAATGTGACCGGCGGCCAAACTTGTCTGTATGTATTCCTCCAAAGCTTTCCTCTCAGGAATAGTAAGGTTAAATAAACGACTTTTAGGAAGAGTCGCTCCAGGGACAAATTCAATAGAACAATCATAGTCTCTATGGGGAGGCAAAACCTGCGATTCCTTCTCAGAAAAAACTCTCCAAAAATCCTGAATAGGAACAGGCAATTCTCCCCTATCCAAAGCTGCAATACGCCCGTTACAACACTTGTCATAACATTTATGGCTCCAGGATTTAATTTCACTGGTAGACCAATCCAGTACAGGATTGTGAAATTTTAACCAGGGCAATCCCAATATTACTGGAGAAGGCAAGTTATTCAAAACTACCAAATCCAATTTCTCATGGTGAACACCATTAATAGTGAGAGGAAATTCACAGACCTTGAGAGTAATATTCTTCAAAGGGGAACCATCCACAGAAACCACAGCAATGGGGGATGATAAAGGTTCGGGTTTTAAATTGAGTCTTTCCAAGAATCCCCCATCAATTACATTCAGAGTAGACCCACAATCAACAAACACCCGAAATTCCATTAATTTTTCCTGAGCAATCGTGAAAGCAGCTAAAAATACACCCTTCAAATTTAAACAGGCAATACGGGCATGACTGACCATTTTTTTTTCTTTCTTCATACGAAGCTCACAGCCTTTAATCAAATGACCAGATTTTCCGCAATAGAAACACAAGCCTTCAGAAAATCGACGGTCTTTTTCTTGAGAGCGAGGTGCCACCGATCCAATCTCCATCGGTTCACCACTGTTCGTACACACATTCTCATAACCAGAAACTGACATAGCAGAGGATTTGCTCTCATTAACCCTTGCACGCAGTCTCCTATCCACCCGTATAGCTAATTGCATAGCCTGTTGCAAATCTTCAGGTGTAGGATAAGCAATTAGCAGGTCTTTAACCCTTTCATTGAGCCCAGCAAGAAATAGACTTTTCAGAGCAGAATCGTTCCACCCTGTTTGAGTAGACCAACGACGGAAATGAGTACAATATTTTTCCACATTACCTAATCCCTGTTTCAAACGTCTCAACTCAGTCTCAGCTGATGCGACACGGTCAGGATCATCATATAATAGCCCCAAAGCAGAAAAAAAACTATCCACTGATCTGAAGCATGTATCACTAGGTTGCAAAGAAAAGGCCCACTCCTGAGGCTCTTTGCGCAAAAGTGACATTATGAACCCTATGCGCTGGGATTCATCCCCAGAGGACTTGGGTCTCAAACGAAAATACAATAAGCAAGCATTTTTAAATGAAAAAAATTCTCGGTGTTCACCAAAAAATAAATCCGGCAAACATACCTTAGGCTCCAAGAAATGTGCTCCAGGACAGTTACTCACGTGCTGACGGAGCTCGGCCACCTCCAGAGCCAAATCCTGAACCGACACCATGATGGAACAGAAAAATCTTTCCTTAGAGAATTTGCAGGCTGGACTTACTGTTATGTTCTGCTACCAGAGCTAAGGAAAGAGAGGAGATCTGTCCCTACGATAGAACTCAGCTTTATCCCTACGATGTAACAGGGGACCTGATCCTGCGATCAGACCTGCTAAAGTCCTAAGCTAGTCTGTACGGAGACCTATAGATGTGGGGAAGGAATCCCTACAAGTACTAAGGACTGGGAGGAAAATGGGACACCTCCTAACAGAAATAGTAGCAGACAGACAAACAAACAAAATATATAGAACACTGAGGTCCGTAGACCAAGCAAACTAACAGAGTTAGATACAGAGCACAGGCTAGCTAGAAAGTAGTTATACAATGAAGTCCAGCAAAGCCAGAAGGGCGGAGCAGGATAAAATAGGCCAACAAGGTCATGTGACCAGCAAAGGAAAAAAAACCTAAGAGCAAGGTTCTAACAAAAACACGATCAAAAAGATTAATATAAATAAAAATGGTACCGCTGAAAACCATCTTGTCCTGCAAAAAACAAGCCACCATACAGGTCCATCAGCCGAAAAATAAAAATGTTATAGCTCTCAGAATAAAGCGATGCAAAAAATATTATTTTTTTCTATAAAATAGTTTTTATTGTGTAAAAGCGCCAAACCATAAGAAAAGATATAAATGTGGTACCACTGTAAACATACTGACCCGAAGAATAAAGCTACCTTATCAATTTTACCACACGCGGAACGGCATAAAAAAAACAACTATTCCTGAATTGTTGTTTTTTGTTTATTCTGCCTTCCAAAAATCAGAATAGAATGTGATCAAAAAATGTCATGTACCTGAAAATGGTACCATTAAAAACGCCAACTCGTCCCGCAAAAAACAAGCTGTCACATGACTCTGTCGGCCGAAATATGGAAAAATTATAGCTCTTAAAATATGGTGATGCAAAAACTAGTCTTTGCAAAAAAAAGAGTCTTTTAGTGTGTGACAGCTGTGAATAATAAAAACCCACTATAAATCTGGTATCACTGTTATCGCACCGACCTGAAGAATAAAGTAGTCTAATCACTTATACGGCACGAGAAAAGGAGCAAAAAATAAACTCTAGGGTTAGGGTTGTGCTAGGGTTAGGGTTATGCTAGGGTTAGGCGTGTGCTAGGGTTAGGGTTGTGCTAGGGTTAGGGTTGTGCTAGAGTTAGGGTTGTGCTAGAGTTAGGGTTGTGCTATGGTTGGGGTTGTGCTAGGGTTAGGGTTGTGCTAGGGTTAGGGTTGGGTTATCGTTAGGGTTATGCTAGGCTTAGGGTTGTGCTAGGGTGAGGGTTAGGGTTGTGCTAGGGTTGTGCTAAGGTTAGGGTTGTGCTAGGGTTGTGTTGGTATTTTTTTAAAAGTAAAGAAAAAAATGACGATATGGCGACAAGTGTTGATTGCAAGTCCTCGCTACTTGAGTTTGCATCGGGTGCTTGGGTATTCACCGAGTATCACAGGTGCTAGAGCGACATGCTCGAGTCTCCGCCCCATATGCTTCCCGGCCCAAAAAAACTGGCAGGGATTGCCTGCCATGTACGAGCGATCCGCGCATGGTTTTTTTTGGGTGTCTAACAACCGTGAAACATGTGAGGCGGGGACTCGAGCATGTCACTCGAGCACCCGCGATACATGGTGCATACCTGAGTATCGGATGCAAACTCAAGTAGCGAGCACTTGAGCTCAAGACTAATGACAACTTATTCAATATGATGACCTAATGTTATCAATTTCTGTGTCATACCTCTGGGTTCAAAATGTTCACTATACCCCTTGATAAAATCCTTGAGGGGTGTAGTTTCCAAAATGGGGTAACTTGTCAGGGGTTTCCACTATTTAGGTGCATCAGGGGCTCTCCAAACGCGACATGACGTCCGCTCTCAATTCCAGCCAATTTTGAGTTCAAAAAGTCACAAAGCGCTCCTTCCCTTCTGAACCCTGCCGTGCGCCCAAACAGTGTATTTTCCCCACATATGGGGTATCGGCGTACTCAGGAGAAATTGCACAAAAGTTTTTGGAGTACATTTTCTCCTCTTACCGTTGTCAAAATAAAAATTGGGGACTAAAACATAATTTTTGTGGAAAAAGTTAGATTTTTTTTATTTTCACGGCTCTATGTTATAAACTTCAAATGGCGCTCATTCCCTTCCGAACCCTGCCGTGCGATCAAACAGTGGTTTTCTCCCACATATGGGGTATCAGCTTACTCAGGAGAAATTGCACAACAAATGGTATGGCGCAATTTCTCCTGTTACCCTTATGAAAATGCAAAATTGGGGGCTGAAAAACATTTTTGTGGGAAAAATGTGAAATTTTTATTTTTACTTCTCAATGTTATAAACTTCTGTGAAGCACCTGGGGGTTCAAGGTGCTCACCACACATCCAGATAAGTTCCCTGAGGGGTCTAGTTTCTAAAATGGGGTCACTTGTGAGGGGTTTTCACTGTTTAGGCACATCAGAGGCTCTCCAAACGCAACATGGTATCCCCTAATTATTCAAGCAAATTTTACATTCAAAAAGTAAAAAATGTCGCTCCTTCCCTTCCGAACCTCGCCGTGCGCCCAAACAGTGGTTTTCCCCCACATATGGGGTATTGGCGTGCTCAGGAGAAATTGTACAACAAATTTTGGGGTCCATTTTTTCTTGTTACCCTTGTGAAAAATAAAAAAATTGGGGTCTAAAGTAACATTTTTGTGAAAAAAGTTAAATATTCATTTTTTTCTTTCACTTTCCAAAAATTACTGTGAAGTAACCTGAATGGTTAATAAACTTATTGAATGGGGTTTTGAGCAACTTGAGGGGTGCAGTTTTTAGAATGGTGTCACTTTTGGGTATTTTCTGTCATAAAGGCCCCTAAATTTTGTTGGAAAAATGAGAAATCATTGGTCAACTTTTAATTCTTACAACTTCCTAACCCCAAAAAATTTTGGTTCCAAACTTTTGCTGATGTAAAGTAGACATGCGGGAAATGTTATTTGTTAACTATTTTGTGTGACAAATCTCTATGATTTAAGGGCATAAAAATTTGAAAATTGTGAAATTTTCTACATTTTTGCCAAATTTCTGACTTTTTTCACAAATAAACACAAGTCATATCAAAGAAATTTTACCACTGTCATGAAGTACAATATGTCACGAAAAAACATTCTCAGAATCAGTGGGATCCGTTGAAGCTTTCCAGAGTTATTACCTAATAAAGTGACAGTGGTCAGAATTGTAAAATTTGGCCTGGTCATTAATATGCAAAGCACCCTCGGGGGTAAAGGGGTTAAAAAACATATTTTTTAATGATTTGGGACTGGAAGCTGGATTATTTTCTCTTTGTACATTTATAAGGATGCCAAGCAATGGCGTGATTACTTTCTTCCACATTGCTGGGATGCACCTTCAAAGGTGGGCTGATTATACCTTTTTCCTCTCTTGTTTATATCAGAATGACAGGTGTCTGGCAATGGTTTATCCACTGCACTCTATTGAATTTAAGGGTGTCACACCCAGTCAGCCAGACCCTGCTCTATACTGGTGAAACATTCTGTCTCTAGATGATTTTCTGGTTTGGCATTTAGCTCGGATTATGTTGCAAAGTTAATTTAATGGTCAGCCTTATTTTGTGGCTACTTCTCTTAGGTGGTACTTGCGAAATTATTTATTTTGTTGCTCGACGGAAATAACTTGCATACTTTTCTCTCATTGAGCATTGCTAATAAGACTTCATACTCAGCTGGTCTTTTTAACGAGAACCAGTACTTTCCCCACATATGGAGAACTTTAGAAAGACATGTAGGATATCACACGCATACTGCATGTAAGTCGATTTAGGGACAGTTTGCAGACCTGTTGCTGCCAGTTGAATTGTGGAAGCAATTAGAGTTCATCTGGAACTGAAAATAAAAGCTTCATTTTCTTTATGATAAGCATCAGGAGACGTGAGAATAGTCCAGACCCTCCATACAGCTGTCAAACACAGGCATACTAGACAATATAATTATGTAACCAATGTCTAAATAGTGAAGTAAAATATCTACAATACATTTGTATTATATGTGATGTTATTTAGGATATTATTTGTCTGCAGTCATGAACATCTATATAACACAATTTTCCAAAGTTGCTACAAACAATGTTGCTGCACTAGTGCATTTACCAATATGATGCCTTCTTAACCATTACCTTATTTCCTGCGTATTATTGCACAATGGCCTTTACAATTAAAAGAATGACATTGCTATTGAAAACATATTAGTCAAAAGATCCAACAGAAGAAGCAGGGACATAAGGATCGCGGTTTCAAAGGGTGCAGGAGGGGGTCTTGCTGATGCCAATTTTACCTCGCATGCACTTTCAGGTGAAATGTTTTGTGGTGCAGAGACCCGGCACCAGGTCCCCAGGTTGCAATACATACTGCCGGCCAATCAGAGGCCAGCAGACGTCGACTTGCCAGTGACTCCTGCGCCGGCTACAGAAGAGATCGCCATGCGGCATGGGAGCAGGGGAAGCTGTGTAGAATTGTTTGTTTCTTTTTAAAATGCGCGGAGAAGAAGAAGAAAAGAGGGGGCCCAGGATGCAGGACATTATACTAGTATCATGTGAAAATCGAATCACAGGAGAAAAATTCCAGCGTAGAAGTCTTTCATTAAAATCATATTGTTTATTCATATTCTTTAAAATATATTCTATAGTTCATTCCATAATCACAATCGCAGGGAAAGGAGGGATATTAGCAAACGCATTTGCGATTGTGATTATGGAATGAACTGTAGAAAGACTTCTACACTGGAATTTTTCTGCTTCTGTGATTCGATTTCCACATGGCACTACTTGCTCCAGGCGTTCAGTCTTCATATGGGTGAGCTGACTTTTTTCTATATATTTTTATTATACTAGTATGGGACATTATACCAGAATTGGGAATATTATAAAAGGATGGGGGACATTATACCAGGGTGGGGGACATTATAGCAGCAGAATGGGGACATTCTACCAGAATGGGGACATTATACCAGGATGGGAACATTATACCAGGATGGAGGACTTTATACCAGGATGGGTGGCATTATACCAGGTTGGGGGGGGACTGTCCCAGGAAGGAGCCCAGGATGGCAATAATGGTTTTATAATTTGCAGCTTTTTTTATTTATAACAAAAAGCTGCCAAAGTGAGAAAATGGTAATTCCCTTCAGAGTCTTTACATTACATTATATTTTGCAACATTAGAAATAATTAGGGATGAGCGAACCCGAACGTGCAGGGTTCGTACCGGACACCTAGTGTCCGTTACCGAACCCCGAACACGGACTTTTTACCGGAAGTCCAGTTTCCTGTTCGGGTTCAGATGCCGAATAAAATTTGTTGAAAGGCTGCAGCGCAGTCAAATCAACAAGCTTTTAGGCTGTGGCCATTTCCGGAGCAATCACAGCCTGTCACGCATCGTATGGGAAAGACTTAGTGCAACACAAAGGGAAGAGGGAAAGGAAGCCCAGGCTCTAAGGAAAGGGGGGAGTGGAGACATCCTAGGCTGATCTAATATCACCCTGTCTCCACTAATGTCCCAATATTGGTTCTTCACCAATCGCCGCACGCGAATCTCGCCCTGTCTTTCCCTGGCGTTTAGCAGTGGCTAGGGAAGGGAGGGGATGAGCGCTAATCGATCCCCACTGACAACTAAAGACAACAAGGGGGAACAAACAAGGGAAGATAGCTTAGCTTTAGTCGCCTTCAGAGAGATGAACACCCATCCTCATAGCTCCAGAGAGGATGAAGTAATGCACTTGCTCCGAGCCTTCACAAGGGGTAATGTGAGTATCGCCGGCACCTCCCTCTAGCATACAGCAGGTATTCATACACCAAGGCCAGGGTGTTAATTAGCAAGAGAAAGGTAGCCGCTGGGTCCTAGGGAGACAACTTCTAAGAAGGTATCTGGAATGCCAAACAAAGAGATCTTCTGGAACCAACTGCAGGGCGACCATCTGTCACTTCTGACATACCTGTGACACAGCCGTATCAAGTATTGGCATGGCTGTGATTGGCCGACACACCACGTGACCCGGACTGTATAAATGGTGGAACACGGGTGCCGCCACCATTCTGCTCTGCTTAGCGTAGGGACATGACGCAGCTGGAATGAGGGACAATATTAGGTTTGGGTGTGCTCAATGTTCAAAAAAGCTCTTATATGTGTACTCTGCACCCTGTCTATGGGAGCAGTGTGCCTACAACCAATTTTTTCTACTCTGCATCCATGTCTGTGGGAGTAGTGTGCCTAACCAATTTTTTTCTACTCTGCATCCATGTCTGTGGAGTAATGTGCATAAAAAAAAATTTCCTACTCTGCACCCGTGTCTGTGGGAGTATTGTGCTTAAACATTTTTTTTTTCTAATCTGCATCCGTGTCTGTGGGAGTAGTGTGCGTAAAAACAAATTGTTCTACTCTGCACCTGTGTCTGTGCGAGTAATGTGCTTAAAAACGAATTTTTCTACACTGCACCCGTGCTTGTGGGAGTAATCTGAGTAAAAACAAATTTTTCTACTCCGCACCCATGTCCGTGATAGTATTATGCCTAAAAAAAATGTTTCTACTCTGCATCCGTGTCTGTGGGAGTAGTGTGCGTAAATACAAATTGATCTACTCTGCACCCCTGTCTGTGGGAGTACTGTGCATAAAAAATAATTTTTATACTCTGCAATCATGTCTGTGGGAGTAATGTGTGTAAAAACAAATTGTTCTACTCTGCGCCCATGTCTGTGCGAGTAGCGTGCCTAAAAAACATTCATTTTTCTCTGCACCCGTGTCTGTAGGAGTACTGTGTCTAAAAAACACTTTTTGAAGCCTGTACCCGTGTCTGTGGAAGTAGTGTGCTTTTAGGCCACTTTTTTTTATTCTGCAGCGGTGTCTGTGAGTACTGTGCTTAAAAAACACTTATTTTTCTCTGCACCTGTGTCTGTGTGAGTGCTGTGCCTAAAAAAAACATTTTTTTTTATCTCTGCACTCATGTCTGTGGGAGTAGTGTGATTTTAAGGCACCTCTTTTTATTCTGCAACAGTTTCCGTGGGAGTACTGTGCCTAAAAAACACTTATTTTTCTCTGCACCTGTGTCTGTGGGAGTACTGTGCCTAAAAAAACACTTTTTTTTACTCTGCATGTGATAGAAATGAGTGTTCCTTCTGTTCACATACATCTCTTCCACAGTCCACAATATGCTAGCTCCTTTCCATGCATTCATTGACAGATTCAGACTGTTTCAGGTCATCTGTAGACAGAAATTCCCAAAAGAAGGCAAAATTAACTGATTTAATAACCATTCGCAGTTTCACTGTACCATCCGTGTATATGTGACGCGCCCCCTGGGCCGTGGGGTACTCGGTGCCTGGCGGGTCGTTGCTAGGGAAGATGTCACAGTGGCGGTGACCCGGTCCGTGACCCAGGGCAGTCAATCAAAAGGGGAATATTTACAGGGGATTTATGTACAAAGTTCGTGACGCCACCTGTGGTATGCGGCTATGTGGAGCCGCCGCTGCTGTGCAGAACCTCTGGAGCTGGTATTAGTGCAGCAGGGTTGGTTCAGCTCTCCACAGGTAGAGCTTAGCTGCAGGGCAGTATAGATGTATTAGGTGATGCTGGGCATTGTAGTGCAGGGTTTGATGGCGCAGCAATAATCACAGAGACAATGGAGTGCAGTCCTCAGGGTCTTTACTCACGGTTATTGCAGTCCAAGTTACAGGTACCAATGTAACTTCCCTCGTCGTGCTGCGCTTACTCAGGGAGGGGTTCAGGCAACCCTCAGATATCTCCGGAGTACTTAACGGGACCCCCTTCTGTGTCCTCTTTCTGGCCGTCTCCCTGCACCTCATACATAGTGTCCCAATCCGGTACCTGCGGGCCTTGTCGGGCGACGTCTGCTCCGTCCCCTTGGTTCTCTATAGCTACCTTCTTGGTGAGACTGATATGGACTGTTGGCTGCAGGACTTGAAATACTGCAGCCTCCGGTTTCTAGTTGAGACATAAAGTGCTCTGCTAGTTGAGAGACCGGTCCCCTTTGTATGGCCTGACCCCTCCACCTCCTGGTAGATTCGGGCCTCCATCCGTTTCCACCGCACCTGTTGGTCGTGACGTTCCCGCTCCAGCTGCAGGAGCTCCCTCCTGCAGTGCTCTTCCCTCCGGAGGGCCTGGGCCTGCTTTTCCCACGGGAACCCCATGAAGTCCCCTTCCTGGTTATCCCACCAGAACTCTTCTCCTCCTGGGCAGGTAACTGGGGGTGCAGGTGCAGGTGCTAGCGGGGATCCTTGCTGGTCCTCATATCGGGCGGACCAGTCGTAGGTGGTATTTCCATAGACCCACTCGGGTGCGGGGGCAGGTGGCTCCGGTAGGGGGCCCAGGAGCAGGTCGGCGGAGTAAGCGCCCGGGTACGGGGTTTCCGCCAGGGGGTCTGGGAGCCAGTCCGAGAAGCAGGTGTCCGGGACGGGAGATTCCGCCTGGAGACCGGGGAGCAGATCAGCAGAGCTGGCGCCCGGGGTTGGAGGTTCCGCTAGGGGGCCCATGGGTAGGTCGGTGGAGCAGGCGCCCGGGATCGGAGGTTCCGCCAGGGAGCCCAGGAGCAGGCTAGCACTCTCAGCGCCCGGGACAGGGAGTCTCTCCTTACCTGCTCCCGCGGCCGCGCTTGTGCTGTCCTCTGCCTCCTGGCTCCTTTCAGGTTCCTCCGGGGCTGGGGCGCTGCTGGTGGAGTGCAGCGCTGGCTGCTGCCGGTTCATCAGCTTCTCCAGCAGCTCCTTTTTCCAGCCGGCAATGGCGTCCTGCTGGGCCCTCTCCATTCTCCGGCCCAGCTGAGCGATTTCTGCCTGGAGGAATTCAGTATCCTCCAGGGATAGCTCCGCCATGGCCTTCTCCAAGATAAGAGGCCTTGCCGCCTGTTGCAGACCACGGATGGGAGCTGGCTCCTCACTCTCCATCTTGCCCTCCGGGTGCGGTCTGTCTGGACTCCTGGAGACTCCGCCCTGTCTCCCAGGTTTCTTCTCTCCTCTCCCCTTTTAGGGGCGGTTCCATGGCAACTTGCTGTCGGGCACACCTTGGACGGCCCCCCCAGCTTGATAGACACATCCACATACATGGTCACTGTTGCTCGGGGCGGGCCTCACTTTTGGCGCCATTCTGGAACCTGGACCACGATGGGAGGCGGTTTCTGGTTGTCTTTTGGCTCGCACATAATGGCGCCCGTTCTTCTGGGGTGGGCGCCACATTCAGTATAAAACACAGTCTCTAGGCACACAATACCCGATGATAATGGGTGGGTTCATATCCTGTTCGTGACGCCAAAGATGATGCGCCCCCTGGGCCGTGGGGTACTCGGTGCCGGGCCGGTCGTTGCTAGGGAAGATGTCACAGTGGCCGTGACCCGGTCCGTGACCCAGGACGGTCAATCAAAAGGGGAATATTTACAGGGGATTTATGCAAAAAGTTTGTGACGCCACCTGTGGTATGCGGCTATGTGGAGCCGCCGCTGCTGTGCAGAACCTCTGGAGCTGGTATTAGTGCAGCAAGGTTGGTTCAGCTCTCCACAGGTAGAGCTTAGCTCCAGGGCAGTGTAGATGTATTAGGTGATGCTGGGCATTGTAGTGCAGGGTTTGATGGCGCAGCAATAATCTCAGAGACAATGGAGTGCAGTCCTCAGGGTCTTTACTTACGGTTATTGCAGTCCAAGTTACAGGTACCAATGTAACTTCCCTCGTCGTGCTGCGCTTACTCAGGGAGGGGTTCGGGCAACCCTCAGATATCTCAGGAGTAGTTAACGGGACCCCCTTCTGTGTCCTCTCTCTGGCCATCTCCCTGCACTTCAGACCTAGTGTCCCAATCTGGTACCTGAGGGCCTTGTCGGGCGACGTCTGCTCCGTCCCCTGGGTCCTCTATAGCTACCTTCTTGGTGAGACTGATATGGACTGTTGGCTGCAGGACTTGAAATACTACAGCCTCCGGTTTCTAGTTGAGACATAAAGTGCTCTGCTAGTTGAGAGACCGGTCCCCTTTGTATGGCCTGACCCCTCCACCTCCTGGTAGATTCGAGCGTACAGGTGGCCTCCAGCACTGCCCGTACCCCTGGGGTCCCTTCCTTCATTCCTGGAGCCCTTCCTGCTCCTCTCTCCTTCTCCTTCAGTCCTGGGCCTCTCCTCAGGCCCTCTGCCTGAGCAGAGCCCTGCTCCACTCCTTTCACTGTAGACTGTTCTCACTCACTGCTCACTGTTCTGACTCTTCTAAACAAGATGGCTTCTCTATATATACCTTCCTCTCATGTGCTCCCCTAAGCTACTTCCTCCACCCACACCTACTACATAGCACCTCCCCTCAGCTAGGGACCCGGGACTGTGCTCTCCCTTAGGAGCAATCTCGCCCTACTCCCACTGCAGGTATGTGTTGGATGCAGGTGTTGGGGTCCCAAGCTTTACTGCTTCCTTACCTGAGAGTGAGATACCACACCTCTGGGTGAGATGCAGTACCTCTTTGGCGACCGAACCCCCAGGGGTGCCACATACCCCCCACTGACTCAATCTCCTCAGACTGACTGACTGACTACTCTCACAAGATGGCTTCCCCTTTTTATATCCTCCATCTCAAGTGCTCCCCTTAGCTGCTTCCTCCACCCACACCCACTACATGGTTCCCCCCACTCCAGCCAGGGACAGGGCTCAGCAGGAGAGCAATGCATCTTGCCCCTCCTGCTGGTCTGGAGTAGTGTAGTGTTGGATGCAGGTGTTTGGGTCCCGGGCAGCACTCCTTCCTTACCTGAGAGTGAGATAGCACACCTCTGGGTGAGATGCAGTACCTCAGTGGCGACCGAACCCTCAGGGGCGCCACATATGCGGTAGTCATTGGAGAGGGTCTCATCTTCCAATCCAATCAAATTCACAATCTTTTTAAAATCATCCAAAAAAATTTTCTCAGTTAAACTAAAGGTCTTGCTTTGTCCCATCTTGTTGTATTTCTCATCAAATGTCAGTATCGTCTAATGGAAATACCGGACACCTAGTGGCCGGTGCTAAACTTCAAACCCAGACTCTTTCTGGAAGTCCGTTGTACTGTTGGTGTTTGGATGCAAAAAACAGCATGTCAAAAGGCACTTTCAGAACCATCACAGCCAAGTATTGGCATGGCTGTGATTGGCCGGCACAGCACGTGACCTGGCCTGTATAAACGACAGATCAAGGGTGGCACCGCCATTCTGCTCTCATTAGCGTATGGACAGGACACAGCTCTAGTACTAGACAGTGTTAGATTCTGAGTGTGTACTCTGGCAAAAAGTCTCTGTGTGTGTACTCTGCACCAGTCTCTGTGGGAGTATTCTGGAATGCACAATTCCACCAATTCTGAGTGCACCAGAGGAAGGTATTTCATTTGGACGTATAGCAGACATAGATCAACCACGTTCTCTCTCTCCCTGCAGCAGCTACTCGGACATGTCCCATATTTGATGCTCTTCTCATTCTTTGCACCCAAAAAAGTGCAGAGTATTACATGGCCTGTATACTTCGAGAGAGTGGCCAGTAGATTATTACACTGCCTGTATGCAGAGTGCCCCCACAGAGCGTGTTTTCAGTGTACACCCCAAAAGATAAATAAAAACAAAACACAAAAACAGACCTCCTCCGCCTCTTCCACCTACACCACCACCTACACCTCTTCCTCAACCTCCTCCTCCACGTCGACCTCCGCCTCCTGGTTCTATATTGTCATTTTTTTTTAAATTCTACGTTCTTTTAAGTAATTTCCCTATCCACATTTGTTTACAGAGCAATTGTCCTGCTCTTACCCCCATTTGCTTCCTTTTGCAGCCCTCTAGCCCTTACTATGACCATTTTACAGCCATTTTAAAGTACCAAACTTCAGGTCACCATTGACATTGACTTCTATGGGGTTCGAGTTTGGGGTCAAGTTCAGTTGCCGAACAGAACTTTGAAATACAGTTCGGCCGAACCCGAAGAACCTGAACATCCACGGGTCCGCTCATCCCTAGTAATAAAGTATTTTAACAAAACAATTCAGATACATTTTTCATCATTAAGTTTTCATTTAATTTTCAAAATATATAAACAATATAAAACATGGTTAAAAAAAGAGCAAGGTATAACAAGGAGAAGCCCAGTAGAGTCTGCAGTTTGTGTACAACTTATATCATATGTATCATAAACAAATAGGGATGAACATATACAAAATAGAACTTGATATAAAATATAGTACGAATATATTATGCAGTAATTCTGTGTATAAACAAGATATTTGTACACCTTTGCACCAACTCTCTAATCTCTAAATCAGAAAGAAACAAGAAATTCCTTATAAAAAAGAAGACCCTAGGGGAAAGTGTCTTACAGAAAGACAGAAATGACTTAATAAAATAAACAAAATATATAGTTGCTTTCACTGTTTATTTCTCTACAGCCTTTTCATCAAGATCCTGAAAGAGTATTGAAAAAAATCCTGCAGAGAACAGCAAATGATTTCATGTTGGGCTGGTGGGTGGCCTTTTGAAGCCCCACCACCATTGAGTGCATTTATACTAGCCGATTATTGGGCACAAGCATTCTTAGGAATGATCGCTCCTGACCTCTCTGAACAGACTGCCTTTTTCACCTGCATTTTGCTCATTCGTTAGGTGACTGGAAGTCTGTTTAGACATGCAGATTATGGGCAAACAAGAGTTTTATTAGAATGTATCTACACTAGATATTTTTCCTTTTTAACACATTTTAGAATATGAATATATAAGTATATCCTTGCAATTAGCTGACCCAGCTTGCACAGTTGCCAACTTGATTTTTTTTCTAGACAGCTTATAAAAAAATCATGAACAGATAATATTTTTTATGGACACATTGGAAAACCATAATAAATCCTTATGATTATAAGTGATCCATGTCTACATCCCATAATTCTGATATGGAGAGATCAGCTACAATCACTGGAAACTGTAATATGATGATAATTACAGTTAAAATAATCTCTATAAGTTTCTTCAGCTTCACAAAAATCAACCTAAATTTTTAAACAGACAGGGGTAAAAAAGTGCACTATTTTTACAGACTGTCCTGGAATTTCTGGATTGTTGGCAACTCAGCTTGCTTATAGCCGGCAATCACAAAAGGTACAGTACACAGGAGCATGCGGGAAAGTCAATCCCATTCTGGAATTTCCAAGGCAGTAGAAGATCCAGATCCCATAAGGATAATTTTATAATATGCTGTTCTATGGACAATACAGTTATGTGTTTTTTTTACTAATTTTAAAATGAATACTACTGATTTTAATTATCCTTACAGGTGCTGGATCTTTTACTGCTAAAAATAGGATAATAATCTATTTTCCATCTCATGCCAATCACGTTAAAAACAGTAATCTTGATATCAGTTTCATTTGTTCTTACAATACCAAGTTTAACCCCCAGCCAATCCAAATTGCTGAGGGAAAATCCAAGTATAATAATCTAATAATCAGCAGGCTTGAAGAAGTTCTCGGACATGATAAATTCTTGTCAGGTGCTTTTTCTGAGTCTTGGGGCCAAATAATCTTAGACAGCACTCCATCACTTTACTTTTTCTCAAGTAGCTACTACATACACAGCCTAGAGGTGAGTTTTAGGTTTAAGGCTATGTGCCCACGTTGCGGACCTGAAGCATATTTTTTACGCTTCTCCCTGGCGGGAAAATCGCATGCGGATATTACATGCGGTTTTCCCGCCAGGTAGAAGCGTTTGTGAGGCGTCTTTGCATGCATTTCCGCATGCGGGTTATCAAGCACTTCTCCAAGCATCACTTGGAAAAGTGCTTGACAACTTGTTCAGAATGGTAAAAATTAAAAAATAAACTTTATACTCACCTTCCGATGCATTCTCTGCCCCGTCCGGAGTCTTGAGCGGCTCACGCTGTTGTGTGCAGGACCTGCGGTGACGTCATTGAGTCATGTGGTGGGTCACATGACTCGATGACGTGGCAGGTCCTTCAGACAACAGCGCGACGGAGGGAAAACATCAGAAGATAAGTATACACTTTATTTTATTCTTTTTTTTACAGGTTCTTTGGTACCCAGGTCTGGATGAGAGTCTCCTCTCATCCAGACTTGGGTACCATCCGCACATTGATTCCGCTGCGCTTCCGCAAAATTAATGAACATGCTGCGGATTTTTGACCGCAGCATATACGCTACGGAAAAATCCGCAGCATGGGCATTGACATTGCGGAATGCCATTGGGGACCATGGGGTGCGGATATACATGCGTTTTTCAAGCGTTTACGCTGCGGAAATTCCGCAGCATATACGCTTGAAAAACGCTACGTGGGCACACAGCCTAAAGAAAAAAAAGTTTCTGAATCACAGTAAACAAACACAATTTGTTACACGTACATACACACACATTCTATTAAAGCTTTGAATGAAGCCAAGAGCTCCTACTATACAATGTGAATTGCTTTATTGTGACACTGAATATTTATTGCCAGCCATTGTTTAATGTTCAGTAGCAAAGTGTACTGACAAAGAACAGTTGGGATCTCCGTAATGACTAATGAATTGTGCAAGGATGAAACAGAAAGTTAAAACGCAAAAGCATAAACTAGCTTAGCCAGTTTACTGCAAATGTTACTTGCCTTGGTTTTAACCAACTTTCAACATAATTTTGAGTTGTATATTAATATTACATAGTGACATAGGAAGATTTAAAAAAAAAAAAACATAAACCGAACTGCTTTTTAATTATTACCTTACAAGGGGAATCTAAAGGAGCTGGCTGATGAATATTAGCCTGGGGGCGAAGTGTAAACACACAGCACATGTCTAACAGTAGCAGCTCATCCTTAACTAATTTACCTCCACCTGCCAAGGTGGGATTAAGTCTATTTTCCGGTAAAAGAGATGGCTGATGGCGTGCTTTTGATATCCAGATCACACAAGCATTTGTAATTCCAGACACATTATTAAACTGACAGTAAACGCTCAATCGTGCAGTGGGACCAGGAATTGCTACTGAATTGTTAGTTCATTTGAATTAGCTGTACTTGTTGGAGAGTAGTTCAGTAAAATGTATAACCTTATACCGTTAACTACCGTATTTTTCGGACTATAAAACGCACCCGACCATAAGACGCACCTAGGTTTTAAAGGAGGAAAATAGGAAAAAAAAATGTAAGCAAAAAATGTGGTCATGATGCCTTGTTATTGGTGGAGGGTGTCTGCTGCTGACACTGGTATTGGGGTAATGTCCCCCAATTCTGTTAATATCCTCCATCCTGGTATGTATGGCTCCTCCTTCCTGGTATAAGTGGCCCCCATCCCATCCTGGTATGCATGGCACCCCTTTATCCCCCATCCTGGTATGCATGGCACCCCTTTATCCCCCATCCTGGTATGCATGGCACCCCTTTATTCCCCATCCTGGTATGCATGGCACCCCTTTATACCCCATCCTTTTATTCATGACACCCCTTTATCCCCCATCCTGGTATGCATGGCACCCCTTTATCCCCCATCCTGGTATGCATGGCACCCTCTGAGCACCCATCCTGGTATGCATGGCACCCCTTGAGCCCCCATCTTGGTATGCATGGCACCCCTTGAGCCCCCATCCTGGTATGCATGTCACCCTCTGAGCCCCCATCCTGGTATGCATGGCACCATCCGAGCACCCATCCTGGTATGCATGGCACCCCTTGAGCCCCCATCTTGGTATGCATGGCACCCCTTGAGCCCCCATCCTGGTATGCATGGCACCCCTTGAGCTCCCATCCTGGTATGCATGGCACCCCTTGATACCCCATCCTGGTATGCATGGCACCCCTTGAGCCCCCATCCTGGTATGCATGACACCCCCTGAGCCCCCATCCTGGTATGCATGACACCCCTTGAGCCCCCATCCTGGTATGCATGGCACCCTCTAAGCCCCCAACCTGGTATACATGGCACCCTCTGAGCCCCCATTCTGGTATGCATGGCACCTTCTGAGCCCCCATCCTGGTATGCATGGCACCCTCTGAGCCCCCATCCTGGTATGCATGGCACCCTCTGAGCCCCCATCCTGGTATGCATGGCACCCTCTGAGCCCCCATCCTGGTATGCATGGCACCCTCTGAGCCCCCATCCTGGTATATATGGCACCCTCTGAGCCCCCATCCTGGTATATATGGCACCCTCTGAGCCCCCATCCTGGTATGCATGGCACCCTCTGAGCCCCCATCCTGGTATGCATGGCACCCTCTGAGCCCCCATCCTGGTATGCATGGCACCCTCTGAGCCCCCATCCTGGTATGCATGGCACCCTCTGAGCCCCCATCCTGGTATATATGGCACCCTCTGAGCCCCCATCCTGGTATGCATGGCACCCTCTGAGCCCCCATCCTGGTATGTATGGCACCCTCTGAGCCCCCATCACGCTGCCTACAAAAAAAAATAAACACTCTCATACTCACCTCCTCTCTCCTCCAGCGCTGTCCCGCTCTGCTGCTGACACTCTCACTGTGTATAGTATGAACATGAAAAATGGCTATTTTATATTTCAAATCCATATTGAAATAAAATAGGAATATCAGCATTTGTAGGTATCTTACCTCAGTAGACTAGGGGTCATTAGTCCAGACATACTAAAACATAGCTAACAGTCTGAGGTTTAATCTTTATTACTGAAGGGAATTAGCCTTTTGTATACGCTGTGTTTGCTAGAACCAGAGACAGACGATTGCACAAAATTGTAAATAAGACTACAGGCATATGGCTTAAGATGGAGAAGCTTATTGTAGTACCAAAAATATAAGAGGCTATCTGAAACCCCATTATGATGTATCCAACCTTTAATTAAATATTCTTATTATATACAGTTAAATGAAAAAGTTTGGGCACCCCTATTAATCTTAAGCTTAATGTTTTATAAAAATTGGTGTTTTTGCAACAGCTATTTCAGTTTGATATATGTAATAACTGTTGGACACAGTAATGTTTCTGCCTTGAAATGAGGTTTATTGTACTAACAGAAAATGTGCAATCTGCATTCAAACAAAATCTGACAGGTGCATAAGTATAGAACTGTCCCTGTGTTCTTCCATTTCCTTACTATGTTCCTCACAGTGGAAACTGACAGGTTAAATCTCTGAGACAGCTTTTTGTATCCTTCCCCTGAACAACTATGTTGAATAATCTTTGTTTTCAGATCATTTCACAGTTGTTTTGAGGAGCCCATGATGCCACTCTTCAGAGAAGATTCAAACAGGAGAACAACTTGCAAGTGGCCACTTTAAGTAGCTTTTCTCATGATTGCATACACCTGGCAATGAAGTTCAAAGCTCAATGAGGTTACAAAACCAAAAAAAGTGCTTTAGTAAGTCAGTAAAAAGTAGGTAGGAGTATTTAAAACAAGAAAATGATAAGGGTGCCAATACTTATGCACCTGTCAAATTTTGTTTGAATGCAGATTGCACATTTTCTGTTAGTACAATAAACTTCATTTCAAGGCAGAAACATTACTGTGTCCAACAGTTATTACATATATCAAACTGAAATAGCTGTTGCAAAAACACCAATTTTTATAAAACATTAAGCTTAAGATTAATAGGGGTGCCCAAACTTTTTCATATAACTGTATTCTGTGTTAAGGCATACTTTATCTGTGAATGTATCTCACTGATACATAGCTTCTTAACACAATATACTGTCTGGGAAGAAAACCTTGTTCTGATCTATAACCCGGTGTAGGATTTACTCTTAACATATGTAAACATTATGACAGAAGTAGAATGGTCCGTGAACAGGTCTTGTCCGGCATTGCTTATCTGCGATAGCTGGCCACTGTCATGGGATTGGAATGTTGGACAACAACCTATGAATTTTCATGCTTACGTAATATTAGGTTGGGTAAGCATTTTTCTAAAATATAAAAGCTGTTGAAGAATTCAGTTATGGCAGAAGCATTGTGGACCTGTGAAGAGGACGCTCTTTACAGTGTAGGACCTAGTACGCATTCTCTGCCCATCGCTGAACGCTTCTCCAGCTGAAGTTTCCGGACAGATGATGTACATGCTACTAGGGAAATCTTTTTCTTCTTCTATCTAATAGTAAGTATGTAACCTTTATAAGTATTTAACCTTAGTGACCTTTAATCTACAAAAGTGTACGCAATATCATAATATCATACTATTCCTTTGATTCTGTATTTTATCCTTCAAATTAACTGTTATAAATAAAATTGTGTCATATTCCAAGTGGTTGCCTTCTTTAAAGCCATATCCGAAACTTATTGCTAAAAATTTGGCAATACACTGTGTGAGCTGCGCATGGCAGGGCACGCATGGCGTCCCTGCCATGCGCCCTCACACAGTGTGCTGGAATAGGAGAGAAGAGGAAAAAAGCACGCTATGTGAAGGACCAGATGGACCAGTATGAAATGAAGACGGCCGAGAGGCCACTCACCTACTGGAGTTGTGCACCCCTGAACAACCCCGGTGACTGTCGAAGGGTGGAGGGAGAATGAGTCTCACCGCGTGGTGCAGGCCGGTGGGCTCGCCACGTGCTGTGTGCTGTGGACCGCTGATTGTGCTCGCTGCTTCCGGGTTACTGGTCGCGAACCATGTGACAGGCCGCAGACCACGTGACTCGGGACCGGATGCGTGTCACCACAGGTCCTGTTGGTTTGGAATAGGCGGCTCCCTTACCGCAGGTCCTCAAGTACCGAGGGAGCAAGGAATTGCAGGGAGGGTTGGCAAGTTGATCCACGAAGCTGCTCCTGCCACTGACCCTCAGAGAGGGACTAAAAAATGTGTATGAAAAAAAAAAAAGCGGTCTATGGAGCGCTGGAAAATATCACTGGAAAAAATGGATTTGGGGCTAAAAACATTTAATGAGCCCTTTCCACAACGCGTTTCGATAGTAAACTATCTTCATCAGGTGATACCAAGGGTGGCTGTGCTGGAATAGTCACTGCTCCCCACGCCGGGACTCTGTGCATGGGGAGCAGTGACCAGTCTGTTCAATAGCCGGCACACTGTACCACAGCGCGGCTCCCGCTGCCGCTCTGTGGTCAGTGTGCCTGCTATTAAAGATCATGAATATTCACTACAACCCATGGGAGTGGGTTGTAGGGAATATTCATGAGCTTTAATAGCGGGCACACAGACCGCAGAGCGCAGCAGGAGCCGAGCTGTGGTACAGTGTGTCGGCTATTAAGAAAAATGAATATTCATTGCTCTCCATTTTCTTTCATAGCGGGCACAGCAGAGGCTGCAGCAGGCGGCTGCTGCCTCCTGTGCCCCGCTGATCCCCCGCTGCCGCTCCCCCACACCCACCACCATGCGGCCATACAATAATATAGTATTCAGACTATAAGACGCACCCCCCACTTTCCTCCAAAATTTTGGAGGAAAAAAGTGCGGCTTATAGTCCGAAAAATACGGTAGTTGTCTGTCTCATGGAACATCAGCATCCCAAATAAACAATTAGTAGTAGTATATAGTGTAAAAGTTGTATACAATGTACATTGAATGTTGACCTTAATAACATTACCATAGAGGGAACTCAATACATCAAAAATGCTCTAAAGAAACATCTTCACTGAATATCTGACCCTTAATACATAGGTATGGTAACAGAACCAAGCTTACTACATAGATACAGTAAAAATTTTAAGCTTACTACATAGATACAGCAACAGAAACATGCTTACTACATAAATATAGTAATAAAACATAGCTGAATAGGTAAGGTGGTAGAACCAAAATTACTGCATAGATATGGCAATAGAAATTTGCTACAACAAATAGGACAAAATAACTGAAAACTTCAGTGTGCATAACTATTCACCCCCCTAAAGTCAGTACTTTGAAGAGCCTCCATTTAGGGTAATTACAGCTGCAAGTCACTTTGTATAAGTCTCTATGAGCTTTCCACATCTTGCCACTGGGATTTTTACTCATTCCTCAAGTCAAAACTCCTCCAGCTCCTTCAAGTTAGATGGTTTCGTCTGGTGTACAGTAATCTTCAAGTCTGACCACAGATTCTCAATTGGATTAAGGTCTGACCTTTGACTAGGCCACTCCAAAACATTTACACATTTCGCCTTATCCTCTTAAACCTCGAGTGTTGCTTTAGCAGTATGCTTCTTGTTGGAAGGTGAACCTCCGTCCCAGTCTCAAATCACTGACAGACTGAAACAGGTTCTGCTCAAGAATATCCCTGTATCTCGCACCATCCATCTTCCCCTCGACTCGGACCATTTTCCCTGTCTCTGCAGCTGAAAAACATCCCACAGCATGTTGCTGCGATCACCATGTTTCACTCTGGGGATGGCATTCTTGGGGTGATGAGCTGTGCTGGTTTGGTGCCAGACATAGCATTTACATTGGCGGCCCAAAAGTTTAATTTTAGTCTCATTTTACCACAGCACTTTCCTCCATACATTTGGGGAGTCCCTCCGACGTGTCTTTTGGCAAACTCAAAACAAGCTTTACAATTTTTGTGTGTAACTAAAGGATTTTTTCTGCCCATTCTTCCATAAAGGCCACCTCTATTGAGTGTACGGCTTATTGTGGTTGTGTGAACAGATACTCCAGTCTCTGCTTGGGAACTCTGCAGCTCCTTCAGGGTTACTTTCGTCTCTGTGCTGTCTCTCTAATTAAAGATGTTGTCCGGTCGAAAGTGATAAGTCTGCAGTCACTCTGTGTAACTGCAGACTTATGAATCCCCCTAGAGCAGGCACTGTGCGCTGCAGGGATTCACAGGTTTCAGACCCGGGACAGGAGAATATGTATGAGTTATACATACTCCCGATCAGTGGGCGTGGTCTCGCTCTCCCTACACTTGTATTGAGCGATGCCGCTCAATGTAGTTGGACACGCCCACTGGCCGTCAGCGTCACTGGAAGGGGCGCGGCCTCGCTCCATACAAGTGTATGAAACGAGGCGGTGCCCACTGGCCAGAGGTATGTATATCTCATATATACCCTCCGGTCCCGGGTCTGAAACTGGCGAATACCTGCAGCGCACAGCGTGTGTGCTAGGAAGATTTGTAAGTGAGTTTGGAATTTTTTTTATAACCCAACCCTGACTTGTACACTCTCAACAACTTTGTCTCTGAGTTGTTTGTAGGTCTCCTTGGTCTTCATGGTGTTGTTTGGTTAGTGGTGCCTCTTGCTTAATGGTGTTGCAGCCTCTGTGGCCTTTCAGAAGAGGTGTGTATATACTGACAGACCATGGGACACTTAGATTGCACACAAGTGGACTTCATTTCACTAAGCATGTGACTTATGAAGGTAATTGGTTGCACCAGAAATTTTTAGGGGCTTCATAGCAAAAGGGGTGAATACATATGCACATGTCAATTTTTAGTTATTTGATCCCATAAATTTAATTTATGCCTATATTTTTCTCACTTCACCATCTTAGACTATTTAGTGCTGATGCATCACACACAAATCGGATTACAAAAATATTTAAACGCAGGTTGTAATGTAACAAAAGAGGTAAAAAGTAGTGATGAGCAAGCGTGCTCGTTTAACCCTTTAAACAAGCATGCTCGGGTACTTGTCGAGTACTTGTGGCGTGCTCTGCATCTAGGTTTGATCCGCTGTGACTGTTAGACAGCTGGGACACATGAAGGGATTGCCTAACAAACAGGCAATCCCTGCATGTATCGCAGCTGTCTAACAGCCGCGTCACATGCAGCCGCGGCAGATCAAACCTAGACGCCAAGCGCGCCACAAATACTCGGCGAGTACCCGAGAGTGCTCGTTTAAAGGGTTAAACGAGCACGCTCGCTCATCACTAGTAAAAAGCCAAGGGGGTGAATACTCTCGCAAGCGACTGTACATGCATTGGCACACTTTTACACCTGCATATATATTGATATACTTGTGCCCCATTCAAGTTATCCCACCTGTTGGATTTTGTTTCTCTTTTACTTCTTGCTTGATTTTACATAATAAAAATGTTGATTTTGAAATTATTTGTAGTTGTGCAATTTATATATAGGTTGTTCTGATTTGGTGGTTGCACAGCCACCCATTTTTGAATTTGGATCTGTTGTTAACCTGCATATACATGTTTAATCATACACATACAGTATATAAGTATATTTACACCTTCGTAGACTTATTTTCATATACGAATACATGGGCACACTTCTATACCTACATTCACACACAAGCTCACTTTTACAAATACTTTACAAATGCAATTCCAATCATTCTCAGCTGGATTTCCTTTCCTCCTCACTTGAAAACTAGTGGAAAATGTGGGGGTAAATTCACTGACTCAGTCTCAACTGAACCATTCTTTAAAAATGTAAATGTTTTGTCTGATTAGTGTATACAGAAGTGCCACCTTAACCCTTCCACCCTGAAGCCTGTTTTCACCTTCCTGACTGGACCAAGTTATTCAATTCTGACCAGTGTCACTTTATGAGGTAATAACTCTAGAAAGCTTAAACAGATCCCACAGATTCTGAGAATGTTTTTTTTTTTATTTGTGAAAAACCTAGAAATTTGGCAAAAATTTGGAAAATTGTGCAATTTTCAAACTTTTCTTTTATGCCCTTAAACCAGAGAGTTATGTCACACAAAATAGTTAACAAATAACATTTGCCACATGTCTACTTTACACTAGCACAATTTTTGAATAATAATATATTTATTTGCTAGGAAGTTAGAAGGATTGACCAGCGATTTCTCATTTTTACGGCAAAATTTACAAAACCATTTTTTTAGGGACCACATCTCATCTGAAGTGACTTTGAGGGGTCTATATGACAGAAAATACCCAAAAGTGACACCACTCTAAAAACTGCACACCTAAAGGTGCTCAAAACCACATTCAGGAAGGTTATTAACCCTTCAGGTGCTACACAAGAATTAATGGAATGTGGAAAAGGTAAACATTTAACTTTTTTTTCGTAAAAATTTTACTTTAGACTCAATTACAAGGGTAACAGGAGAAAATGGACCCCAAAATTTTCTGTGCAGTTTCTCCTGAGTATGCCGATACCCAATATGTGGAGGAAAACCAGTGTTTGAGAGCACGGCAGGGCTTGGAAGGGAAGGAGACCCCAACAAGTGACCCCATTTTGGAAACTGGACCCCTCAAGGAACTTATTTAGATGTGTGGGGAGCACCTTGAACCCCTAGATGCTTCACAGAAGTTTATACAAGGGTAACAGGAGAAAATGGACCCTAAAATTTTTTCTGAAATTTCTCCTGACTATGCAGATACCCATATGGGGGGAAAACTACTGTTTGGGTGCATGGCAGGGGTCAGAAATGAAGGAGTCATGTTTTGGAACACAGATTTTGATGGAATGGTCTGTGGGTGTCATGTTGCATTTTGAGAGCCCCTGATATGCCTAAACAGAGGAAACCCCCCACAAGTAACCCCATTTTGGAAACTACACCACTCAAATGGCACCAAAATTGTCACACAATTTCTGCTGAATGTAGAAATACCCCATATGAGGCGATACAGTACTGCTTAGCCATACGGCGAGACTCGGGAGGGACAGAGTGCTATTTGACTCTTGGAGCGCAGATTTCCTACAATAGTTTGTGGACTCCATATACAGAGCCCCTTAGTGCAAGAAAAGCAGAAACCCCCCTCAAGTGACCCCATTTTGGAAAGTATAGCTCTTTGGGAATTTATCTACAGGTGTAGTGACGATTTTAACGCCATGGATGTTTTCCAGAAACAAGCAGCAGTGGATGTTGCGGAGTGAAAATTGCAAACTGTCATTGTAGTCACCAGTACATTGTAGTGCCCATTTCATTCTTCTGGAGACACGCACCCGTAAATTAGGCGGGCTTTCATCACTACAGAAATGCCAAACATGTGGACACTAAATGTGGTTTATACACACTGGGGCTCAGAAGGGAGGGTGGGCATTTGGATTTGCAGAATTTGCTGAATTTCTTTTGGGGGGCGAGGAGCCCTAGCGCTTTTCCAGAGTCTTTGTACTACCAGTAACATGGAAGTCCCCTATATTTCCATTAACAGATGACAGACCTGAGTGGAGACTTGCTTTTTTGTGGATTGAGTTGAAGCTTTTATGAGAACATTTTACATAAGATTTTGGATCAGATTTATCCGGTGCTCTATGCTGAGCATTTACATCAGGGTTTCCATTTAAATCACCGAGTGACGGGACAGACGAAACCCCCAGTAGATCCATTCACAGACTCTGACTGGCCTCTGACAGCCGGATCACAGGTCAGACAGCGTCCACAGTGTCTTCATCTGCCTCATTATAGGGAATCTTCCACTGGGGGTTCCGTCTGAATCATGTATTTAAGAGATTTACACGGAAACCCCAATGTAAGTGACGCGCCCCCTGGGCCTGTGCTGCTGCTGCTGTGCAGGGGGAATACCCGGAGCCGGATCTGATAGGGGTAGTAGTCCTCGTGGCGGTGACCCGGTCCGTGCCCAGGGTGTCAAACCAAGTGGCAGAATTTAGTAGAAGATGTTATAGTGTTCGACTACGCCACCCGTTGAATGCGGTTATGAAGCCGCCGCTGCAGGGCAGACCGCTGAGGCCGGTGGTACGGTTGTGCAGCGTGGATAGTATAACCCCCAACGGGAGGGGTATGGCCTCAGGGCAGCGGACGTGGATGATGGGGATAGCAGAATTGCACGCAGGCACTAGGAACCACTCAGAGACGGTGCGGTGTAGTTCAGGGTCTTTACTGGTGGCAAAGGTAGACCCTCCCGGGAGTACTGGCTAGCGATCGGGGCCTGGTCAGTCTGTGAGCAGATAGGATCTCCCCCGGCCAGGCGGAGTTGTAGGCCTCCCCGACTTATTGTACTCTCCCTGGCTACCTTGCTAGAAGCAGGTAAAAGTAGCCCACGTCCCTGAGTGTACCGTGTGGTGCTCACCCGTATGGCCGGTGACTCGGGGCCTTCTGGTAGCCTCCGCTCCACAACGGCGGTGCTGGTCCCTTGCGTGTGACCGTGCCTTCGGGTTTCTTGGCCAGAGGACCTGAAATCCCCTGCCGGTCGGTTTCTGCTGCTGGGTATGGATCAGTCCCCACTGCCTCGGACTCCGTGTCCGGTGAGATCTCTTCAGTCAGGACGAGCTCTACAGCTTCCAGTCTCTGACCCCTTTTATCACTGCTCCCACAGAGCTCCTGATCTTGCTCTCCCTGTATCTGCTCCACTCCAGACCAGACTGTGTCTCTGTCTGGGACTCCTCTTCTTCTCCTCTAACCCCGCCTCAGCCCCAGTTTATATAGGGGAAGTTCTTCCCCTCCCAGGACTGGGCAGGAAGTGTTGCATGCTTAGGGTTCCTGACCAGGAGACCTCCCACCTGCTCTCAGACGTAATATTGCTATTACTGTGGTAACCAGACCCCTGGGGTGCCACATAAGCACTCAGCGCAGAGCGCAGGATAAATATGCACCAAGCCTTACTGCGATTTTTTGGAGGCAGAATGAGCAAATCAACAGCAGGTAAAGACTTGGTTTTATTTATTTTTTTACACCATTACTCGTGCAGTATAAGTGAGTAGACGACTTTATTCTTCTGGTCGGTGTGATTACAGCGATACCAGATTTATATCGGGTTATTATGTTTGGCTACTGTCACACACTAAAAGACGCTTTTTATTGCAAAAACTAGTTTTTGCATCCCCATATTTAGACAGCTATAATTTTTCCATATTTTGGCTGACAGAGTCATGTAATCGCTTCTTTTGTGCGGGACGAGTTGACGTTTTTATTGGTACCATTTTTGAGCATTTATCATTTTTTGATCGCTTTCTATTCCAATTTTTGGGAGGCAGAATTAACAAACTCCAGAAATTCTGGAATTGTTTTTTTTTTTTTTTCTTAGTTCGAACTAACAGGTCGAACTTGATGGACGCAAGTCTTTATTCGGCTTTACAAACTATGTTACTATGTTATGCCATTCTGTGTGTGGTAAAATTTATAAGGCAGCTTTATTCTTTGGGTCAGTACAATTATAGCGATACCAAATTTATATAATTTTTTTAGGTTTTGTCGCTTTTACACAACAAAAACGATTTAAAAGAAAAAATTATTATTTTTGCACCGCTTTATTCTGAGAGCTACAACTTTTTTATTTTTCTGCTAACAAAGCTGTATTGCAGCTTGTTTTTTGCGGAACAAGATGAAGTTTTCAGCAGTACCATTTGCACTAGCGGGACTCATCGCCCGCTCATGAAAATCTGAGCACGCGCGACACTCATTTTGGCAGCGTCACTGCGTCTCTGAAGCTAGGTGTACAAACTTACCGGCTTCAGAGGTGCACTGCACATGACCGGAAGCCATCTTCTGAACTTCCGTACATGTGCAGTGCGCGCCTCTGAAGCCAGGAAGCGTACACGTGACATCAGAGACGCAGTGATGCAGCCAGAATGAGCGGCGCGTGTGCGCAGATTTGCATGAGCGGGCGATGAGTCCGGCTCATGCAAATTATGATATCAAGTCCACAGGGAAGTTATAACATGGAAAAAGGGCTGACTAGTCTGGGGAACTAATGCCCCATTGACTAGTCAAAGCACAGGAAACAGGGATATTCTAAATGTTTTTTAAAGCATTTATTTAACTGAATTACGTTATACAGGCATGGTTAGGCAGGGGGTTTAATCATACAGAGGTGAATGCTGCTGAGTTGGAGGACATGGGGGACCTGACAGGTTCCTTTTAAATGTATATAATTTAGCTCTATTTCAGTTTAATGCAATACATTTTTCCTATTATCTCATCACATTTTAATGTACAGTGTTACATGGGATTTTTTTCAGTCCTTGCAGAGCACCAGCTGCATATATTACTAAACTCAACGCAGACCTGGGTAGACTTGGTATGAAAGGAGGTGGAGTAGGTAAACAAAGGAGAGGATTACAGAGTAATGAGTAAAGGCAGAAGCAACAGAGGAAGGGAGATGACAGACAGTAAATGAGATATTCAGTATCATAGTATAGCATAATCACACAAGACAAATACATTGCTGAAATTGTGCTACATATTTGTTGTTCTGTTCATTATGCCAACAAAACAAATTGATCAGCCTATGGGTTAACTAACCAGGATTGTGTTAGAGATTTAATATTTACATTCATAGTCTCATCTAGTACAAAGCACTGCACCAGGGTGTTATACAGTGTACATACTTTTGTATTTATGCAGTTTTTGAAAACCTTGTGAATGCTGGAAGTGTTGACTATTCTGTCACTAGGTGGTGGCAGCATACTTTTATTTAAATACTTTTCAATACTTTAATCATTCCTTAGCCTGTCGCATAGACATACACATGTCACATAAATGCCAAGCTACTGAATATTTATATAAAGAAAAGTATCATTTGACATGAAATAATATGTTACTAAACCCTTCATTTAAAGAAATAAATGAATAGAGAATGATACCTATTATTGTCTTTGCTGACGTAGACAATTAATTGTGGGGTCAACAAAGCAGCTGTTTTCATCAATGGGACACGTACCTATATATTTTCAGAATCATAGTTATCTGATCCCTGAGCTATTCTGTTTTTTTTTGTGCTTTATAAAGATATGCTTTAATTCACAAACTGCTTGATACTGTATAATATATACAGCGGTTGATATTTATGTACATGCCACCCTATTAGAGATGAGCGAATAAATTCTGCAGAAATCATATTAATTACAAAATGTAAAAAAAAAATCCAAGCAATTTGCGATTCGTTTTAGAAAAATTGGCTAAATGTCTACCACCATGTGACAAATAACTTAAAACAAAAAAAAGGATTACATGACCTTGTGTGTGGCCTGGTGGGCTTGATGTTTAGCAGACATCCTACCCTATAGCACAGCCAATCAAGACTACAAATGTGAGGTCGCTGGTGACTTATATTTATTATAAGCACAAGATGCTGCTGTCATATTGTGAGGAATGTGGATAGGAGTAAGAATTTCAGAGCTCATAACAATGTCACACGATCCCCGGAAGGGCCGGTGCCGACACCACTGGAAGGGCGCAGGCACAAGGGTTGAGTATAGGCGTTATTATTTTACAAGGGAGAAACATAGTGTTTCAGAAGGAGTTGTCCAAGTAGTGTACAACCTTTTTAACTACACCATGTGATAAAAGTAAAAAAGAAAAAAAGTCAAAATGCCAGACTTGTGTTTTGTTTTGGCCACTGCATCTCCCTTTTAAAAATGCAATACAAGGCTATCAAAATGTCGTATCCATCTGAAAATGGCATCATTGAGAATGCCAGTGTACCACTAAAAAAAAAAGCCCTAACACAGTTCTATCAACAGAGAAATAAAAAAGTTATGTGTCACTGAAAATATTGACACAAACTAAATTTTTGTTTATCTACGCAACATTTTTTCATTATTAAAAAAAAATACACAAAACAATACATGCTTGATATCACTGGAATCGTACTGACATTAGAAATCATGATGGCGGGGACAATGAACCCTGAAAAAAACAAACCAGCAAAACATTGGCAGAATAAAAAAAAATTGTCATTTCTCTGCACTTGGTATTTTTTTCTGTTTTCCAGTACGTTTTTAATAACATCAATTGTGTCATTCTGAACTACGTGTCTCACAAAATACTGTAAATGGCTATGCTGATGTAAAAATAAAGATACGGCTCTTGGAAAACGAAGGGAAAAAAGAAGTATAAAAACAAAAAAAATGCCCGGTCATGAAGGGGTTGAACTCTTCTGTAAATCATAGTTAATTTTGTGACAATTTAATATGGTTTAATAGATTGTTTCATTTCCTTACATTACCCAATCTGTGGGAGAGGTGAGTGACACCAACGTCACCCCATAGCTTCTATCTCAACCCTCAAACTAGTCATCAGGGGACAGCGCTGGTGTCACTCACTGCTTCTATCTTCGCCCCCCTGATGACTATTTATTTGAGGGCAGTTCTGCAAGGTGTGGCGCAGTGCTAGTGTCGCTCACTGCTTCTATCTCCACCCCTGATGATATCTTGTTTTACAACTAGAAGCAGCGGCAGCAAAGATAGAAGCAGAGTGCAGGTGCTGCGCTCACCTCTCTTGCAGCTTTTATCGCCATGGATCCAGGACCATCTTCAGAAGACAACGATTCAAGAAATTGTAGTAAGTAACTGCAGCGCCAACAACCAGATGACGGCCTGTTCCAAGAGGGGCAATAAACACAGTAGGAGAGTGAGTGGAGCCACAGACTCTTGTTGCGTCCTGTTTGAGACTCCTCTCAAACAAATCATCACAGGAAGTGAAAAAAACACCAAGGCTATGTTGACACTAGGCATTTTTTCAGAGTTTGTTTTTCAGAGTTTGTTTTTCTTGATCTCTTGGCAGGAAAGAAGCTGCGTCAAAAACACACATTTTGGTGCATTTTTCAGGATCCCAACGTTCAGCTTTGCTTCCACCACAGAAGCATGAACACAGGTCACCAATGCAAGACATATGTGAAACCATATTAACCAGAATTACAAATGTAACAGTAGGGGAGGTGAATTGTTCAGGAATAGTTTTTCTAAGACACTGGCAGTGCATTGAGTTTGCAGGACCCTATTTATTTTCACATTATGGTCTGCCATTGAGTTGCTCAGAGATTGTTCAATTTCACACCTCAGTGATTGTTCAATCTCACACCTAGGTGAGCCAATGTTTACATTCTACACATCACTAATTTAATTAAACTGTCCTAAACCAAACTGCCATCTCAGGTGACAAAGACAAGATGGTAACATCACAAAAATAAATGAGTTTCACATACTGTTGTAAAATGCAGCAAAACCTAGAAACCTAGACAGGAAGAAGTGTAAAGCACTATATAATAAAGCTACCGTATTTTTCGGACTATAAGACCGGACCATAAGACGCACCTAGGTTTTAGAGGAGGAAAATAGGAAAAAAATTAAGCAAAAAATGTAGTCATGATGCCCTGTTAAAAGGGAGGGGGTCTCCTGCTGAGACTGTTATAGGGGTAATGTCCCCCAATTCTGTTAATATCCCCCATCCTGATATATATGGCCCCCTCCTTCCTGTTATACATGGCCCTCATCCCCATCCTGATATGCATGGCATCCCAATTCACCATCCTGGTATGCATGGCACCCCAATCCCCCATCCTGGTATGCATGGCCCCCCTCATCCCTCTTCTTGGTATGTATGGCATCCTTCATCCTGGTATGTATGGCCCCCCTCACACCCATCCTGGTATGTATGGCACCTTCATCCCTCTTTCTGATATGTATGGCACCTTCATTCCTCTTCCTGGTATGTATGGCACTCTTCATCCCGGTATGTATCGAACCCTTCATCCCTGTATGTATGCCCCCCAACATCTTGGTATGTTTGGCACCCTTCATCCCTGTATGTATGACCCCCCTCATATCTCATCCTTGTATGTATGACCCCCCTCATGCCTCATCCCTGTATGTATGGCCCCCCTCATCCTTGTATGTATGGCCCCCCTCATCCCTCTTCCTGGTATGTATGGCATCCTTCATCCCTATATGTATGCCCCCCTTCATCCTTGTATGCATGGCCCCCCTCATCCCAATATGTACGGCCCCTCTCATCCCTCTTCCTGGTATGTATGGCACCCTTCATCCCTGTATGTATGGCCCACCTCATCCTGGTATGCTTGGCACCCCCTGTTCCCCATAATTCTGCACAGAAAAAAATAAATAAATATACTCACCTCCTCTCTCCTCCATCGCTGTGTCCTGCTCTGCCTCCTCAGGGTTCTCACTGTATGAGCAGCATGCTGTGCCAGAATAGTCACTGCTCCCCACGCTGGGACAGCATGCGTGGGGAGCAGTGGCGATTCATTCTCCCTAATAGCGCGCATGCTGTAGCCAGAGCACGGCTCCTGCTGCGCTCTGCGGTCAGTGTGCTTGCTATTAAAGGCCATGAATATTCACCACACCCATGGGAATAGCAATAGCAGCCCCCCACCACCCATAGCCACAGCTGAACATATATTCGGACTATAAGATGCACCCCCCACTTTCCTCCAAAATTTTGGAGGAAAAAAGTGTGTCTTATAGTCTGAAAAATACAGTAAATACAAAATAGATTAGGGCGCAATGATAGAAAGGACATTTTAGGTGCCGGACCAACCCTTTAAAAAAAAAAAAAAAATGTTATATTTTAATAAAATTAATGTTTTCCCTTCAAATATAATAATCAAACTTAGTTTAAAAATGGAATATTGATAAAAATCTATATTTATAATAGAATCATTTTTTTGTGCTGCATTTCTAGCAGACCTCATTTGTTGAGCCCTTTATAACCCCACCTACACCACAGCTTTCTGTGAGCACTGTATGGTGAGAGAGAGAGATGCTAATCAGTGGTGGGACATGGCTGGACTAGGATGCAGGAGACCTCTAGTGATAATCTCCTGATGATAAAACACTGATTGTATTGAAAGAGCAAAACTCAGCCTAATAAGTGACACATTGCTGTAATCAGGCTCTCTGTCACTACATCATGGTGCTCTAAGGTTACATAGCAAAAACCTGTTGACACATTCTCTTTAAATAGATTATGTATAGAAGACCCGCGAATATTCCAACAAGCCATACATCTCCAGAGGATTCTAGAGTGGGTTAAACGTCCTCCATACACGTCGTGGATTCAAATTGAAGAAGAAAACCTTACATTTCCTTTCCGACAGCTGTTTTTCTCATATACCAATAGTATAAATCCATTGCATAATAAAAATCCATTTACAGCCACTACCTACAAAATATGGTCTCTGCCCCATATCAGGAAATGTTGCTCTCCTTTTCCCTCTCCTCTTTTATAAGTGAGGGACCTTTTCCTTTCCTCTTCACATACACAAAACACTACCCTCCAAAGGGAACAATGTAATTCAACATTGATGTTAGATAACATGTTAAATGAAGGATTTATCCCCTGTAAGGAAGAAAAAGAACTTCAAATAGGTACTACCATAAATAACCCACTTCATTTTCATAGGTCCACTCTCCTCTTTAAAGCTATTGCTAAAGACCTTGAATCCAAAAGACATCTAACGAACTTCGAAACTCTTCTAGCATTAACAAAGCCTAAAAAGAAAATTGTGGCAACATTATACAAACAAATAATCTCTTTAGGTATCCCAGAGAAACTTCCTTTTCTTACCAAATGGGAAACAGATCTGAAAATAGATCTTTCACACCGTCAGAGATAGACAAAATACTCCTTGCGCCAAAACTGTCCTCAAACTTTATACGAATGCAGGAAAATGGGTGTAAAGTCCTTTCAAGATGGCACATTACTCCTGCTAGATTACATGGTTTTAACAAAGAATATAGCTCTGACTGCTGGAGATGTTCTTCTGACGTGGAAACCTTTTTTCCCATGTGGTGGACCTGCCCAAAAATTAAACTTTATTTGCTGGAGATAATTTGTATCATAAACAAAAAGCTTTAAATACAGTTAGCTATGTCCCCAGAAATCTGTCTCTTACAGTTATTTCCAGACCAATTACCAAAAAATAAACGTTTTCTCATTAGACAGCTTCTAGCTTCATCCAGAATTTTTTGAATTTAAATTTACTAAGTATCAACTAATGAAAATCAGAGATTGCTTTTGAATTCTGAATCAAACAAAAAAAAAAAAAAAAACTAATGAAAATAACCTGGACAAAAATGATGGTATCCCTAACTTAATATTTTGTTGCACAACCTTTTGAGGCAATCGCTGCAAAACAAATGATTTCTGTAGATCTCAATTAGACTCCTGCACCCGTACACATGTATTTTGGCCCACTCCTTGTAAGTAAACTGCTCCACTTGTTTCAGGTTTGGAGGTTGTCTTCTTCAAAATTCTTCAAACTGCATCTTTCACCTTCTTCCATAGATGTTCAATAGGATTTAGATCCGGGCTCATAGAAGGTACTTTAGAATAGTCAAATGCTTTGCTCTTAGCCATTCTTGAGATTCCCACCACGGCTTTTCATTAGCACGACTGCCTAAGACTGTGTCACGCTGCAATAATGATGTTATGCCAGCCTAGCTAGTCAAAAACCGCCTCAGGGATCCTAGTGGCTCACTGTCCTGCAATACTTTAGTTTTCAACTGGATGTGTGTCCAAGGGTGCATATCCAGCTGTAAATAGCTGTGGGCCTGGTCGCACTCTATGTGATCGCGATTGTTATGCATCTGGCAGGACTATTGGCCCACAGGCAGTGAGGGGTAATGGTTATCTGAGGAATGTTCTGCCACACTAAATGCACTTGTGAATGAAAATTATTAAGATCCACTACTAGCAGCTCCCTTTGTAATTGCTGACCGTTGTCCCAGATGTGCTCGATGGGACAAGTCCGAATACACTGCAGGCCATAGTAGCATGTTTATGCCAAGCTGGCTGCTCAAAGCAGCACAAGCAATATGCAACCTGGCTTTGTGTTGAAAATCGACTTCTGGGACTCTTTAGAGAAATGGCTGTACCACTGGCTCCACGACCAAATCAATGTAACACTAAGCTGTTAGTGTACTTGGAATGAAGACGAAAGGGGTCCTACTACCATACATTATGCCAACCCACAACATAATTCTAAGAGTCTGACTGATGTCAGGTTCCTTTGTGAATGCCTCTTCATGACATTTCTCACTTAGTCTCCAAACCAATTTCTAGCTATCAATGCATCCAAAAGCAATTCACTGTAAAAAGGATATAAATTCAAAAAACACCAAAGTGGCATGTAAAAGTTTAGGCATCCCTGGTCAAAATTACTGTTATTGTGAACAGTTAAGTAAGTTGAAGATGAAATGATCTCTAAAACGGATATAGCTAAATCAATGGTATCATTAAAAAATACAACTCATCCCACAAAAAAACAAGCCTGTATTCATATATGTTGATGGAAAAAAAGGTGTCACAACTCTGTTGTCGGATTACCCAGGGCCAGGGGCTCCCTCTTTGTCCCTAATGCTAGGGGCGCCCTAGGTATCCCTGCTCCCCGGATTACTTCTGATGGTGAAGACGCCGGGGCTACGTACCTTGCTGAACTTCTGAATCAGCCCTATAGCTGTCCTCCTCCCGTTCCCAGGTAAGTGGGGAGTAATAGTGCATGTATATACACCAACAAGACTAACAAGGAAGGACGTACATGGATAAATGAAAATACCAATCATAAAAATATGCACTCACAGACAACAAAAACAAAGAGGAACACCAGAGAAAAAAGGAAGGAAAACCAAATAGGAAAGGATGAGGATTTGCACACAGTCGAAACACCAAGCAATAGTCACAGATTAACACTCCAAACCCCTCTACCAAGAACCGACACCTACACTCCACACCAGGCAATACAAGACTTATGTTACATGCCAATAGGTAACTAGGGTCTTTCTTGTTACTGGTATACTATCAGGTATTTGGGAATTGTCCCTTTCGATGTTGATACTGATGTATGTATTTGTGGTGTTATCACTATACACCCCTGAATTGTTATCTATATTGGGTTAATGTGGGGGCTTTTTGGTGTCCTTTGTTTTTTAATCACATATGTGGCACTTAGTGCCTTTAAGCTCTTTGATTATAATCCTTGTATATTCTTGATATGTGCATTAAATAAAATTATATTTTTCTATGCTTATTTGGGGCTTTGTTGTCGCTTGGCTTTTTTCTCCAATTTTTCTATGTTATATTGCGATGCCCTTTTTACGTGTATCCTTATGTCTGCATACCAGCACTTTGTGATTGACATTATTATGCGGGCGTTTCTGTGGTATATCTTCTCAATACAAGACTTAGACTGGCTATCCAGATTGCCAGAGGCGAGTATATATAGGAGAGGGGAGTGGGCAATGCTGAACAGCTGAGATCATCCAAGCAGGGAAGCTTTAGAGACTCTACGCTGAACAGTTTAACCTCAGTACTGTTAACAGAAACCTGCACCATTTAATATGAAGGAGAAGTGCTTCTAATCAGTGCAGGAGTACATGAAACCAGATGCTGCAGTCTTCTGGCCCCTCTTTGTCACGGTAAACCCATGACCAAAGGTATGGCTTTTGGAAGAAAAAGAGGAAAAAAGAAAGCGCAAAAATGGAAAATTGCCCAGTCCTAAAGGGGTTAAAATGGAGTTTAGTACTGTGGCTGCAGTTAAAAAATGTTTTTTTTTTATTGTTTCTTTTTTTGCTGACTGGTTGCCTGTAATTATAGGATGCGCTTTTGATAATTATAGAACAAATTATATACAGTATGTATTCTATTAAAACAATTAATTGAGATTCATTTAGCAAAGATGTATGATACACTAATTCCGTACAAAAATGTATGTATAAGATGTTAAAAAACAAATACAATTTTCTTATTGCATGAGCATTTTTGCACTCTGTACCCTGGGTTATGCATCGCCTACTCAGATATTTGTTTAAAGTGCAGCTGTGTGTAGGCAACAAAATTGTGTTAAAAAGGAGATGATAGTTTGTTGTTGCTTTTAAATCAATTTAATATGATAAGAAGAGCAGCAACCCATCTCATGGTGACATCACCTATCAGGCTCTGACCTTTCAGCACATCCTGTGTCAACAAACTCACCTGATATAGTTGAAAAAAATTCAAGCTATGACACATAATGTTTTATAAACAGAACACCATACTAATGAGCAAGTGATGTAAAAGCAAACAAAATGCAGCTTTATTCTTCATAAATTATTTATAGAGGGATTAAAATTCTAATTATAGAACGATATTATGCAACGAGGACAAAAGTATTGAGACAACTACACTTTACACCTATAAGACATCTTATTCTAAACCCATAGGCATAAATGTGGAGTTTGTTCGCCTTTGCAGCTGTATTGGCTTCTACTTTTCTTAGAAGGCTTTCAACAAGATTTTGGAGTGTGTCTGTGAGAATTTTTACCCATTTGTGACAATGGTGTAGGATAAGAAGGCTGTGTTCAAGTTCATCCTAAAGGTAATGTAAATCGGCAAATTTCAGTAATGTGCATAGATCAGCCAAATAGTTCCACACCAAACTGATCCAACAATGGCTTTATGGAGCTTCCTTTGTGCATGTTATGGTGGAATAGAAAAGGGATTTCCCTAAACTGTTCCCACAAACTTTGAAGCATGCATATTGGAACTAAGGGGCCTAAGCCACACCCTGATAAACCACCCCTTCTCCATCAAACTTTACAGTTGACACAATACAGTCAGACAGGTAATATTCCCTATGGATTTTCCAAATCCAAGCTCGTCCATCAGACAGCCAGATAAAAAAAGCATATTTCATCACTCCTTCAGAACACCTTTCCACTGCTTCAGTGGTAGCATATGACGCGCCCCCTGGGCCAGTGTTGTTGGGGATACCCGGAGCCGGATCAGATGGGGGTTGTAGTCTCCGAGTGGCTGTGACCCGGTCCGTGCCCAGGGTGTCAAGCTCAGTGTGTGGCAGTCCTTACTGATGTTACTAAAGTTCTTTATGTCGACTACGCCACCCGTTGAATTGCGGTCACTACGGCCGCCGCTGCAGCAGGGTCCGCTGAGGCTGATGGTGTTTGTGCAGCTTAGGTGGTATAACCCCCAACGGGAGGGGTATAGCCTCAGGGGGTCAGGTGCAGAGGATGGTGGTTGTGGAAGTGCAGTGAAGATGGTAATGAGAGTCAGAGTCGGGTTGTGCAGTTCAGGGTTCTTTACTTACTGCTGTTCTTGTACCGGTCACTCCGGCCTTGAGTGACCACCCGAGCCGCGCTGCGTCCACCAGGTCCTGGACTCGGCCAACCCCCAAGTAGTTCTGGAGCGTGGTTCTGAGCTCCCTTTTCTGTCCTGTCCTCGTCTCTGGCCTTCCCCACCAGGGATCCACCTATGTCCGGCTCCCTCGGGCCTCTTGGTGGTAAACCCTTGTCTCTGGGTTCCCTGACCCTATTCGTGGTCTGCCTTCCGGGTGGATTTAGTGGGTGATCGTGGCAGGTCAGTCCTGCCCACGATCTCCGGTTCCTGGCTAAGGTGTGCTGTAGCCTCTGCCAGCTTGGGATCCGGTACCCTGTTGCCAACTCTTCACCCTCTGGTCTAATTTGGGCTCTTGGAGTTCCTTCTTTCTCCCCCTCTGGGTCTTTCTTTCTCCTCTCTCTCTCTGGGCCTTGGGGCTGCTCTGCTCCTCTGCTTTCCTCCACTGCTCTGCAAAAGACTGACAGACTGACTGACTTCTCACAGACTGACCCTGATCTAAGATGGTTCCCACCTTATATACTCCCTCTATGTGTGAGCTCAGGTGACCAGCACCCAATGAGCTCCTAGCACTACCCAGACTGCTCCCCCTATCTGCCCCTACACTACTGGGATTTTCCACCCCCCTCCCACTCCAGCCAGGAACAGACTCTGTTGTACCTGCACATTTCTCTAGTGGGAGTACCATCGGTCTGTTCCTCAGAAATGGGATGTGTGTAGTGCATGCAGCTAACTGAGCTCAGTTCCACACTCCATCCTTACCCGGGAGTGGAATATCACACCTCTGGGTTGAGGTGCAATACCCCTGTAGCAGCCGAATCCTCAGGGTGCTACATTCCCCCCTGGTAAATCACAGCACGTCCTCGGGCTGTAAGAGAACAAAAACATCCACAAACATACAATTTTTTTTTTCATAAAACATAAACATATAAAACATCATATATTATCAACATAAAACTTTTTCATATAAACATTCTTGTTCCTCCGGCCACGGTGCAACTTGTGACCGGGTAAAGTGCGACAGTCTCTTGAAGAAACACGGTTTCCTATAAAACCGGTAGGGGGCGCTTTAGGAAGCGCAACTATATACAAAGGGAATATGGCCGCTCTCAGTCCTCGGCCAGGTAATGGGAATAGGGACACATGGGGTTAACAGTTCACTCTTGTCCCAACGGGGACATATTTTAAGCAGCAACAGTTCTTGGTACCCCGACGGGCAACTATGTACAGTCTCTCTCTACCGTACTTCAACGACGGCGTCCTCCTGCTCCTTCTTTAGATTCTTCAGACCCGTCCGGGTCCTCTTGCTCCTCCTCACACCGCAGCTCCTCCTCCGTCAGGCGATGCACATGGAGGGCGTAGGGTCCTTTGGCACACTTGTGCCGGGTGAAGGTGACCTCGTCTCCTACATACAGGTCACGACCTCTGTGTCCCTCCGGCAGATGGCTTTCTACGTCTCTGCGGGTTACAAAGACGTCGCCGGGGGTATGATGGTCTCTAATGAAGCCCCACCCATGCTGCAGATTGAACTTTATCACAGTCCCGATGGTACGGGGACCATGCGCTGCACGGGGGTTTCTCCTGGTCCGGCTCTTCTGCTCCGCGCTCCTTATCTGCATTTGCTGTTCCCGGACCCGCCTCTCTCTCCGCTCCCTCTCGAAGACCTCGAGCTGCTGCCGGCAGCACTCTGCACGCTCCGCTGCGGCCGCCCGAGTCTCCTGAGTGAACCCCATGAGGTCTTCTCCGGTGGGGTCCCACTCAAACTGGGTCTCTTCTAGCGGGGGCGAGATCCTCTTTATGGGCTTTGGAGCCGGGATCAGGGGTTCGCACATGGCCCTTGCTTTTTGCAGCTCCAGCTGGATGTATTCCTGGGGCCATACGAAGGGCTG
The DNA here is from genome assembly GCF_046119375.1 of Phyllobates terribilis. Classification (NCBI taxonomy): domain Eukaryota; kingdom Metazoa; phylum Chordata; class Amphibia; order Anura; family Dendrobatidae; genus Phyllobates; species Phyllobates terribilis. The sequence continues at coordinate 334,089,812 of NW_027362771.1, forward strand.
CCCATCCGGGCACGTATGCTGGGCGAACAGGTCCTCACCCAGGTGCGGTACTTTAGGTGTTATGGGCGCCGTGGTGGTAGCGGCGCCCGGGTTAACCAGGCCTTGCGACCAGGCCTGGGGCACCTTGAAAGTAAAGGGCACCGTAAGAACGGCGGCGCCCTGTGTTACTTGGCCCTGCGACCAGGCCGGGGGCTCCGCGGAGGTAGGGGGCGCTGTTGGTATTGCGGCGCCCGGGGGTACTAGGCCTTGCGACCAGGCCGATGGTACTTCCTGCTTGGCCACGCTCGGGGTCGAGGCGTGTGACGTCACAGGGGTCGCGGCTTCCGTTTGAGGCCTAGTCTGCGGCGGTGACATTGCAGCGACGGGCACGGCAGGGGGTACTTCGGGCTCTGCGACGGGGAGCTGGGGCAGGCACGCGGTTTCCCGGCTCGGGGTAGTGACGTCCCCTTTACCTGCCTCCATTCGTTCAGCTCCCTTCTCGGCGCCGTCTCCGGCCTTCAGTCCTCCTGCGCCATCCTCAGAGGCGGTCTGTCTCCTCGTCTCGGGTGGCGTGCTCCGCTGACGAGTCTCGGTCTGCTGGGCCATCTCTCGGCTCCACTCCGCCAACGTCTCTCGTTGCACCCGGGCCAACCTCTGTGCGAGGCCCTCCAGCGCGGTCTGTGCACACTCCCGGTCTCGGGGGAGCTGTGTTAGGATCTCCAGCAGGCCTTCTGGAGTGGCGACCTGCAACAGGCTCCTGACCACTGGGTCGGTGCTGCCTGGAGTGGCGGCCCGCATCAGGCTCCTGACCACTGGGTCGGTGCTGCCTGGCTCTCCCTCCATCTCCGGGGAGGCTCTCTCTGGACTCTCTTCCAGACGTCTTGTCTCCGGGTGCGCTCTCTCCAGACTGCTCCAGGCGACACCCACCTTTGTTCTCTTCTTCTGTCTCCGCCCACATCGAGGGTGGTCCCGGGGCAACTTAGTGATTGTCAGTTCCAGGGGCAGTTCTCTTACGCTGATGGACACTTCCAGCATCACAGTCTCTGTTGGTGGGGGCGGTTTCCGCTTTTGGCGCCATTCTTCGACCTGGCCCACGATGGGAGGTGACCTCTTGCCACCCTCTGGCACGCCCATAATGGCGTCCGCTCTTCCAAGGCGGGAAATCTTTGGAAATGGCGGGAATCGCTTCCCAGTGGCGGGAAACTCCATGGATGGCGGGAAAAAGCTGCAAATGGCGGACAACCGGCGGGAAACGACCTGTGATGGGGCCCGATGGCGGGGACCCTCCGGAACCGGCAGGAGACTTCTTTTTGAGGTAACGGTGTACTTTTCTTCAGGCACGCAGTACCCGGTTGTTGCGGGCACGTAATCCTGCCGACTACGCCAAAGTTGACGCGCCCCCTGGGCCAGTGTTGTTGGGGATACCCGGAGCCGGATCAGATGGGGGTTGTAGTCTCCGAGTGGCTGTGACCCGGTCCGTGCCCAGGGTGTCAAGCTCAGTGTGTGGCAGTCCTTACTGATGTTACTAAAGTTCTTTATGTCGACTACGCCACCCGTTGAATTGCGGTCACTACGGCCGCCGCTGCAGCAGGGTCCGCTGAGGCTGATGGTGTTTGTGCAGCTTAGGTGGTATAACCCCCAACGGGAGGGGTATAGCCTCAGGGGGTCAGGTGCAGAGGATGGTGGTTGTGGAAGTGCAGTGAAGATGGTAATGAGAGTCAGAGTCGGGTTGTGCAGTTCAGGGTTCTTTACTTACTGCTGTTCTTGTACCGGTCACTCCGGCCTTGAGTGACCACCCGAGCCGCGCTGCGTCCACCAGGTCCTGGACTCGGCCAACCCCCAAGTAGTTCTGGAGCGTGGTTCTGAGCTCCCTTTTCTGTCCTGTCCTCGTCTCTGGCCTTCCCCACCAGGGATCTACCTATGTCCGGCTCCCTCGGGCCTCTTGGTGGTAAACCCTTGTCTCTGGGTTCCCTGACCCTATTCGTGGTCTGCCTTCCGGGTGGATTTAGTGGGTGATCGTGGCAGGTCAGTCCTGCCCACGATCTCCGGTTCCTGGCTAAGGTGTGCTGTAGCCTCTGCCAGCTTGGGATCCGGTACCCTGTTGCCAACTCTTCACCCTCTGGTCTAATTTGGGCTCTTGGAGTTCCTTCTTTCTCCCCCTCTGGGTCTTTCTTTCTCCTCTCTCTCTCTGGGCCTTGGGGCTGCTCTGCTCCTCTGCTTTCCTCCACTGCTCTGCAAAAGACTGACAGACTGACTGACTTCTCACAGACTGACCCTGATCTAAGATGGTTCCCACCTTATATACTCCCTCTATGTGTGAGCTCAGGTGACCAGCACCCAATGAGCTCCTAGCACTACCCAGACTGCTCCCCCTATCTGCCCCTACACTACTGGGATTTTCCACCCCCCTCCCACTCCAGCCAGGAACAGACTCTGTTGTACCTGCACATTTCTCTAGTGGGAGTACCATCGGTCTGTTCCTCGGAAATGGGATGTGTGTAGTGCATGCAGCTAACTGAGCTCAGTTCCACACTCCATCCTTACCCGGGAGTGGAATATCACACCTCTGGGTTGAGGTGCAATACCCCTGTAGCAGCCGAATCCTCAGGGTGCTACACATACTTTACACCACTGCATCTGTTGCTTGGTATTGTGCTTGGTGATGTAAGGCTTTCATGTAGCAACTCGGCCATGAAAACCCATGTCATGAAGTTCCCAGCGCATGTTTTTTTGTAGATTAGTGAGTCAGTAGAGAAATTGTGACCTTTATGCACTATGTACCTCAGCACTCGGTGACTCCACTCTATGACTTTACAAGATCTGCAACTTCTTGTCTCAGTTCCCGTGGCTCCTAAATGCTCCCAGGTTTCAACAATACTACTCTCAGCTGATCATGGAATATTTAAGAGGGAAGAAATGTTAAATAAAAATTGTGCCTACAGTGAAACATGGTGGTGGCATTGACCTTATGTGGGGCTGTATAAGTATGAGTGCTACTGGTGTTGAGAAGCTACATTTCATTGATTGTATCATGAATACACAGATGTATTGCTCTATATTGAAAGAGTAGATGATATCATCACTCGTGCCCCTGGTAGCTGTGCTTTTATCCAACATGACATTGATCCAAAACACACATATGTTGCATTTCTGAAGAAAAACATGGTGAAAGGTATTCAATCTCCAGATTTGAACCCATCCAAGACACCTATGGGTAACTCTGAAGAGACTAGTTGAGCATCAGCATCTAGGCACTAACAGAGTTCATGTTTGAAGAATGGAAAAAAATAGATGTTGCAATATGTCACTCACTTGTTCTTTCCATGCTTAGAAGACTTAGTGCTGTCCCTAAAAATCATGGAGGCCATGCAAAATACTAGATGTAGTAGTTTTTGATGTGGGGTGTATTCATTTTGCATCAGCTAATTTGAGTAAAACTGAAAATTTTGTAATGAAAGTTATACTATTAACAGTACTTTCAGGGTATGGGTTATGTGAGGCAGTGACCGGGATCGTATACGAGGGACGTTATATGTCCCCCATAATGTGTACAGAGATCTATTAAATCCATTGGAGTGCATTGCAGTCACAAACTCACCTGCGGCTGCAATGCAGGAATGAAGGTGAGCATTGACCTGGTCAGGCTATCTGGCTAAGGCAAATTAACTAAAACCTGGCAGGGCCTTCATTTCTTGGGGGAGGCTACAGGAAGGCAGTGCGGCGGCCTCCTCCCTCCAACCCGGGTTTTCCTGTGGCTCTTGCCACAGGTCCTTTAAAATCCTTGCACTAAGGATTAGTGTTGTTCTATGCTGGAACCTGCTAGGAGCATAGCAGGAAGCTCAGCAGGATTGAGTGTGGCTGAACCCACGCCTGGGAAGGCTCTGCTCCTGTCAGGCTCTGAGCGGCCCGGCGCGGCCGTTGCCCACCGTTGTTTAAGAACTCGTGTTAACCCAGCTGCGAACCGGAGGACTTTTCTGTTTATCCGTGAGTTGCTGAATAAAGCTGTTTATGTTGGACTTGCTTGGGTCACTGCCTCAGTTACTGCACGGTGTGAACACCGCCGCCTTACAGTTAATAAAATCTTATATATAACTCAGTATTTTCAAAAATTTGGAAATTGTTTTTGTGTTCAGTAAGATATTAGTTAAAACGTTATTTTCAATGGAGTTGTACTCATTTATGCTGAGCACTGCATATGTTTGTGTATATATATATATATATATATATATATATATACATATATATATATATATACACTGTAGCAATCCCAGGTAGGCCAGGGTTAAATCCTAGCTCTTCAGAGTCTGATTAAGTCCACCTGGCTAAGCTCTGCATATAACCAGGCTGGTTGTTCATCTAAGTCAGTCTGCTGGGGAAGCTGAGCAGGCTAGATATGTCTTGGTACTTGGTAAACATATTTTTGATCAAAAATATGTAAAAGCCACCCACCATGTCACGGTGACCCTATCCAGACGGTCCTAACCTCTAGTATTAAACTTTACCATGAGTATAATGATGTTTGTGTAAATAAGGGCTAAGAAGAACCTATGACTGTATAGTCTATAGTTATGATCCCAGTTGAATTAACCACCTCCATAAAACACTAGAGGATACACAGATTCCACAATGTACAGGAAACAATAATATTATCTACACATAAGCTACAGGTGTGGTAGGCACCCTCTATGTGGATGGGGTATAAACAAAAAGAAAAATGTCAAAAAGTCAGGAGCTCCTTACCTATATTCGTAATGTACATCTGCCAACCCCCAATGCGCATTTTGCTTGGGCTTCTTCCAGGGGGTTAAGCTAAGCTTCAATTCAATTCTTCTAGATACACTTGCACAAAAGTTTTGAAGGAGTTTGGCAGGGAGGTTGTTCCAACCATCTGGGAGAACTAACCACAGATCTTCAGTGGATATATAATTGCACAAATCCTTCTGTCTTTTCATGTAATCCCATTTAGACTAGATCAGAGTTTCCCAAACCTTGTTATTATGGCCCCCCAATACATCATGGTTTCGGGATTTACTTAGTATTGCACAGGTGAGAGAACCTGTGGCAGTTTCTGATGCCTTAATAATAATTTCATCACCTGTGCAATACTAAGGAAATCCTGAAAATATGATATGTTGGGGGCCGTGTTTCTTGGAGTTTGGGAAACACTGAACTAGATGATGATGTTGAGATAGGGGCTCTTTGGGGGCGAAATCACTTCCAGGGCTCCTTCTTCTTCTTTACATAGAAGATAGTTCATAATGACATTAATTATATGAAATTGGAGAGAATCAGACACCTTCCTCGTGGTATGGCATAATGGATAAGCATCTGCATGTATTTGTCAGCATTAAAGTCACAATAAGGTCACATTCACACGTTCTGTATTTGGTCAGTAATTTACATCAGTATTTGTAAGCCAAAACCAGAAGTGGATGAATAATGCTGAAGTAATGCACGTGTTCCTATTATACTTTTGCTCTGAGTGTTCCGCTGCTTATTTTGGCTTACAAATACTGAGGTAACATACTAAACCAAATACTGAACGGGTAAACGTGGCCCAAATCTTAACCCAACTCTATTTGCTGAAATACAGCCACAAACTTGCAAGGCACCTCCACCAAGCTTAACTGTTGCCTGCACTCATTATTGTACCACTCTCCAGCCCTTCAGTGAATATATTGCCTTTTGCTATAGACAATTATTATAAATGTTGACTCATCAATGCAGAGCACCTGCTGCCATTTTTTTTCATCCTAGTGCCTATGTTTTCATGCATAGTTAAGTCACTTGTCCTTGTTTCCATTCAAATGTAATGTTTTTAGCACCAATTCTTTCATGAAGACCACTTCTGGCCAGACTTCTCCAAACAGTAGATGGGTGTAGCTGGGTTCCACTGGTTGCTGCCAGTTCTGAGCTGATGGCACTACTGGACAGCTTTCAATTTCAATGAGATTTAAGCATGATGTGTTTTTCATCTGCTGCACTATGTTTCCTTGGCCAACCACTGCATCTACGATCCTCAGGTTGCCCATTTCTTAGTGTTTCAACGCTGAGACATACAGGCAGATACTGTCACGCTGTCTCTGTATACTGAGGTAGGGGGCCTAAGCTGACCCTAAGCTGGGGCCCTGACTAATCCCTCAACCTGGAGGTACTGTTAAAGGTACAGAGGTCCAGGCCGCCAGCGTGACCCCTACCTCCTGAGGATCCCTGCACCTAAGTAATCTAGTCCTGAGAAGGACCCCGATCACAACAAAAGGGGACAAGTAATAATATGCCCACACACAGTACTTAGACGAACGAGACAGTACAAGGGAAAAACCAAAACCACCTTGCATACAAAAACTACACAACTACAACAGAGGGAACACCAACGGGAAAGGAGATAAATGATAAAGCGAGGAAGGGAAAAAACACTCCAAATACACTTATCTCTGAAACTCCAAATACCACGATCCGCTCTGTTAGTCTGCATGAAATGCTTTCACCGACACTTCCCTAACAGACCAGCAGGCATTTGAAGGAGTCTCACTACAGCAGCATTGATTGCAGCTGGGCGAGGCTGGACCTTGTCTAGCACAGAGAGAGAGAGAATTAACTCCCTCACTGCCGAAAAACACAAAGCACCAAAAAGTCAGCTGCGAGAAGTCAGGCTGTGTAATCGTGACGATCTTCGTGGCGACACACCCGTGACAGTACCCCCCCCCTCTACGAGGGGCCTCCGGACCCTCAGGGCCAGGTCTATCCGGGTGAGTCGTGTGGAAGGCCCGAACTAATCGGTCTGCGTTAATATCCGACGCAGGAACCCACATCCTCTCCTCAGGACCATACCCTTTCCAATGAACCAGGTACTGAAGGGACCGGTGATTAAAGCGTGAATCGATGACCCTCGATACCTGGAACTCCATGTTACCCTTGACCACCACTGGAGGGGGAGGTAAAGGTGACGGTACCACCGGCGCCACATACCTCTTAAGCAACGATCTGTGGAACACGTGAATTTTAAACGTAGGGGGGAGGTCAAGACGGAATGCCACCGGATTAATAATAGAACTGATTCTGTACGGCCCGATGAACCTGGGACCCAGTTTCCAGGAGGGAACCTTAAGTTTTATATTCCTGGTAGACAACCATACCCGATCGTTCACACTTAGGTCCGGACCAGACACTCTCCTCCTATCAGCCATACGTTTGTATCGGTTCCCCATAGTATTCAGATTCTTCAGCACCCCTCTCCATACTGAAGCGAGTGATGAGGAAAATCGTTCCTCCTCAGGAACCCCCGAAGAGCCCCCCCTACTGAAAGTACAAAACTGGGGGTGAAAACCATATGCCCCAAAAAACGGGGACTTACCAGTGGACTCGCTCCGCCTATTATTAAGAGCAAACTCTGCCAGAGGTAAGAAAGAAGCCCAGTCCTCCTGGTTCTCTGACACAAAACACCGGAGATATGTCTCCAAGCTCTGGTTCATACGTTCCGTCTGACCATTGGTCTGAGGATGAAAAGCCGATGAGAATGACAAATGCATCCCCCGCCGTGCACAAAACGCCTTCCAGAACTTGGACACAAACTGAGACCCCCGATCAGACACCACCTCGGAGGGTACCCCGTGAAGCCTCACAATCTCCCCAATGAACACCTGCGCAAGAGTTTTAGCATTAGGGAGAGCCGGAAGAGCGATAAAATGTGCCATCTTGCTGAACCTGTCAACTACAACGAGTATGACCGTTTTACCCGAAGACGGAGGGAGGTCCGTAATAAAGTCCATAGACAGATGAGTCCAAGGACGCTCCGGGATCTTCAAAGGTAAGAGGGCCCCAGACGGACGGGTATGTGAGGTCTTAGAGCGCGCACAAACCCCACAGGACGTGACAAAAGTTACCACCTCCTTATGTAAGTTAGGCCACCAAAACCGACGCGAGACGAGATCCACCGTTGCTCTACTCCCCGGGTGTCCTGCGAAAACTGAGTTATGGTGTGCCTCGATCACCTTTTGTCGCAACTGATCTGGAACAAACAGTCTCCCCAGAGGTCCAACAGGGGCGTCCCCCTGAGCCTCCAATACCTCCTCCTCCAGCTCAGAGCATACTGCCGAAACCACCACCCCCTCCTGAAGGATAGGAATCGGGTCGTCCGTATTCCCGGCCCCAGGGAAACTACGAGATAAGGCATCCGCCTTTACATTTTTTGACCCAGGACGATATGTAACGACAAAATTAAACCTGGTAAAAAACAATGACCACCTAGCTTGTCTGGGATTCAGACGTTTCGCGGACTCCAGATATAGCAGGTTCTTGTGATCGGTGATGACGGTGACCGGATGGACTGCCCCCTCCAAAAAATGGCGCCACTCCTCAAAAGCTAACTTAATGGCCAAGAGTTCCCTATTGCCGACATCGTAATTCCTCTCAGCAGACAACAATTTTTTAGAGAAAAAGGCGCACGGATGCCACTTACCAGGGGACGAACCTTGTGACAATACTGCTCCCACCCCTACCTCGGAAGCGTCTACCTCTACAATGAATGGCTGTGACGCATCAGGTTGAATGAGTATGGGTGCCGAGGCAAAACATTTTTTCAAGAAGGAGAATGCTTGACAAGCCTTGTCAGACCACCTAGAAAAATCCGTCCCCTTTTTAGTCATGTCTGTGAGAGGCTTAACCATGGACGAGAAATTACGAATGAACTTCCGGTAATAATTAGCAAACCCCAGGAAACGTTGTAGTGCCTTAAGATTCTCTGGCCGATCCCACTCAAGAACTGCCCGCACTTTCCCAGGGTCCATACGAAAACCGGACGCTGAAACCAGGAAGCCTAAAAACTGGAGTTCCTGTACGGCGAACACACACTTTTCCCATTTGGCATACAGTTTATTATCCCGCAAGATCTGTAACACCTGCCTAACGTGCTCCTGATGAGACACCAGATCCGGCGAGTAAATTAAGATATCATCCAGATATATGACAACAAACTGTTCCACCAGGCGGCGAAAAATGTCATTAACAAAGTGTTGGAACACCGCCGGGGCATTAGTCAGACCGAATGGCATGACAAGGTTCTCATAATGCCCCTCCGGAGTGTTAAACGCCGTCTTCCACTCACCCCCCTCCTTCATCCTAATCAGATTGTACGCCCCCCTGAGATCCAACTTAGAGAACCATTTGGCGCCCACGATCTGATTAAAGAGATCGGGAATAAGTGGGAGCGGATACGGATCTCGGACCGTAATCCGATTAAGTTCACGGAAATCCAGGCAAGGGCGTAGGCCTCCATCTTTCTTCTTAACAAAGAAGAACCCCGCAGCCACCGGTGAAGATGAAGGTCTAATATGCCCCTTAGCCAGACTTTCTGAAATATAATCCTTCATGGCCTGCCTCTCAGGACCAGAAAGGTTATACAACCTAGCTTTAGGTAACTTGGCCTCAGGGAGCAGTTTTACAGAACAGTCATACTCGCGATGAGGAGGTAGTTCCTGACACCCTTTCTCCGAGAATACATCCTCAAAGTCCGCCAGAAATGGAGGTAAGACCCAAGGAGTAACCGCACCGATGACCGTGTTCATGCAGTTTTTATTACAGAATTTACTCCATTGGCTTATCTCTCTGGTTTGCCAATTAATAACCGGGTTATGCTTAGTTAACCAAGGAAGGCCCAACACTATAGGAGTGGGAAGACCCTCCAACACGTAGCAAGACAACAGTTCTTTATGTATCGCCCCCACTTGAAGTTTTACGTCATGCACAGCTTGCAAAAAACTTCCCTGACCGAGAGGCCTGGCATCGATCGAGAATATGGGGATGGGTTTAGCCAACTCACTCAATCGCATACCTTGAACCCGGGCAAACCGAGCATCAACCAGATTAGCCCCGGCCCCACTATCCAGAAGAACAGATATCCTCTCAGTTCTCGTACCCACCACCACCTCCGCTGGTACGAGAAACTGAGACGAACCTAGGGACGAAATACCTACTCCCAGATTGCCGTCCACCACACAACCTGGGATCAACAGTTTTCCGACAACTCTTCACTCTGCAAGGGACGAGATGGACACCCCCCAATAAAATGTCCCTTTCTCCCGCAGAAGAAACACCTTCCTGTCTTATGGCGCACCACCGGTCCCCTCCCCCGAAATGATGTCCCTCCTAATTGCATAGGCTCCTCTGGACTGACCAGGGGAACAACCATATGAGGGGACCTTGTAGGAGGTGGAGTCATCACAGGGGGTAGAGTTATCCCGCACCTCTCCCGAAGCCATCTGTCAACGCGAATAGCAAGGGCCATAGCGGCTTCCAATGACGCGGGAGAGTCATACTGTGCCAACACATCCTGTAATTTGTCGGATAAACCTTGACAAAACTGGCTCCTAAGAGCCGGGTCATTCCACTGGGTGTCCGTGGCCCACCTACGGAACTCCGAACAGAATTCCTCCGCCGGACGATCTCCCTGCTGGATCCTACGTAACTTAGACTCAGCAAGGGAGATCCGATCTGGGTCATCATATACGAGTCCCAGAGCAGCGAAAAACCTATCCACTGACTGGAGAGCCGGGGAGCCCGGGGGAAGAGAGAACGCCCAAGATTGTGGGTCCCCTTGTAGGAGCGAGATGACAATTCCCACCCTTTGTTCTTCACTCCCCGATGACCGAGGCCACAGCCAAAAGTACAACTTGCATGCCTCCCGGAAAACAAAAAACTTGTCCCGCCCTCCAGTGAACCTGTCAGGGAGAGCTACTTTAGGTTCTGGTCCGGCTTGCTCCTGAGGATACAAAACCTTGGACCTAACGTCCGCCAGCTCCATGGACAAACTCTGCAACTGCCGAGCTAGACCGGCTACTGGATCCATGGTAGCTGGAGAAAAACTAAGTGGTCGGTGAAAATGTCACGCTGTCTCTGTATACTGAGGTAGGGGGCCTAAGCTGACCCTAAGCTGGGGCCCTGACTAATCCCTCAACCTGGAGGTAGTTAAAGGTACAGAGGTCCAGGCCGCCAGCGTAACCCCTACCTCCTGAGGATCCCTGCACCTAAGTAATCTAGTCCTGAGAAGGACCCCGATCACAACAAAAGGGGACAAGTAATAATATGCCCACACACAGTACTTAGACGAACGAGACAGTACAAGGGAAAAACCAAAACCACCTTGCATACAAAAACTACACAACTACAACAGAGGGAACACCAACGGGAAAGGAGATAAATGATAAAGCGAGGAAGGGAAAAAACACTCCAAATACACTTATCTCTGAAACTCCAAATACCACGATCCGCTCTGTTAGTCTGCATGAAATGCTTTCACCGACAGTTCCCTAACAGACCAGCAGGCATTTGAAGGAGTCTCACTACAGCAGCATTGATTGCAGCTGGGCGAGGCTGGACCTCATCTAGCACAGAGAGAGAGAGAATTAACTCCCTCACTGCCGAAAAACACAAAGCACCAAAAAGTCAGCTGCGAGAAGTCAGGCTGTGTAATCGTGACGATCTTCGTGGCGACACACCCGTGACAGATACTTATCCATCATGCCATACCATCAAAGTGACATCTGATTGGAATTTTTTTTTATTGTGCAGCAAAATAACAATCTGAAACACAGCCAATATCCTTAAGAACTGTCTTTAGCTTAAAGAAGAACAAGGAGTCCTGGAAAATATATGGTCCCCATAATGCTATAACATCATCAAGTCTGTCTGTCTGTCTGGCCCAAACATAGCTTCAACATCATCAAGTCTGTTTGGGAGTACATGAAAAGACAGGATTTGTGCAAATTTACATGCAGACAAGATCTATGGTTAGTTCTTCAAGATGTCTGGACCAACCTCCCCGCCGAGTTCCTTCAAAAAGTGTGTACAAGAGTACCTAGAATATAATTATACTTTGATGCTATTTTGAGCTTAATTTTTTAAAGTATTCCTACTTTGCAGGATTTTTTACACATCTGCCTAAAACATTTGATACAATTAAGATAACGGTGGAGAAGACTCTGGTGGACCTATCTAGGCTTGCACAAGATTGACCTTCCTACAGAGCGTTCATCCATCAAGTCGCCATGGATCAAGATCGAGCTGAAGGCCATTAAATAATATGTACACAAACAGTATAGGGGGCAGGCCCGGAGTCAGCACCCGGCACATCTGGGCAAGTGCCGGGGCCCTAAGCAGGCGGGGGCTCACTCACCGTCAGGCACCCCTGCGCACTATGAGACCCATGAGCGGTGCGGTGCCGGTGCCAGCGCCCACCACCCCTGCTTGCTCAGGGCCCCAGCAGCCGCCGGCACAATACTTACCTCTCCCCATGCCTCCGCAGCAGCTCCGATGTCTTCCGCGTCCTCTGACTGTGACATCTCAGTATTCTGTATGGAGCATTATATGGGGCCCATAATACTGTATGGAGGACTATGTGGTGCCCACCATAATACTGTATGGAGGACTATGTGGTGCCCATAATACTGTATGGAGGATTATATTGTCTGGTCTGCACTGTGCGCAGCGAGGATTCGCTGGTTTCTGAGCTATTGTAGAATTTACTATAGATATCGCTCATGTGATGTAATAAGTGAAATCTTTGGCATTGTACTATATACAGGTGTATCTCATAAAATTAGAATATTATCAAAAAGTTAATTTATTTCAGTTCTTCAATACAAAAAGTGAAACTCATATATTATATAGAGTCATTGCAAACAGAGTGATCTATTTCAAGTGTTTATTTCTGTTAATGTTGACGATTATGGCTTACAGCCAATGAAAACACCAAAGTCATTATCTCAGTAAATTAGAATACTTTATAACAACAGCTTGAAAAATTATTTTAAAATCCAAAATGTTGGCCTACTGAAATGTATGTTCAGTAAATGCACTCAATACTTGGTCGGGGCTCCTTTTGCATAAATTACTGCATCAATGCGGCATGGCATGAAGGCAATCAGCCTGTGGCACTGCTGAGGTGTTATGGAAGCCCAGGTTGCTTTGATAGCAACCTTCAGCTCGTCTGCATTGTTGGGTTCTCATCTTCCTCTTGACAATACCCCATAGATTCTCTATGGGGTTAAGGTCAGGCGAGTTTGCTGGCCAATCAAGCACAGTGATACTGTTGTTTTTAAACCAGGTATTGGTACTTTTGGCAGTGTGGACAGGTGCCAAGTCCTGCTGGAGAATGAAATTTCCATCTCCAAAAAGCTAGTCAGCAGAGGGAAGCATGGAGTGCTCTAAAATTTCCTGGTAGACGGCTGTGCTGACTTTGGTCTTGATAAAACACAATGGACCTACACCAGCAGATGACATGGCTCCCCAAACCATCACTTGTTGTGGAAACTTCACACTAGACCTCAAGCAGCTTGGATTCTGGCCTCTCCATTCTTCCTCCAGATTCTGGGACCTTGATTTCCAAATGAAATGCAAAATTTACTTTGCATTACTTAGTGTGTCAATGACTGCCTTTTGGATATCTGTTAAGTCAACAGTCTTCCCTATGATTGTGGAGCCTACTGAAACAGACTAAGGCTATGTGCCGACGATGCAGAAATGCTCAGGATTTTTTCCTGAGCGTTTCTGCATCTCCCTGGCAGAAAAAAACGCAAGCGGATTGTACATGCGTTTTTCATGCCAGGGACATGCGGAAATGAAGCGCTCTTCACTGGCATTTCCGCATGCGGGTGTCAAGCGCTTTCCAAGCGATTTTAGCATCACTTGGAAAGTGCTTGACAACTAGGTCACACTATATAAATCCATGCAACCAGCATGGATTTATATAGTGTGACCTGAGAGAATGGTTAAAAATAAAAAAATAAACCTATACTTACCTTCTGATGGCCCCTGCAGTCTTGCGGCGCTCCTGTGCTGGCTGCCAGCAGATCGCGGTACGCTGTACTGAAAGACCTGCCGTCACATGACTGTGACGTCACCGCAGGTCCTTCAGTCCTGTGCGATCTATCGGCAAACACAGGGAAGGAGTCCGGGGGCCGTCGGAAGGTGAATATAATCTTTATTTTTTATTTTATTCTTTTTTTTACAGCTTTTAAGGTACCTGGGTCTGGAGGAGAGTCTCCTCTCCTCCACACCTGGGTACCATCCGCACATTAGAACGCGCCAATTACGCAAGTACAGATGCAGTCTTGCGGAATTGGCGCGTTCGAATGCAAGTCAATGGCTGCGAAAACGCAGCGCTTCCGCAAAATTAATGGACATGCTGCGGATTTTTGAGCGCCGCATAAATGCTGCGGAAAAATACGCAGCATGGGCATTGAAAGTGCGGAATTGCATTGGAGACCATGGGGGAAGGTTTACCAAGCGTTTCCCAAGCATTTACGCTGCGGAAATTCCTAAGGTTCCTAAGGTCTAAGGGACCTTTTTAAACACTTAGGAAGCTTTTGCAGGTGTTTTTTGTTAATTATTCAAATTTACTGAGTTAATGACTTTTGTGTTTTCATTGGCTGTAAGCCATAATCATCAACATTAACAGAAATAAACACTTGAAATAGATCACTCTGTGTGTAATGACTCTATATAATATATGAGTTTCATTTTTTGCATTGAAGAAGTGAAATAAATTAACTTTTTGATGATATTCTAATTTTGTGAGATGCACCTGTATATATTTCTCTGCGGTATCTGTGCATCATAAATCGTGGTATGTGTTAAAGGGGCCACTGAGACTTTTTCGCCCGGGGCCCAGAAAAACCTGGAGCTGGCCCTGATAGGGGGTCTTATTGCATTTATTGTTCATATAGCAAAGTACCTAGTGCTTTCATATGAAATATATTGGGGCACATTTATCAATACTGTCTTATTCTTAGACAGAGCAATCTTAAACTAGACAATCTTAAAATGTGCCAGTTTGTATATTATGATTCATGCTGATCAAGAAATCTGGTGCAACTTTAGACTGTTAAGCTATTATGTACACTTTGTACCATAAATTGACATAAAGTTTTTGGTGCACAGTCTCTTGAACAAACAGAGGTATGGCTCCCCCTTTTTTCAGATAGGCATTTAATTTATATAGCTTGCCATGGACAGGTGTCTGAAAGAGTCTGGCTCCAGTCCTGGTCTGCCCCAGGTACATTGAGGTCGTCTTTGATATTAGAGGATAGGACCGTCCAGATTGGGGTAACCTTGTGGCGGTGGGATTGCTTTTACTCTTTTTGATCAAAAACAATGTTTACTAAGTTCCCTATGTTATTTATACACTGCTCAAAAAAATAAAGGGAACACTTAAACAACAATATATAACTCCAAGTGGATCAAACTTCTGTGAAATCAAACTGTCCACTTAGGAAGCAACACTGATTGATAATCAATTTCACATGCTGTTGTGCAAATGGAATAGACAATAGGTGGAAATTATTGGCAATTATCAAGACATCCTCAATAAAGGAGTGGTTCTGCACTTGGGGACCACAGACCACATCTCAGTACCAATGCTTTCTGGCTGATGTTTTGGTCACTTTTGAATGTTAGTTGTGCTTTCACACTCGTGGTAGCATGAGACGGACTCTACAACCCACAGAAGTTGCTCAGGTAGTGCAGTTCATCCAGGATGGCACATCAATGCGAGCTGTGGCAAGAAGGTTTGCTGTGTCTGTCAGCGTAGTGTCCAGAGGCTGGAGGCGCTACCAGGAGACAGGCCAGTATACCAGGAGACGTGGAGGGGATCGTAGGAGGGCAACAACCCAGCAGCAGGACCACTACCTCCGCCTTTGTGCAAGGAGGAACAGGAGAAGCACTGCCAGAGCCCTGCAAAATGACCTCCAGCAGGCCACAAATGTGCATGTGTCAGCACAAATGGTTAGAAACCGACTCCATGAGGGTGGTATGAGGGCCCAACGTCCACAGATGGGGGTTGTGCTCACAGTCCAACACCGTACAGGACGCTTGGCATTTGCCACAGAACACCAGGATTGGGAAAGTCGCCACTGGCGCCCTGTGCTCTTCACAGATGAAAGCAGGTTCACACTGAGCACGTGACAGACGTGACAGAGTCTGGAGACGCCGTGGAGAGCGATCTGCTGCCTGCAACATCCTTCAGCATGACCGATTTAGCAGTGGGTCAGTAATGGTCTGGGGTGGCATTTCGTTGGAGGGCCGCAGAGCCCTCCATGTGCTCGCCAGAGGTAGCCTGACTGCCATTAGGTACCGAGATGAGATCCTCAGACCCCTTGTGAGACCATATGCTGGTGCAGTTGGCCCTGGGTTCCTCCTAATGCAGGACAATGCCAGACCTCATGTGGCTCGAGTGTGTCAGCAGTTCCTGCAAGATGAAGGCATTGAAGCTATGGACTGGTTCGCCCATTCCCCAGACCTGAATCCGATTGAGCACATCTGGGACACCATGTCTCGCTCCATCCACCAACGTCACGTTGCACCACAAACTGTCCAGGAGTTGGCGGATGCTTTAGTCCACGTCTGGGAGGAGATCCACAGGAGACCATCCGCAACCTCATCAGGAGCATGCCCAGGTGTTGTAGGGAGGTCATACAGGCACGTGGAGGCCACACACAATACTGAGCCTTATTTTGACTTGTTTTAAGGACATTACATCAAAGTTGGATCAGCCTGTAGTGTGTTTTTCCACTTTAATTTTGGGGGTGACTCCAAATCCAGGCCTCCATTGGTTAATAAATTTGATTTCCATTGATGATTTTTGTGTGATTTTGTTGTCAGCACATTCAACTTTGTACAAAACAAAGTATTCAATGAGAATATTTCATTCATTCAGATCTAGGATGTGTTATTTGAGTGTTCCCTTTATTTTTTTGAGCAGTGTATGTACTATTACTATTTATTTAATTTTCTCCGTTTTGTGTCAGAGTTTTGTTACTTTTCTCACTTTATCCATATCCCTCTTTTTTTAGCCTTTTTTCCATTACCTGAACACAGTGCAGTGTCACGTATGTGGTTGTATATGTAAAAGTAAGATTAAAAGGAGAAAAAAAGACAAACATTTTTCTCCTCAGAACTATAATCATTTGTACTGTAGTATTAAAATGTACATAAACAGTACTGAAAATGTGTAGAATGTAAAAGGTGCATAGATGGACCTCAGCTGTCAGGCTAGTCTAGTTAATGTTGTACTACTCAAATGCACACACAATTACATTCTTGTAAAAAGCAATTTACCAGTTTTAACAAGCAAAACGATCTGAACCATACAGAGAAAGCAGACTAGTTACATATTCATCTGCCAGCTATTTCCTGCAATACAAAAATGTTCAGGATGACAAACAGCAGATGTGCATGTTTTCCACAAACTCCTGTTTTTGCTCACTAAGCATCATTTATAGCATTTTCTCAGAATGAAGTCAATTACATTAGCCCTGGGAAGCACTTACTGATACACGTATATAGGTGACAACTAAAAAAACATTATATTTATAGCAAGTGTGTGTTTCAGGTGACAAATGGTAATCATTTCATTTACTGTAGAGTTCCAAGAAAAGTAGCTGTACATTCTTCAATAGTATGTTTGTCTTCATCAATGAATGACAATAAGTGTATGAATTTTTGTCTGCATTTTTTGTCTAATTAACACATGTAAAAAAAGTTTTTTCTTCTGTAATGTTTTATGTTTTTTTTGTGCTTTTTTTATAATTAATGTTTTTTACTACCTGCGCTCTTCTGCTGTTTTTAGCTTTGCAAGGCAAGTTATTATTATGTGATTCCATGACTTGTTATTAAATCACAAGTTATATCAAAAAAGTAACTAAAGAATACATAATTCATATTAGCAAATGTATTTTGTTTTTTAAAGAAAAGATAATAAAAGATGTCTATGGGCCAAAAACACCTCAAAAGTGGGTGAAAACACAACACATAGAGGTTGATGCGATTTTTAAAAACCGAACATCAAAACGCACAAGTAAAGTGGAAAAAAAATGAAACCGCTACCTGAGAAGAGTGTGCAATGCATTTCTTATTTAACAGATGTCCATACATTACTGTAGGCAACCAGGAGCCATAGACTCGAGCTGTACATTTTTGATGTCTACAGATAGCTTAACCGTATCTCGTTTTTTCTAAATACAACGCAGGCACATCCTGTGATTTGCTGGAGGAGGTTATAATTCCCTCTGCCCCAACTGGAAGCAATAGTCAGAAAAACTCAAGTTCTTCTTTCTGTGAAATGCTTTGGCTGCTAGGATTTATGATTGACTGGTGACCACCAAGAAGTACAAATATATAGAAATGCATTTGGAAAATTAGCAGGCCTTATTAATGTTACCTAATCACTTGTGAAACAAAATTCCAAGTGCGTTGAAATTGAAAAAAAAAGTTTTTTTATTTACGATGTTCACTTTTCTGGAAAGCTAATCTGACAATATGATTCTCCAGGTCAGAACGATTAGGCAGGTACCAAAAGTACATTTTTTTTTAAATCAAGTGGTTAAAAAAATTTCCTAGATTTCATTTTCCTAGACCTGTAATGTTTTCAGCTTTTGGGATGTGTGAAAGCTTATTTTTTGCACCCTTAGCTGACACTTTTACTGATGACATTTTGGGGTAAATACGATGTTTTGATCACCTTTAATTGCATTTTCTTGCAATGGTTGCAGAGGCCAAAAAACATAATTCTAGAGTTTCGATTTTTTTTACTAGTTATGCCATTTATCGATCGGATTAATTTATTTTATATTTTGATACATCGAACTTTTACAAATAGAGTGATAGCAAATATGTGCATTTTTTATTGCTTTATTTTAATGGGGCAAAATGGGGCTGATTAAACTTTTATAATTCTTTTAATACATTTTATTCACATTTTACTGTATTTCTTAGTCCCTTAAGGGGATTTAAACCTGTGAGCCTTTGATCGCTTGTACTATAGACAGCAGTACTATAGCACTGCTATGTATAGTGAAAAATCACGGTCTCCTATGAACGCCAGCTACAGGCTGGCTTTCACAGGAGTACTGTCTTCAGCAGACTTTCGGCTTCCATGGCAACCCATCATTGCCCTGCAATCATGTCACAGATGATCCCATCAAGCGCACACAATGGCACAACTCCCTGACGGTGTAAATGCCGATGTCAGAGATTGATAGTGGTGTTTAACAGGTTAACAGCCTCAGGCGGAGATCCGCTCCACCTGAGGCTGTTAGGGGCAGATGATAGCTGAATATTTCAACCATCATTTTCCAGGAAAAATGCAGGCTGAGCTTGTGAGCCAGCATCAAAGTCAGGTACCCAACATATGACGCAACTGTACTTCATATGTTGGGAAGGGGTTAATGAAATGTTAGGGTATATTCACCCTGGCAGATTTTTTTCAGACATTCCAATTGTTATGAAAGAAGCTGACAGAAATCAATGTGCTTACTGACAAAACAATATAAAGGTATGGTACTGACTTTCTAACTCACAAATTTATTTTACAAATCTTTTCCATGTATATAAATTACATTTCTGCAAGCCAATCTCATCATATCTGTTACGCTCGCGCCCGGACTGACTGGCGTGAGCGTCATTAGTGATCCCACTGTACCATGAACCGAGGAGTGCCTGGAGGGGCGTAACTAAGTATCAACCCGATCCGACCAAGGTCACAGGGCGGCTCAGTCGACTTCGTGAACCAGGGAGGAACTGAGCAGAGGGACCAGGTGCTACTCCAGGTCAGACCCCGGTCAAAGCTGTTGACCCACACCGGGGAATGCAGGAACAGGCAGGTTAGCTGGTATGCAGACAGGTGGGCACTGGCAGGAACGGCTGGTATGAAGGCAGGTGGGTACTAGCAGGCACGGCTGGTATGAAGGCAGGCGGTTTCTGACAGGCACGGCTGGAATGCAGACAGGCAGATACTGGCAGGTATGAACGCAAGCTGGATAGGGACCAGTACAGACTGGGATACAGGAACAGAGCCGCAGGTGCGGTGGACTAGCAGAGCAAAGCCGCAGGAGCGGTGAACAAGCAGAGCGGAGCAAAACCGCAGGTGCGGTGAACAAGCAGAGGGGAGCAAAACCGCAGGTGCGGTGAACAAGCAGAGGGGAGCAAAACCGCAGGTGCGGTGAACAAGCAGAACAGAGCAAAACCGCAGGTGCGGTGAACAAACAGAGCAGAGCGGAACCGCAGGTGCGGTAAACAAGCAAAGCAGAGCGGAACCGCAGGTGCGGTAAACAAGCGGAGCAGAGCGGAACCGCCGGAGCGGTGAATAAGCAGAGCAGAGCGGAACTGCAGGTGCGGTAAACAAGCGGAGCAGAGCGGAACCGCCGGAGCGGTGAGCAAGCAAAGCAGAACAGAGCAGAAGGTGAAGGCAGACAGGACAAGGCTCTGTTCACATGGAACAGACTGGAAGATACAGGAAGATAGCTAGAACACAGGAGGTAAATACAGAGGCAGGGAAACAGAACGAGCAGAACCAGATACACACAAGGTACTTACAATGAAGTAGCGAGTGGACACAAAACTCACAAACAGAAGTACAGAGACAATGAGTTGGAGTCAGGTGCAGGTTCAGACACTGCAGGAAAAGGGAAAGGTACAGACATAGAGACAAACAGGTAACGGACTAGAACACTGTTCAGACAGGATCTGAACCAGGAACAAGATACAGCAACGAGCCTGGGAACTCAGCCCCCAGGGTGGCTGAAACTGACTAAAGTCACAAGTACAGGTAACAGGCCTGGGTATACAGTCCCCAGGGTGGCAGAAACAGACTAGATACAGGACAGGACCTGGCAATTCAGTTGCAAAGACAAACTGAGTGAAGGTGTTGCTCAGGCACCTCCTACTGGGTGGAGGGGGTTTAAGTATCCAGTGACTCACAGCAATATGCTGGGGACGCATTAGGACTGTGCACACAGTAGCTATAAGAAACAAGCAGAAAGCCGCGCCGACGCCCTAAGCAATCAGACAAGAGACATGGACAGAGCAGGTACTGGAGCAAAGAGTGCAGCATGGACTAACAGGTAAGATTGCAGTCTTGCATGGTGGGAGGAGGTGCACCATGCAAGCACGCCGCCATGGATGTTACAATATCGATGGTTTCGACTGACAGTCTAATATGTATGGAGGCCATGGCATTTCAGACTTTGTACTGTTTGCTATATTTTTCTTGGACATGTCTGACAGTGGCTCCATCATAAAGGACACAGGAGCGCTCAGCCAAACGAACGCTCTTGTGTATGAGGAAGTAGGAAGTCAGCCAAGATGGCTATCAGCTGGATAAATGGCCAGATCATCGTTCGGCCAACAACCATCTACTGCGTACTTTCCAACTCTTTTATAACGTTATAGGCAGATTACACAGGTTCACAACATTCCCAAAAGGTTATGGAGATTGCTAAACTCATTCTCACGCTGACTATACACTACTACTGCACATGACACAGATTATGCTCACAACACTCTGCCACATGAAAAATTAGTTCTTTTGAGCTAATCCCTTTCCCATGGCTCCTCCATCCCTAGTAGTAATTAGATGTAGTGATTAGTAAAGAAATATACAGTGATATATTTTGTTTCAAGCAAATAATGTGCTTGTGTCTGAGTTAAGAACATGGTAAGTAAATTTTTAATTACAACAGTTGAAACCAACACCCTGCCTTACTTTTAGTTGTGTGTCTTAAATAATTTAAATATATCACTACTTGACGGACCCAGTAAAAGTCATTACACATAGAGTTGTGTATACAGAAAAGAAAAAAATCCTAGAGTGCCCACAAACGCACTCCGCATTCTGTGATCCAGCTACTTTATTAATTTGACACAAAAATAATTTAAATAATACCTATAGAAGTATGATGAAATTATATTTTACTTGTGAAAATGACAGGCCCGATTCATTAAGACTGGCATTGTTCACGTCGGTCTTGATGAGGGGGCATGCTGGAATCAGGCACTCTTGATTCATGAATTCTGTTATGGAAGCTTTGATGAATTGGGCACAAAATGTAATGTAGGTAAAAGGATGACTCTAAAATATTAAATCATGTTAGAAATGCATAAGCCTCAAAATCAGTGTAATTCTAAGCTAAAGATTTACGTCTGGGAGTAGCTAGAGGGAAAAAAAATTATTGTTTCATATAATTTTTAGCAAAATGGATGACCTGCTGTATATAATTGCACAGAAATAAAATCTTAGGACAGCATATGTTATATATAAAGGAATAATATGTAGATACAAAGTCATGAAATAGAATAGTATATTTTATTTAGGTTTAGTGCAAACTTAGTAAAAAGTCTTAAAGCACTAAAGCGTTAAGAAGATGGAGTTTGCTCCTTCCCAAAATATTTTCTCTTTTTATACCAGAGCCCTTACTTAGGGCCTTTATCTTTAGAGCTTTCTGGAGGAGATCGTGAGGCTCTAGACCCTCAAAAAAGAAATCTTCATTGAAGATTGGACTGCGGCTACCGCGGATCAGGGTACTTCTTTGCTTTTGATTTTTGCCAGGTACTAATGATATGGAAATGTAGCAGCCAATGTTTTGGGGATCTACGGACTGTTTGTACAGCCCTTCTGCACTGACAAGACGAATACGGAGCCTCAGGTTTTCTGGTCGATATTCAGTGGACAGCCTTAAGATTCCTCCTGTATCTAGAGTTACAGCATTATCTATGGGGAATTGTCCAGGGGACAACAACAAACCACTGGTGGAATGTAAAGGAGTGTGATATGCCCAGTCTTGGGATGCTCTTCTGGTGACACATGGACTACTGTCTGTTGAGCTATCCTCATCAGTTGAGATTGAACTGTTTCTTAGAGCAGAAGACTTATAGCCAACCTTTAATGCCCTAGACAGTTTATTTTCCTGGTTGAAGGCTTTAAACAGTTTCATTGGGAAAGATCTGTGGAGCAGAGGAGAGCTAAAAGGAGAGGAGTCAGTTGACGAAGTTGTGTCACTATCTAAAGTTCCAGAGCGTTTAAGAGGTCGTAACTTCAGTGTGCTGTAGTAGTTTGGTGTGGAAATTTCTTTACAAGATACAGTATTAGAGCGAGATCGAGGTAGCAGAATGGGTGGATTAGCAGGGTCATTGTGAAACAGTGATTCTTTTCTTCTTGTATTTGGACTTTCCAGCAATGTACAGAAACCATAGCAGGTCTGTGTTTTTGCAAGATGGGGCAATGACAAAGCAGCTTGTGACTGAGGATCAGCATTAGTATTCTCCCCCTCTAGAGTATCTTCCACACTCTCTACTTGAATGGTATGAGGGTCAAATAAAATTGGTCTTGCTGCTTCAAACATCGACATGCTGAGGTCAGGAATAGACAGGTACTGAGGACTTAAATTTAGCTCTTTATGATTTTGGTGCCTAGGAGGTATACAAAATTCAGGAATGCTATCTGGTGTCAAGACATTTGTAAAAGTGGAAAGATAATGCCTGGGCCTCTCTTTTCCAACCATGGTCAGCATACAAATTTTCTGGCCAGATTAAGTTTAGTGACATCGACATACACACGTGAAAAGGAGGCTGGATGTGCTGTAACATAAGAAGGGAAAATTGTTAGGTATGAAAACAAATCCACAATTTCAAAGAGTAACATATCTTGTAATTTAACCAATTGCTAAATAATATTACACACAAAAATACAAATATTTTGAAAGGAAAAATTAGGAAATTATGTCAGGTGTAGATTTGATTTTTTTGGCACAAAGAGACACACCAAATTGTATTAAGAGGTGTAGGACTCTAACGAAATTAGATTTTATCTAGTAGGCTTTTTATTAAAAAATAATCAGTTCACCCACTAATATATAAAACTTTTCTTTCTACAAATTAAGTTGTTTAGTTGTGAAATGGGGAAAAAAACATTGTAGCTTTGTGTACAACAGAAAAAAAGATATATTACATGTTCCAAGTTCCTTAATACTGCCATCATTGTATGGATGTGTTCACGCTGGTATCATGTGTACTGTTTTCACATGAGTCACACCGTACATATTGAACAGTTTTCTAACAGCACCTACTGACATATAATGGGTTGGGCATGTTTGTATTGCTTTTTTTTCTCTGGACAAAATACTGTTGCAGACTACACTATTCTGCTCAAGGGCAACAGGAGGAAGAAAGCTTAGAACAAGGGTAAATTAATGAATAAAGATCTGAATAAAACATATTTTTGATTTTATTTCTCATCTCTGTTGCTAAGATATTCATTTGAAATGTTTAGATACTAATTCCCCTTCAACCAAGGGGCATTAAAATACTTCTTGGGGATTGTTTACCTCTTTTCCTACATAATGGTGGAAAATCATAAGAAGGCAGTGACATACAGGGAAAAAAAAAAGAAATGTCCCCATAGAACTGGCTTTCTCTGTACGATTTGGTAAGGCTGATGTATCTAACCAGGTCACACAGTTCTCACTGCCGACATCTAGTGTGATTACAAACGCAGAAGGAGAGCAGAGCTGTGTGTCATTACATACCCCGCTCTGTATTCATCCCAGGCATCAAAGAATAATGCCCAGTATATGGAATAGATGCAAAACTATGTATGTGACATGCTGCAGCTTTCATCTCACAGCACTGACAGTGACAACGAAGCTTAGAACAGGCTTTCTCTGTGTGATATGATAAGTGTAATGTATCTAACCAGGCCACATATATCTCATTGTCCATAGCTACTGTGATTACAAGTACAGGGGGAAGAGAGCATACCTGAAAGTTCTGTGAGATGAGAGCTGCAGTGTCACATACATCGCTCTGCATCTATTCCAGGTACTGGGGCATTATTCACTGAAGTCTGGGATAAATGCAGAGCGGTGTATGTAATGACATGCAACTCTGTTTGCCTCTCCAGCGCTTGTAGTCATAGTAGGTGCTTGCAGTGAGATCTGTGTGATCTAGATAGACCCATCACTCTTACCATGTCACACTAAGAAAGCCGGGTCAGACCCTCTTTGCAATTATTCCCCCCTATGTCACTGCCTTCTTATAATTGAGCAACATCATGCAAGGAAAAAAGTAAAAGCCTCCACAAAATAATCTCTGTTATTTCCCCATTGTTAAAGGGGAAAATTAGCATAAAATTTACAAGCTAATAGCTCCACAAAATAGATAAAAAATGTTGTATCCAGCTTTTCAGCCACAATAATAATAATAATAATAGTTATTTCTATAGCACCAATATATTCCACAAATCAGAGATGACATGTGCAGATAATATCAGACATTACACAGCAATACATTATTCAACAATTCAAATAAAGAGTGTTGGCACTGTTCGCAAGCTTAAATTCTATGAAGAAACAGGGAGACCAAAAGGTAGAAAGTGCTTGTAGTGTATGGTCCAGCCATAAATATAAAAAATAAATTGAGGTATTAAAATAAAGTCTCATAAACCAGTCATCAGCCAGCATATGTATTACTACAGACATACAGTGGGGAAAATAAGTATTTGATACACTGCCGATGTTTCCACCTAAAAAGAATGGAGAGGTCTGTAATTTTTATCGTAGGTACACTTCAACTGTTAGAGACAGGATCGTAAAAAAATCCAGAAAATCACATTGTTTACATAATTAATTTGCATTTTTTACATGAAATAAGTATTTGATACAATAGAAAAATAGAACTTAATATTTGGTTTGCAATAACAGAGGTCAGACGTTTCCTGTAGTTCTTGACCAAGTTTGCACACATTGCAGCAGGGTTTTGGCCCACTCCTCTATACAGATCTTCTCCAGATCTTTCAGGTTTTAGGGCTGTCGCTGGGCAGTATTTAGTTTCAGCTGCCTCCAAAGATTTTCTATTGGATTCAGGCCTGGAGACTGGCTAGTTCACGCCAGGACCTTGAAATGCTTCTTACGGACCCACTCCTTAGTTGCCCTGGCTGTGTGTTTCAGGTCACTGTCGTGCAGGACGAGCCAGCCATGACCCTTTTCAATGTTCTTACTGAGGGAAGGAGGTTGTTGGCCAAAATCTCACGACATATGAACCCATCCATCCTCTGTTCAATATGGTGTACTTGTCCTGTCCCCTTTGCAGAAAAGCATCTCCAAAGTATGATGTTTCCCTCCACCATGCTTCACGTTAGGGATGGTGCTCTTGGGGTTGTACTCATCCTTCTTCTTCCAAACATGGCGAGTGGAGTTGATGCCAAAAATTCTATTTTTGTCTCATCTGACCACATGACCTTCTCCCACGCCTAACCTGTGCTGGCGTGAGCAGGGGGACCTTGCATGCTCTGCAGGATTTTAATCCATGATGGTGTAGTATGTTACTAACGGTAATGTTTTAGACTGTGGCCCCAGCTCTCTTCAGGTCACTAACCAGGTCCTCCCGTCTTAGTTCTGGACTGATTCCTGGCCTTTCTCTGAATCATCCTTACCCCACGAGGCGAGACCTTGCATGGAACCCCAGACCGAGGAAGATTGACAGTCATCTTGTGTTTCTTTGATTTTCTAATAATCGTGCCAACAGTTGTTGCCTTCTCATCAAGCTGCTTGCCTATTTTCTGGTAACCCATCCCAGCTTGTGCAGGTCTACAATTTTGTCCCTGGTGTCCTTAGACAGCTCTTTGGTCTTCGCCATGGTGGACAGGTTGGAGTGTGATTGATTGAGTGTGTGGACAGGTGTCTTTTATACAGGTAAGAAGTTCAAACAGGTGCAATTAATACAGTTAATGAGTGCATAGTAGGAGGACATCTTAAAGAAAATTAAACAGGTCTGTGAGAGCCAGAATTTTTTTCTGGTTGATAGGTGATCAAATACTTATTTCATACAATATATGCAATTTAATTATTTAAAAATCATACAATGTGATTTTCTGTTTTTTTTTTCAATTTTTAGATTATGTCTCTCACAGTTGATGTGTACCTACAATAAAAATTACAGAGCCCTCCATTTTTTGTTGGTGGGAAAACTTGCAAAATCGGCAGTGTATCAAATAATTATTTTCCCCACTGTATAGTGTTATTGAATGCATGGAGAGTGTGAGAACAGATGATAGAAGGGACTGATTCTGAGTAAAATTTAGGATGGAAGAAGAGGGAATAGTTAGATTGTGAGATAGTGAGGTGATAGGTCAGTGTAAAGAAATGTGTTTTTAAAGCACACTTAAAACTACAGATACTGGGAAATAAATGGATTGTCTAGGGTAGCACATTCCAGGGAACTGGCGCAGTTCTAGAGACAGGAGTGTGAAGATCAGATTATAGACTTTATCATGATATGGCCATTTTAACACATAAAAAATGATGAAATGACCTCTTTCATTATATAATATAGCACTGGAAAATAATGAGATGTCAGTTAAAATACTTAAGGGGCACAGAATCTCTGTATATGTAATTCAACTGTGTTTTCCCAAAAATAAGACAGGGTAATATATTATATTTAGCTCCGAAAGATTGGTTAAGGCTAATTTCCAGGGGACGTCTTATTTTTTTCCATGAACAACAATCCACATTTATTTTTGAACAAAAAACCCCCCCCAAAATGTATACAGATATAATCATGTCATAAAACACACAGCCGCAGGGTGTCACATATATACACACACTGCACATTAAGGTGACAATGAATTCTATAGAAGAATACAAATTAGTTTTATTCAAAGTCTCACACCATATAATTGCTACACATAATGATCTGAAAAATCCTTTAAAAAATAGTTTCTTTCGGTTGTGCTTTAAAAGGTGGCTCAATGTCCTCAACGTCAGCCCTTGAACACTTAATAGCAGTTAAAATAGGATTTGGGTAGTTTTAATATAGAGCAGCAATAAGGACTCCTCCGCTCCTTGACACTCTCTCCAATTTACTTATTTTTCATTTGCAAAGAATATTTAATATTATTTCAACATTCAGTATTATTCACTGTTTTAGGTAAGTCTAATCTTTAAATATTTACGCAGTGATGGATTTTATTTCAGGACTCACCTGATTTCCATAATTTGTTCCACTGACTTTTACAGTTACATAAGAATTTGCGCATTAATATACATATGATTTTAAGGACCCCTCCCCCTTTATCCATAACCCCTTCTTGTTCCCTCTTTTCTTTTTTTTACCCTTGTCTTTCTTTCCCTCTTCTTCTTATCCTATATCTTTCTTCTACATAATATAGAGGGTACTTTCTTTCTTCAATACCTTGTTGCGTTCGCCATATGTTTACTGTTATTGTCTACCATGACGTGTTTGACTTACTGTTAAAAGTGGTATTCTCATTTTGAATACTAGATATTTTCTATGATTCTATACATTGTTATCATTTTTCATATAATATATTACTCGTTTGTAAAATGTTTAATAAAACAGATAGAACATAAATATTTAAGCAGCGGTCTACATCACTCCCATTGTGTCTTTTACTATCTAATTTAATTTTTGCCTGAAATTCACTTACTTTAATTTATAATAGTAATTTGCAACTGTTGATGAACGATATTAGGGTGATTAACAACAACTAGGAATGAGCACGAATCCCTCCACCCTGGATAATTAAATTTGTTGAAAGGCTGAGTGCAGGGCAGCCAATCAACAAACTTTGCAGCTGTAGAGCCTCCCTCAGTCATTAGCACAGGTCTGGCTTTTTTTGACAGTGAGGTTCCAACTGCAGTAAAGGTTGAGATGGTATTGGCTCTGAAGGAAGAAGGCAACGATGTTTGCTCAACTCATATGCAGCTTGCCGAAGATCTTGTTTCTACACAAAAAGCTTCATCACTTCATGTCGTCCAACACAAAAAAAAACAGTTTGTTGCACTGGAAATAAACCAAGATCCTTGTCTGTGGCACACTAATGCAAGTTACATTGTTGCATCCTCAAAAGTCGCCGGATTGAAAATCGTGAATGATGCCACCGAACGCTCCATTGCACTCATGAGTACATTCAATTCATCACTCAAAAAGAAACAGTTTATTCTCCAGTGTTTGGAGAAGCACTGCCTTGACTATCCTGAACCAAGTAAAGCGTGTTTCGTTAAAATAAGTGAAACCGTGAAACTATTGTAAAATTGTACATTTACTTTGCTGCAAGACATTTATTTCAAATAATGTTCGTTTTGTGATGTTTGAGCCACCAGTAAACAATGTTGCAATGTTACAAAATTTTGTGTGTGTTACAATCACAGCAAAGGGAATTATTCCCAGGGGAGAGAACTAAAAATTTTTACAAATTTTTTTGGACTGTCACCCTATACATGTGGTACATACTGTTAGGAATAGGGGCTCTGTGCTCCCACCTGGGAATAGAGGAGGTCCGGTGCTATGATACTTTCCCAATCTTTTGGAACATCGTGTTCTGGTGTTGTAGGATGTGTGAGGACACAGGATGCCGTGTCTCTCACTGATTTCTCCGCTTGACAGGCAACGCAGGAAGCTGCTGTGTCTGGCACTATACAATGGTGGGATGTTGTCCATTCTGCTTTTCAAACTTGCAGGGAGCGGCTGTCTGGGGATGATTGGGGAGTATTCAACACCTAATCATTAGGCAGGTTATTTATTCCTGCTCCCTGCTCACTCCTTTGCTGTTTATTGCTGTTCCTATGTGCTTCGTGGTGAGTGGTGCTAGCATTAGTGTTGCTATCTTTCAGGAGTTTTCTCATTTTCTCTTCTGGTTTCACTTTCTGGGGTTCTTGCAGAAATACTCATCTGATTCTTGACTAGGTACCAGACGCATCACCAGACGCCAGCTGTCCAGCGACAGTGGGCCTGGGAAGGGCTCTGCCAAAGTCACCCTTCCATTTACTGGGAGCTAGATGAAGCGTATTCCTAGTCCTCAAAGGCTTGCCTAGCTTGGCAGCTAGTGCCAAGTGCGTCTGTGGTTAAGCCTTTGCTGGTTTGGTGACAGTCTTGATGGGTCCCTCTGCACAGCGCACAACTCATACTAGCCTAGTTCCTCTAGATTCCTGTAGTTAAATGATCTTTGATGAAATCATGGTCAAATGACTGTGATGTCACCAAAGATCCTTAAGCCGTTTTAACCTCGGAATAGAAATGTTGAGGGCCCCTAAGACAGTGGAAGCCCTGAGAAATTGTCCAGTCCCCCCCACTTCCTCCAAACTTCGGCCCTGCATACCAGCCTTTCTCCTATTCAGTTCCAATAGACTTCCAGAGTTAAAGGACCTTTGGTGACATCATGGTGAAATGACCGTGATGTCACCAAAAGTCAATAAGAAGTATTAACCTCGGAATAGAAATGATGGGAGCCCCCAAAAGAGTGGGGGCCCTGGTAATTGTCCATACCTCCCATGCAAACCCTGACTGTAACTAGGGCTTATTTTTGGAGTAGGGCTCATATTTCAAGCATACTCCAAAAATCCTGTAAAATAGTGCTTTGACTTATTTTCGAGGTAGGTCTTATTTTCGGGGAAGCATGATAGTTCTCATTTGCAAAGCCTAAAATGCAATAAATCCAATGAAGAATGCAGATTAGCAGCATTATTGACTACTAATCATCTGAATATTTCCTTAGAGCTTGAAAAAGCTATATAAGAGGAATACCTTGGGTTTGCTACAACATGTAATCAATCTTCTGGCAGTTAAACATGCCAGCAGCACAGATTGCTCTATTGCCTTGTAGTTTGCTTCAATGTGTCAGTGTAGTAAAACCTGTCAATGTATTTTCTACTGCTAAACTCAGCATTGCATCTTTTCAGTATTTAAATGGAACCTGTAATCAGATTCATGCTTCCAGAATATTGTCAACATGAATTAGACACTGGCTGCAAAATTGCAGCCAGGTAAGTTTTACACCATGTGACAGTCCAGAGTAAACATACTTTGCAAAGCTGGCTGGGGACAATGTGTCTTGGCTGACTTGTCCGGGGCAGGTCTCTAGTCGGCTTTCTCACAACCTAGTCCCGTTGATTGACAGGTCTTTATGTGTGTACATAGAGACAGACCTGTCAGTCAAAGGCATTAGGGTGGAGAGAAGCTGGCTGGGGACCGCATTGGATTAGTCAGCAAACAAACGTAGTCCCTGGCTGGGTTTTCAAAGTATGTTTTCTCTAGACTGCCACAGCATTTCAGAGTAAAACATAACTAGCTGCAATCACAAACTCTGTTTTTGATTTGTGCTGCTTGTCGTTTGAGCAGCATGACTCTCATTACATGCTGTCACGGCGGGAAACTTGCATGGCTCCTCAGGGCTGCTCTACTCACCATGTGGTTTCTCATCCTGGCAGGTTATTCTTCTAAAGTTTGTTTCCTCCTGCACTCCCCAGTATGGCTGCTACAGCATGGTGTTTACATCTAGCCTTAGGGGGGCGTGGCCGTTCTCTGCAGGAATTTAACCCTGCTGTGTCGTGCAGAGATCTGGTTCCCCAGCCTATCCCATGCAAGCAGGTTCCATATAAGGCAGATCTTCAAACACTCCATGCTCAAACGTTTGGTTTCTACCCCGTTTATTCGTGTATGTTTTTCGGTATTCTGCTTCTTGTTTCTGACCCGGCTAGTTTCCCATCCTTCCTGACCTCTCCACTCCTGACCCCGGCTATTCCTACTAATCCTGTGCTGCCTGCCCCGACCTCAGACCGTTTGACCATGCTTTGTCTTTGCCCTCCTGTACCACGCCTCTGACCCTTTGGTCAGTTGCTGCAGACCCAGGGACTGCTCTGGAGTGGTACCTAGCGAAAACCTGCAGCCAAGGCTAACTTCACCCTCAGAAGCTCTTGCAAAAACCAGGCAGACGCTTAGTCATGCACCTCCAGGATAAACCCGGCCCGTGGCGCAGTGGCTCCACATCCACAAGTATTCCACAGGCTCCCTTTAACTTTAGATTCTTTTTTTGTACCACTGCTGTTAATATCAATTGTTGCTAAATCTATGCAGTTCATATCTCAGTGGTATGGGACTGCTTTAGAGGTTAAATATCTGTATTTTAATGGGCATTCTAAGCGTTATTTCTGTGCTGTTGTTTGCACAGTACAAGCACACACCTGGAGTGGTACTCCATAGAGACGTCATGGGTTCTCAATAGTAGCCTTGTGCATATCACACTGAATGAAGTGTTCAACTGCAGTTAACCCTGCTATCACGCGAACACTGATACCAGGCAGAAATCAAAAGATCATTCTAATCATTATGATGTACTCTTTCTATTATTTTTTTGCCTAGAAAATCCATAACAAATGTCAAAAGTGAAAATGGCCATATAGGATTTTTATTGTTAGCTTCATTTATCTGGATTTTTTGTTATCCATTATTGTATTACCAACACACTACCCTGTGTGCCAGGCAGATCCATCTTGTATCTATCAAAATCTGAAGCATTGAGCCGAGTTTGCACAGAGTATTATCTGCATCATCATAACGTAACATACTATAACACCTTATTTTCTGACAAGCCATAGAAACATGTGAGATCACATTGGTAAAGTATGTGTTCTTGCACCACCAGATTTATTGAATGAAAGTGCTCTGTGTATTACTCAAACCTGCCTGACACTGCTTAGATATGTATTACTGGCGACATTCTAGTCAACCTGCAAATTTGAATGACCTGTTACATCCAATGTGTCAGATTCTCAGTGCCATAAAAGTGTTTCAAGTCTTCATAGAGACTTTTTTTTTCTAAAAAGAAATCAGTAGCAGTTCAAGATCACTATCTCCACTAATGTCATCTTCTCAGATTTTTTTGACAAATCAAAAGTTCATTTTGACTGGATTTCTCTTTTTATTATTCAGTAAGGAATCCCAATCTCTGCCTTGCTACCTGGCCATCTATACAGCACATATTATAACACACATTGGACTCAGTGTATCAGGTACTATATTGTGAGATCCCCAAACCGCACTTTGTAACTAGAGCTGAAATGGCCAGATGGTAAGGGAACAACCTAAGACTTTGTTCTGTTAAACAGTTACTAGGCAGTGGACAACCATAAATAAGGTATGAGTAGATGCAACTGGAAAGCGAGAAATCAGAGGAAACAAGTCAGTAAGTGTGGATTACAAAGCACTTGGCCTGGTTGGTTAAAGACAAAAAAACATAGCCAAAATTATCTTCTTGCATTTAGATACAGGCAAGGAGATTACTGTACATTAGTTAAAGGGGTTGTCCAGTAAAAACAAATTATAACTGATCTGTAGGAATTTTTATTTCCTTACAAAATGGAATGGCAGGTTACATGCCCGGCCACTGCTGCATTCATTTTCTATGGGGCTGCTGGAAAAAGCAGAGCTCGGCAACCCTTTAAGCAATGAATGGAGTGGAGGTGAAGCATGCACACTGCCGCTCTTTTCTAAACGAGATAAAAATGCCCAATTCTGTCAATCAGAGTGTATTCCAGTAAGTGGACTCCCACCGATCAACAAATTATTATTTACGTATGTACTGTGCAAATGATAACTTGTTTTCATTGGACAAACCCTTTAAGTCTGTGATTTTAGACGATCATTGAATTGAACGAATGAGTTCTAAAGGGAATTAAAACCTTTTGAAAGTTCCAAGAAATTTTTTTTACTGTGGATCTCACACATAATTACAAGGACACTATTGTTGAGGTTAATGGGGATTTCTTTAGAAGGCAGTATCAAAATTTCAGTAATAGAAACGTCTGAGCAGTGTCAAAGACGCTTATATGTCCTACAGCATTATTTCAATCGGAAATCAAGTGAGATCACACACATATCACTGATGTTCTTAAGTGACATATTTCATATGATATGACTGGATTTCCTAAATAATGGGTTGAGTTTCTGCTTAACACATGCTCTAAAAAACTTATGAAACTTGAAAAATATAGCATTTTAATATATGCCTTACCTTATTTGAATCAACAGACATATAACACCGACTAATGTATGCATCTTCTTATTTAGTAATACTCGTTTATTGAAATACTTTTACGTAAGTTGGGTTAAGAAACAATCTAATTTCTATGCATAAGCTTGCTTCATATTAGGTGGAGAAATAGTACTGGAACTAATTCTGTCTCAATTGGTCAAAATATAAATGCTATTTTTACTACTTGATGCTACAGAAATAATTTCAAATCATGTCGTCTAATCTAATTTTATGCTTAGGCTACATTCACTTTTTTCATCCATTGGCTTTTTTTATCCATTGACTCTTAGCAATGGATTAGTTGAAATCAGTTGAATAAGGATGTAAAACTAAAGCACAAAGTATGTCTTCCATTTTTCATCCATTTTTAATGGATCCCCATTGACTTAAAAGGCCAAGTTTAAGCAACAAAACAGATGAGAATAGGATATGCTCTGAATCTCATTGACTGGACAGACAGGTGCGTTTTTAAAACTGATGTACGGATCACAGAAACTCTATTGGTCCATGTTCTGTCCATTTAAAAAAATACAGCACACAAACGTGTACAACAGATGTGTGAATGCAGTCTAAAGCTTGCATCCAATAAAATATTACAAAAGTATGATAAAAGTTTCATTATAAACATTGTAATGAAGAAATAAAGACCTACCAGCTAGAGTCGCAGCAGCGTGTTGGTGCCATGGTGGAGGTATCCATACAACAGGTGAGGTCAGGGACTAGGAAGGTTTTTTATTCCCCTATTAATAGGTAGATGTCACATTGAGACTGTGTCCAATAAGACAAGAGCTCATTACCATACCTGGACACAACCCCTCGTCCAGGACCATTGCACAGCTCTTCTAATCCTTAACCCTTTCAGTGCCTCTAAACTTAAAATATAGCTATGACCAATTAATTTTTAGATGTTATGTTTATTTTTTTTATAGATTTAATAATTTAAAAAGCCCATAGTTATTCTCGTTTATGTGATCCAACACAAGTTATGTTTCAGGTACAAGCCAGTCTATAAGTTACAAAAGTTTATAATTAATTTCTGAACATTCAGCTATTATGGGATGTAATGCAAATGCTGAATCTACTGGACATATCATATGATGTATGAGAAATAAACTAGCGTGCATTCAAAAAGATGAGGACTTTCCACATGCTTCCCTGCAACTGCGCCTTACAGGAAACTGTATCTGCTAAAATGAGACGTGTACTTTGTTCATCAGCGCAACCTCATCGGTCACCTTAACAACGGAGTTAAAAAGGAAGGTGCTGGGTCAGCTTAGTACCACATCCAGAGAAGGTGAGCCAAGTGCAAATTCTAGCCAACGGATCTGATCCCGCATCACAGGAAATCAATGGAAAAATACAGATTTTTACACAACATGAAGAAAGATTGTGCATGTTTTACATCATTTTCAGAAAGACTAATAGGACTAAAAATAATGATTTTAACATTGTCAGCAAATAAATTGTATGTTTAAGCTCTGCTCAAGATATAAAAAATAACTAAAATGCACCACAATCACTTGCCTCCTAGAGGAGACCATCATTTAAATGGGATACTTAACTACTTTTAACGGTACGGTCACAAGGATTGTAAATTAAGCACACAAAAAAAATCTGTGTCCTACATGCAGGTTTGCTGTGGATTCCACCTTCTGAATTGCAGAGAAAAGGTTTCTTATAGGCAAATAAACCAGGGGTCTCATACTCTGCCGAGTAAATAGACCGCACAAGGAAAAAATGTGAATATGAAGGGCTGTGTTCTTTGTGGGAAAAGATGACGTTTTCAGTGATACCATTCTTTTTCTATTATATATGATGTTTTGGTCATCTTTTTTTTTGGACATGTTTTTTATT
The DNA here is from genome assembly GCF_046119375.1 of Phyllobates terribilis. NCBI lineage: Eukaryota > Metazoa > Chordata > Amphibia > Anura > Dendrobatidae > Phyllobates > Phyllobates terribilis. The sequence goes on from NW_027362771.1 coordinate 334,125,297, forward strand.
CTTTTTAATGATGTTTATCATACAGGTTATGGTAGAGGTCTTCTTTTTTACTTCAGTTTTTACATAAAACAGCATTTTTTGTGGCCAAATATCTCTGTTATTTTTTCATACTTTATTTAGAATATTTAAAAAAAAATGTTTTCTTTTTTTTGTCCCCAAATTGGCCAGTATTGGGGGACAATACAGTATTATTGTCTTACAATTAGCTCCTTATAGTAATTCTGACCCCAATCCTGTAATAATGTCCCCAATCCTGTAAAAATGTCCCTGTCCTGTAATAATCTTCATCCTGTAAAAATGTTCCAAATTCTGCAATAATGTCCGTCAACCTGAAGCAATGGTCCCCGTCCTGTAATAATGTCCTTCATTCTGTAATGATGTCCCTTGTCCTATAATAATGGTCTCCATCTTGTAGTAATGTCCCCATCCTGGTCCCATCTTGTACTTGTAACAATGTCCCACATTCTGTCACTCTTTACACACTCTTCCTCCTCTACTGCAGGGGCGGTGCATGGCAACAACGTCATGCATGGCAGCGATGGAAATGCCGACATCAGTCGCTGGCCTCTGATTGGCCGGTGGCTGGTACTGGTATTGCAGTGCAGAGAGTCGGTCTCTGCACCGTAATACATTTGAATTAAATGTGTGTCTGAGGGCCCAAATTTAGGTGACAAGGAAAGCTGACATTGGCAACCCCGGACTGCGATCGCCTCAAGGGGCTGAGGGCTGCACAATTGAGCCTCGGGGGCCGCATACGGCCGGGGTTTTTGAGACCCCTGCTCTAAACTGTAATGATATATTAATATTATATGATATCATTTTTATTTATTCGCCCATACTGTGTACACAGACATCAGACAGTATATAAAGGATAATACGTGATTGGTGTAACATTTGATATCTGTAGTCATAGTATAGTGTACAACAGTCATATATTATCCTGTATATGATATCATATGTCTGTAGTCAGTATATAGGTCGTATATTATCCTATATAATTTATATGCTGTACTATGCATATACATCTAATGTTATATACAGGCTAATATGTGATTGGTGTAATATCTGATGTCTGTACTCAGATTTCTCTGTACTCTGCTTTCAAACATGCCACAATCACGCCCATCCTCAAAAAGCCATCCCTCGACCCAACGCTTTGTCAAGCTATCGTCCCATATCGCTGCTCCTATTTGCCTCCAAACTGCTTGAACAACATATTCACGCTGAACTTTCCTCTCACCTCTCTTCTAACTCTCTCTTTGACAACCGACAATCTGGCTTCCGTCCCCACAATTCCACTGCCCTGACCAAAATTACTAAAGACTTACTTACAGCCAAAGCTAACAGACTATTCTCTATACTCCTCCTTCTACGCCTGTCCTCTGCCTTCGACACAGTTGACCACAATTTCCTTCTACAGATCCTCTCTTCCTTTGGCGTCAAAGACCTTGCCCTATCCTGGATCTCCTAATACCTTTCCAACCGCACATTTAGCATCTCCCACTCCCACACTACCTCCTCATCCCACCCTATCTATGTTGGAGTCCCTCAAGGCTCTTTCTTAGGACCCCTACTTTTCTCCATCTCTACCCTTGTCCTGGGACAATTCATAAAGTCCCATGGCTTCCAGTACCATCTGTATGCTGATGACACTCAGATCTACCTCTCTGGCCCAGACGTCACCTCTCTGCTGTCCAGAATCCCAGCATGCCTATCAGCCATATCCTTCATCTTCTCCTCTCGCTTCCTCAAGCTCAATGTGGACAAACCTGAACTCATTATCTTTCCTACATCTCACGTTTCTTTCTTCCCCATCTGATCTATCTATCACAATAAATGACATCACGCTTTCCCCTGTACCGGAAATCCGCTGCCTCGGAGAAACTCTTGACTCTGCCCTGTCCTTCAAACCACACATCCAAGCTCTCGCCACACCCTGTCGCCTCCAGCTCAAAAATATTTACAGAATCCGTCCTTTCCTAAACCCTCAATATACTAAACTTTGTGTGCATGCCCTTATAATTTCCCGCCTCTCCAGTCCATCCTTAACTCTGCTGCCTGACTAGTTCATATCTCTCCTCTGCTACCCCCTTTGCAAATCCCTTCACTGGCTCCCAATTGCCCAGCGTATCCAGTTCAAACTACTAACACTGATCTACAAAGCCATCCATAACCTTTCTCCTCCGTACATCTCTGAACTAATCTCCCAATATATTCCCTAAAGTAATCTCCGGTCCTTCCAAGATCTCCTTCTCTCCTCCACACTTATTCGTTCCTTACCCAATCGCCTCCAAGACTTATCCCGAATATCCCCCATCCTCTAGAATTCTGTGCCTCAATACATCCAATTAGCCACCACATTCGGATCCTTCAGACGGAACCTGAAAACCGATCTCTTCAAGAAAGCTTACAACCTGCAATGACCACGCTGCCTCCTTACCACCACCAGAGCTGCTGCAATCCCCCAACCTATTGTCTCCTTACCCATCATCCTGTAGAATGTAAGCCCACAAGGGCAGGGTCCTCTTCCCTCTGTACCAGTCTATCATTGTTAGTTCATTTACTGTAAGTGATATCTGTATTTTGTATGCAACCCCTTCTCATTGTGGTAAAGCGACTTGCTCGGTTCTCACAGAGGCAGACACAGAAAACACGACTCGGGTTAACTTCCTGCGGGTTTATTATACGGCATAAACCATGTCAGGGTTCCACAAAATAAACAAGTCCTCTCCGGGATAACAGGCAAACAAAAGAAGACAAAGTATATCACAGTTCATAGGTGAGCGGGTTTCGCCTGCTCTTGATAACACAAATCGTATAGCAAAGTCCTTGCCTGGGTCTCCTGTGCCAGGAGGAGATGCGCCTTCACGATAGGCATCACTTTTGCCATTCTCTCCTGCATCTGGGCGAAATGTTCTATGATGCTCTGGTGGGGCGTAACCTCGGGTTCGCAGGTTTCCTTGGCAATATCCAGGAGCCCTCGCAGATGTCATCCATACACTAGCTCAAATTCGGAGAAACCAGTAGAGACTTGTGGAACCTCTCTTACCGAGAAGAGAAGAAACGGTAGCAGGTAGTTCCAGTCACGACTATCCTTCTCTATGACTTTTTTTAACATCGCTTTTAAGGTTTTATTAAAGTGCTCCACTAGGCCATCTGTCTGCGGATGGTAAACGGAGGTACGCAGCTGGGCAATCTAGAGGACCTTACACAGCTCCTTCATTACCTTGCTCATGAATGGGGTTCCTTGATCGATTAGTATCTCCTTCGGCAGACTGGTCCTGGCAAATATATGGACAAGATCCTGGGCTATACTCCTACTCGATGAGTTCCTTAGTGGTACCGCCTTTGGGTACCAGGTCGCATAGTCCATGACCACCAGAATGTATTGGTGGCCCCGTGCCGATTTAACTAAGGGCCTCACTTTGTCCATGGCAATCCTCTCAAAGGGGATTTATATCACAGGTAGGGGGATTCAAGGACTACGGAAGTGGGAAAAGGGAGCGGTTATCTGGCAGGTGGGGCAGGACCCACAATAGTTTAAGATCTCCCGGTAACATCCTGGCCAATAGAACCTCCTCAATATTCTCTCCTGCATTTTCTTGACCCCCAGGACATGTGAATGGGCCATATCTAATACCCTCCGCCGGTATGGCCCTGGAACTAACAGCTGTTCCACTATCTCATCACCTCTGAGTTTGGTCACCCGATACAATAACTCCCCCTGAACTGCAAAGTGGGGGAGTCAGGTGTCAGCCCCCGGCTTTTGAGCAACCCCATTACACACAGTTACGTGGTCAAACGCCCCCTTTAAGGTCAGGTCCCGAACTTGAGCAGTCCCAGAGTTCTCTCCGGACACTTCTAACTCAGTGAGGTCGGCCTCCTTGGTCACCGTCTCATCCTCATCGCCGGCAAGGTCACATAGTGGAAACTCATCCACTTGAGATTTCAACAGGGGTTCTTCCCTAGGGACCTGGCTTTTGTCCATGCGACTCAGTACGGTTCGCTTTTCCCACAAGTCCCAAAACAAAGAGAAATCAGGCCCCAATATGACAGGATGTATCAGGTCATTGACCACCCCGACCTGGTGGGACTGGGCACCACAGTCTGTTCCCACTGTCACTTTGGCCACAGCGTAGTCTTTGGCATCCCCATGTATGCACCGAACGCCCACGGTTTTGGCAGAGACCAACTGGTGGGGAAGGGTAGCTCTGATTAGGGTCACCAGACTCCCAGAGTCTAACAGTCCAAGCACCTTTACTCCGTTAATGGACACGGCACACATATTACATTAAAGGAGTTGTCCACTACTTTTTATTATCTCCCCAATGTATTCATCCTGTGCCCATAAGTGTTTTTGTAATTACCTTGCTGTGTCTTTATGACCTGTGAGCAGCGCTTTCAGTGGCCGCTCACAGGCATCACGTGACCCCCGGCTGCCGGGCGTGACCCAGTGCTGCGTTCCACGGTGAGTGATGGACTGTGGGTGGGGTTACCCCGTGCATCACACCCGGCAGCCACTGCGTGCTTTCCCTCTCCTCATTCATTGGGAAAGCGCGAGGTGGATGCTGGGTTTGACGCGTGGGGAAACCCCGTCACGTGATGCCTGTGAGCGGCCAGCGATAGCGCCGCTTACAGGCAAGAAGGACAACTGAAGGTAATTGCAAAAACCCTTATGGGCACCGGGTGAATACATTGGTGGGTTAATAAAAAGTAGTGGACAACTTCTTTAAGGACAGTCCATCCAACTTATCTGCAAACGGCCAAAATTCTTTTCCACCATCTCATCTTTCTCCTAAGCTATGTAATTTAAGTTTAGGAATTATTCCCTTAGCTTTGTCAGACCCTATTGCTGCAGGACTTTACAGTATCTACTTTACTGAATCTAACATCTGCAAATACTCAGTCCCATATCTAATCATATCCCTTATCTAATAATCAGATATTCTTTTGACGGTTCTGTTTCCTGCTTATCTGTCTGAAGAAAGGAACAGGCTTCTTTTCTGGGTTAAGAAGCTGTTTTAGCATCTTTAACTGATCTCTTAAGTGCCATGGCTTTTACTTTGTCATAGTCACTGTTACGGATCCGGGTGGTGAAACCTCAGTGCAGGAGGGACCAGAGGGGCGTGACTAAGTGCCTACTCAGCCTGACCAAGGTCACACGGCGGCTTAGTCGACTCCGTGAACCAGGGAGGGACCGGGCAGGTGGACCAGGTGCCACTCTGGGACCGACCTTGTGTGAGAGCAGGTGACTCCCACCGGTCAGATGGCAGGAACTGACCGATACAGCGGATGAGCACAGCAGGAAGGCTGACAGGTGGTCTGGGTCGATAAGCAAGCTGGTTTGGCAGATAGCCGGGTTGTCTGGGTAGGCAAGCAGGCGGGGACGGCAGGTAACTGGCAGGTGCTCTGGGTAGTCTGGCGGGCATGACAGGTAACAGGCAGGTGCTCCAGGTAGGTTGGCTGGTGGGCACGAGAGGTAACAGGCAGGTGCTCCAGGTAGGCAGGCTGGCGGGCACGGCAGGTTACAGGCAGGTGCTTCAGGTAGGCAGACTGGCGGGCGCGGCAGATTACAGGCAGGTGCTCCAGGTAAGCAGGCTGGCGAGCACAACTGTAGACAGACTGGAAGACAGAACTGTTAGACAGGCTGGCAGGCTGGACTGACAGACAGACTCAGACTGGCAGGCAGGACTGACAGGCAGCGGGAGCTGAGGGCTGGAGCAAGTGTTATCACAAGGAAAAACAACCTTGCACAGGCACCTCCATTTTGGAGGAGGTACCTTATATAGGGGAAGTCCTCCGGCCATTGGCCGGGGACTCTATAGGATGGCGCGCGCGGCCCCTGCAAAAGGGAGGGAGTGCGCGCGCGCGCCCTAAGCACAGTGCCCAGGTAGCTGCGCGCGGTGCGCGCCGCAGCAGAGCAACAGGAAGACGCCGGACCTGGGCCGCGGCGGTGAGGGGAACGGCGTCTCTGCCCGGCAGGAGGCAGAGTTGCCGATGCTACAGTACCCCCCCCCTTTACGCCCCCTCTTCTTTAGGCCCGTGAGAAATTTTTTAAGAAGATGAGGGGCATAAATGTTCTCCCTGGATTCCCAAGACCTCTTCTCAGGGCCAAACCCCTTCCAATCCATAGGAAAGAAATTCTTTCCTCTTACCCTCTTGGTGGCCAAAATGTTTTCTACCTCAAAGACGTCCTCAGTGGAGACTGGAGCTGGAGCGGTACCTGGATCGTCAGAGAAAGAATTAAGGACAACAGGTTTGAAGAGGGATACATGAAAGGAGTCGGGAATCCATAAGGTGGCCGGGAGTTTCAGCTTGTAAGCCACGGGATTGATTTGGTTCAGAACCTCGAACGGACCGATGAACCGCGGACCCAACTTATAGGAAGGTATCTTGAGACGAACATATTTGGAGGAAAGCCAGACCTCGTCTCCCGGACGGAATTGAGGCGGATCCAGACGTCTCTTATCAGCATGTCTCTTCATCCGCTCGGAGGACTGAAGAAGTGCAGATCTAGTGTCTTCCCAAATAGCTGAAAATTCGTTGACAAGAGACTCCACGGCAGGATTGTCCACTAAAGAAGAGACGGGAAATGGAATCCGGGGGTGTTGACCGTAGACCACAAAGAACGGAGATTTAGAAGAAGACTCGCTCTCATGGTTGTTATAGGAGAACTCGGCCCAGGGCAGGAGCTCAACCCAATCATTATGGTGAGCGTTGACAAAGTGGCGAAGAAAGTCGGTAAGGACCTGGTTGATATGTTCCACTTGACCATTGGATTGAGGATGATAAGCAGAGGAGAAATCCAAGGAGACATCCAGCAGCTTGCATGTAGCTCTCCAGAAGTGCGAAGTGAACTGAACCCCGCGATCAGACACAATGTGGAGGGGTAGGCCATGAAGATGATAGATGTGATGGATGAAGTCCTTAGCCAGCACAGATACAGACGGAAGACCAGGCAGAGGGATGAAGTGGGCCATTTTAGAAAAGCGGTCAGCGACCACCCAAATGACAGCACAACTGGCAGAAGCAGGGAGATCCGTAATGAAGTCCATTGCAATGTGTTGCCACAGAGCGGAAGGCAAGGGAAGAGGAAGGAGACGCCCGGATGGAAGGTGCCTGGGAACCTTGTTACGGGCACAGGAGGAACAAGCCGCGATGAAGTCCACAACATCCTTGCGCAGGGAAGGCCACCAGTAATATCGGGGCGATGAGCAGAAAGGTCTTCCTCTGGCCAGCATGACCGGATAGTTTGGATGAATGGCCCCAGAGTAGGACCTTCTTTTGATACGGAACCACTACAAAAGGTCTTACCGGGTGGAAGATGAGACAGGTCAAACGGAGCCACAGTCATTACTTTGGAGGGGTCAATGATATGTAGAGGCTCCTCCTCCTGGTCGGAAGACAGGAATGAGCGGGATAGAGCGTCAGCTTTAATGTTCTTGTCCGCCAGGCGGTAATGCAGAGTGAAGCAGAATCGGGCAAAGAATAGTGACAATCTGGCCTGACACGGATTTAGTCTTTGGGCGTTCTGTAAATAAGCGAGGTTTTTGTGGTCAGTGTAGATGACCACCGGGTGCAGAGCCCCCTCCAGCAAGTAGAACCACTCCTCAAGCGCTAATTTGATGGCCAGCAGCTCACGATCTCCAATGGAGTAGTTGCGTTCGGACGAGAAGAAGAGCTTGTAGAAGAAGCCGCAGGTTACCATTCTCCCGGACGAGGATTTCTGGGTGAGCACCGCTCTGGCTCCGAAGGAGGTTGCATCAACCTCCAGGAAGAAATGCTTGTTGCAATCCGGACAGTGTAGCATAGGGGCGGAGGAGAAGGCTTGTTTTAGGGAGACGAAGGCCTCCTCCGCTTCGGAAGTCGATTCCCTGGGATTTGCTCCTTTACGGGTGAGCGCGGAGATGGGAACAGTCCGGAAGGAGAAATGAGGAATGAAGAGGCGGTAATAATTTGCGAAGCCCAGGAATCGCTGAATCGCCTTCAACCCCTTCGGTCAGGGCCACTTTAAGACGGCAGAGAACTTCTTGGGATCCATCCGCAGACCAGTCTCGGAGATGATATAGCCCAGGAACGGTAGGGAGGTCTGCTCAAAGAGGCATTTCTCGAATTTAGCGTATGGGCGATTCTGCTGGAGCCTTAGCAGAACCTGGGGAACATCCCTCCGGTGTGAGGGCAGATCCGGAGAGAAGACCAAGATATTGTCCAGGTACACCACCACGCAAGAGTACAGGAGATCACGGAAGATGTCGTTAACCAGCTCCTGGAAGACGGCAGGAGCATTACAGAGACCAAAGGGCATCACGCGGTATTTGTAATGACCGTCCCGGGTGTTGAATGCAGTCTTCCACTCGTCTCCCTGGTGGATCCAGACCAAATTGTACGCCCCACGAAGATCGAGCTTGGTGAAGATCTTCGCGCCTTTAAGGCGGTCGAACAGCTCCGAGATGAGAGGCAGGGGGTACTTATTTTTGATGGTAATCTGGTTAAGGCCCCTGTAATCGATACAGGGACGTAGAGAGCCGTCTTTCTTCTTGACGAAGAAGAATCCTGCTCCAGCCGGAGAGGTGGATTTCTGGATAAATCCCCTAGCAAGATTCTCTTCTATGTACTCAGACATGGCCCGGGTCTCAACCAGCGACAAGGGGTAGATAAGCCCGCGGGGAGGAGAAGCACCAGGTACCAGGTCGATGGGGCAATCATACTGCCTATGAGCTGGTAGTGTCTCTGCCTCTTTCTTGTCGAAGACGTCTGCATAGGACCAGTAGGGTGCCGGCAGACCAGGTAGATTAGCCGGAGTAGATGGGGGTCGAGCTGGACGAACCAGAACCAGACAGGATTCATCACATTCCTGACCCCAACGTAGGACTTCACCAGATCTACAATTCAGGACGGGCTCATGTCTTTGTAACCACGGTAGACTAAGCAAGAGGGGGTGAGAGAGACTGGACAGCACATGAAAGGAGATCTTCTCCGAGTGCAGCATTCCAACCGGAAGGGTTACAGGCTCTGTGACGAACAAAATGGTCTCCGGAAGAAGCCTCCCATCCACAGAGGCAACCGCCAATGGTTCAGCCACATGTACTGTAGGAATCTGATACCGCTCCACAACAGTCTGTTGAATGAGATTCCCAGCGGCTTCGGAATCCAGATGGGCAGTCTCGAAGAAGCGGGTCTCACCACTGGAAATAGAAACAGACAGAGTCAAGGACGGAGAGGATTTACTCTTGCCTAGGAGGACCTCTCCGAGTGGTCCTAGACATCGGAGTTTCTCGACCTCACCGGGCAGGAACGGATCAGATGCTCTTTACTTCCACAGTAGAAGCAACTCCCCTCGGCTCGGCGTGTCTCCAGGCGAGACTTGACCATCTTGGTTTGGTCAATTTGCATAGGTTCTGGCGAACATGCCCGGGGATTTGCTGGTTGCGAGGGTGGACTTTGGAATACAGGAGCGAGACGCGGCAATCTTCTCTCCCGGTAGTCTCCTTAGCACGCTCCAGAAAACGGATGTCAATCCGGGTAGCTAATGACACCAGGTCATCCAGGGTGGAAGGGATGTCACGACAGGCTAGATCATCCTTGATCCGTCCGGTAAGACCCTCCCAGAAGGTGGACACCAGGGCCTCGTTGTTTCAGGAAAGCTCAGATGCGAGGGTTCAGAAACGTATGGCATACTGGCCCACGGTGAGACTCCCTTGGCGGAGACGGAGAAGTGAGGAGGCAGTAGAAGATTTTCGTCTGGGCTCATCGAAGACCTTCCGGAAGGCAGCGAGGAAAGCCAGAAGATCGGACACCAGAGGATCCCCTCTTTCCCACAGAGGGTTTAGCCATGCCAATGCCTCCCCGATAAGGTGAGACATGATGAACGCCACCTTGGCCTGGTCGGAGGAAAACTGGTATGCCAGGAGTTCAAAGTGCAGCGTGCACTGATTTAAGAAGCCCCGACATAAGACGGGGTCACCACCAAAATGTGGAGGCGCAGAGAGCCGGGGTCCAGAGCCGGGTGCCACAGCGCGACTGGGTTGAGGTGCCGCCAGAGCGGGTGCCGCTCGGCAAGAGACGGACACAGACGGGGTGGACAGCGTGTCCAGGTGGGAGTTGACAGTCCGCAGATAGGACAGGACAGTCTCCTGTTGGGATCTCTGACGTGTAACCTCCTGGTACAGGTCAGAGAGCGAAGGAGCCTGGGGGCCACCGGGTTCCATCGTCTGTGCAAACTGTTACGGATTCGGGTGGTGGAACCTCTGTGCTTCGGTGCAAGGAGGGACCAGAGGGGCGTGACTAAGTGCCTACTCGGCCTGACCAAGGTCACACAGCGGCTTAGTCGACTCCGTGAACCAGGGAGGGACCGGGCAGGTGGACCAGGTGCCACTCTGGGACAGACCTTGTGTGAGAGCAGGTGACTCCCACGAGTCAGATGGCAGGAACTGACCAGTACAGCAGATGAGCACAGCAGGAAGGCTGACGGGCGGTCCGGGTAGATAAGCAAGCTGGTTTGGCAGTTAGCCAGACGGGTGCTCCGGGTAGGCAAGCAGGCGGGCACAGCAGGTAACTGCTGGCGGATACGACAGGTAACAGGCAGGTGCTCCAGGTAGGCTGGCTGGTGGGCACGACAGGTAACAGGCAGGTGCTCTAGGTAGGCAGGTTGGCGGGCACGGCAGGTTACAGGCAGGTGCTTCAGGTAGGCAGACTGGCGGGCACGGCAGGTTACAGGCAGGTGCTCCAGGTAAGCAGGCTGGCGGGCACAACTGTAGACAGATTGGAGGACAGAACTGTTAGACAGGCTGGCGGGCTGGACTGACAGACAGACTCAGACTGGCAGGCAGGAGTAACAGGCAGCGGGACCTGAGGGCAGGAGCAAGTGTTATCACACAGAACAATAACCTTGCACAGGCACCTCCATTTTGGAGGAGGTGCCTTATATAGGGGAAGTCCTCCGTCCACTGGCCGGGAACTCTATAGGACGGCGCGCGCGGCCCCTTTAAAAGGGAGGGAGTGCACGCGTGCCCTAAGCACAGTGCCTGGGAAGCTGCGCACAGTGCGTGCTGCAGCAGCAGGGCAGCAGGAAGACGCCGGACCTGGGCCGCGGCGGTGAGGGGAACGGCGTCTCTGCCCGGCAGGACGCAGAGACGCCGATGCTACAGTCTCCCTTTGAGGAGGGGCAGTCTCTTGTGTCTGATGAGTACTAGTAGTGACCACCCTGCATCATCTTCAGTTTTTGGAGGTGTCCTCTGTCAGTCCCCATATACTCTGTTACTCTAATCCCTCTCCCCTCTCCATGTCGACAGATGTGGGAAAAGTGGAATGTTGTCTTTCACTAGACATTATAGAAACAGGCTAATTTCTTTTTCCTCCAGCAAAATGACGCCGCAAGCGGCGCTTGCGCAGTAGCATATATCGGCAAGCATTAGATGTTACTGCGTACGTGCAGGAGCTAATTTGCTGGAGGAAAAAGAAATTTGCCTGCAAAAATATGGAACTGCCAGACGCGCTTGCGTAGTAGCATCTCTCGGCAACCGAGAGATGCTACTGCGCATGAGCAGGCGGCGGGGCCATTTTGCTGCATGTAAATTTCAGGTTTGGAACACAATTACACATGCAGCATTTAAAATAGTAGGCAGGTCACTGAAGGCACAGTGACTTGTCAGAAGGCAGACATAGGAATACATAAGCAGAGCACCAGCTACAGCCCCTCCCCAAAGGCCGCCCCGAATCACGAGCATATCATTATGTCAGAAATGGAAATAAAAATTATAAAAGAACCACAGCACGGATTTCATCAACAACGATATCATATTAATCAGTGTAATGGCGCCCACCTGACAGTGTATGTGGTTTATTGTGCATAATCCTGCTGACAGGTGCGCTTTAAGTCCATCCAGTCCATTGTCAAAACATTCACACAGCACTATATTGTCTATACTGGTTTCTCTACAACTCCCCCTCTAAGCACTTGCTCAGCTACATTCTTTCACTGCTCAGCCTAAACTTTAGACCATTGTTTTCTAACCAACCACACTGCTCTTTCATTAATAGCTATTGCTTAAAGAGAACCTGTCAGCAGGATTTTGCCACTTAAACTGCAGGCAGGCAGTGTCATATTTGCGCTTTGATACTGATTAAAATGATATCTATATTGAAGGAATGCGTTTTGTAGTTTTTCTTTAATCTGTGTTTGAAGTTTTCATTTAATGATATCTTCATGCATCAGGGTGGACCTGTGGGTGGGGTCTTATCTTGGTACTCTGGCCCCTTATTCATCTTTGTGGATGACAGATCACTGATCGTCAGTGACCTGCCAGCTATTTTAAATATCACTCTTATCATTCACACAGGAGGATAAATAAGGGACCAGAGCACTAAGATAAGACCCCGCCCATGGGCTTGCCCTGATGCACGAAGATATCATTAAATGAAAACATAAACGCAGATTAAACAAAAACTACCAAGCAGAGTCCTTCAACGCAGGTATCATTTTTATCAGTATCAAAGTGCAAATATGACCATGTCTGTAGTTTAGTTGGCAAAATCCTACCGACAGCTTCTCTTTAAACACATACAAAACCCCTCTGAGGGAATTCCAGCCTTTTCAACATCCTTTTACAATCTGTTATGGTATCCTTGCCTTCACATTTTCTGACCACTCTCTTTGCTGTCTTTCCCTTTATTTACTGTCTCTATTTACTAAGTCAAGTCTACATACTTGCCTCCCAAACCTCGCAGATCTGGCTTTGGACACTTAACACCCTGGAAGCTTGTTTTACAGTGGCCAGCACCACTTTCCTCGCTCATAGGTCTGGGACAGGAGCTGCTTTACACCCTATGTTAGGGATGACACCGGGGAGATCACACAATATCCCACCATTGCTGTCACTTTGTCAAGAATTCACAGGATTGAGCAGGGATTCGCGAGCACACGATCCTGACTACTCACTACGTAGCTATCAGCAAGCGAGCAGAAAGCGTTTGGCGTCACATCTTCGGATTCCAACACATGGAATATGTGTATATGCCCCCGTTCGGTTACTGCCAGCTTCCCGATAGCCCAATTATTATTATTCGCTGCCAGTTCGAAATATAATACAGGCCTGGTCGGACGCCTGCTTTCTGGTAGCGTATATGGCTTCGGGGGAGGGAACGATTACAGAGCAAAAGAAACAAGACTATTCTATTTTATATTTACTCCAAAAGGGGGGCAGTGTTATGAAAAATATACAAGGATTTTACAAAGGGGACATTTACAGTACAGAATAGACAGTTACACAAAATAAACAGGATTAAAGAAGAAACTTACTATAAAGTTCGCAGAGATGACTCAGTATAGCTGGAGGGGAGCTCTCCTATGACCGTTCAGCGAACGTGACCCCTTGCTTATGATACATATACTCCCGGCAATGAGTACTGATCAATCCTCAGTGGGGTCTTTTATACCGAAGGGGGAGGCCGGTCCACACACCCCCTGTGCTGACATCATGTGGGCTGGGCTCCAGCCTTCACATTTTTATTAAAATCGCTAACTTCTGGGATAACATCGCTCGTGGATCGCAGAAGCTTGCAAATGATGCCATAATTTCCATTATGAATTTGCCTTTCTTTAGAGACCACAAGCGACATAGTTGCAGTCTGTTATTTTGGTAATGTTGCCCCACAGCTCTTCGGAGGGGTTTACAGCTGCGGGAAAATAAGCATATTGTTCCTTAGCTGACCCTGTCATTAAAAATATGGGCCCCATTATGTTCGGATGTATGGAACTTTAGTTATTCAATATTACGTGTCGGCTCTGGCCCGTCTGGAGACATCTGTTAAATTCCTTTTGAAGCTCTGGGAATTCAACCTTCTCAGCTAGCTGTAAATTTATCACAAGCCTGTGTTAATTGGGTTTGGTAGCAACTTTTGGGCTAGCATTTGCTTACAAGGCATTTCCCATGTGTGTGTTAATTTGCGTACAGACAGATGGTAGATTGTCAGCTCTTCTCTCCTGACAAATACTTTAGGGGAGGGGGGAGAAGAAGAGGGGTCTGGGAGGGAGAAATTCTTAATATTTTTCTGACATCTCCCCCTCTTTGTGGTGGCGTAGGGGCCGATTTACTTGCTGACCACTCTGACCGACTGGGGATTAAGCTTTCCGATCACCCTGACCGGTTCGGGATACATTTTCCCCACACCTCTGAAAGTCATATGGGTACCTTCCTCCTATAATCCTGACAGACAGGGGGACACACCGTTCTTTTACCTTGCCTGGTTGTGGGTTGTGTGGCCTACCCTTCCATCCCTAATTGTTAACTGGGGAGCCGTGCTCACTATGGGGCAGCTACGACCGGCCATGTCACAGTCCGACGTGACACTGGTCAGCCATTTTCCCTTTGATCCCCGTGTTTCTCCCCTGGAGCCGTGCTAGTCATGGGGCAGCTACCACTGACCATGTCACCATCTGGCGTAACCCTGGTCACCTGCACGGGAAAACCTGCTTCCTGGTGTCCGTGCCTGCTCCCATTGCCCGTAGCACTTATACTGGCTCGCTTTAGGGGATCCTCAGCAGCATCACCCCGCAATGTGAGGTGGCTGAGTTCCCCTTTAACACAACACACATTTTTATTATGCATGACATTGACAGTATTGACAGTGGCATTACATGACATATCAAATCTGGGAGGGTTGTCAGGAATGTATCCGGCAACCAATCGTCCCAGATCAGTTCCCAATAGCACATTATAGGAGAGATTCTCTGATACCCCCACTTCCCTTAACCCTTTCCCCGCATCCCAGTCCAGGAAAACTCAGGCCATTGGTATGGGACGGCGAACACCCCCAAACCCGGTGACAGTCAGGGTCTTCCTAGGAATGAGTTTCTCTGGTAACATGAACTCAGGGCAGATGAGGGTACGTTCTGTGTGGGTGTCCTTAAAGCCAACAGTAACAATGTTGCCCACAGTGACCGGTTGTAAGTTCTCCCGGGCCCTTCCAATTGCCCCACCCACAAAAAGAATGACTGCAGTAGGCCCTGGGGCCCCAGGTGTGGTGTCCATCTTCTGCCTCTCTGGGCAGACAAAACTGATGTGACCCGTTTGGTCACAAATATAACACTTACGGGAGTCAAATGCAGGCCGTGTGCTGGGAGATGAGGCAGAACCCGCTGGGGGCCGGCTGGCTGGAACACTGGGGGTGGTTACAGTACAGAATAGACAGTTACACAAAATAAACAGGATTAAAGAAGAAAATTACTATAAAGTTCGCAGTGACGACTCAGTATAGCTGGAGGGGAGCTCTCCTATGACCGTACAGTGAATGCGACCCCTTGCTTATGATACATATACTCCCGGCAATGAGTACTGATCCATCCTCAGTGGAGTCTTTTATGCCGAAGGGGGAGGTCAGCCCACACACCCCCTGTGTTGACATCATGTGGGCTGGGCTCCAGCCTTCACATTTTTATTAAAATCGCTAACTTCTGGGATAACTTATCGCTCATTGATTGCAAAAGCTTGCAAACGACGCCATAATTTCCATTACAAATTTGCCTTTCTTTAGAGACCACACACGACATAGTTGCGGTCTGTTATTTTGGTCCCGTTGTGCCACAGCTACCCGGAGGGGCTTACAGCTACGTGAAAATAAGCATATTGTTCCTTAGCTGACCCTGTCACTAAAAATATGGGCCCATTATTATCGGACATATGGAACTTTACTTATTCCATATTTTGAGTTGGCTCCGGCCGGTCTGGAGACCTCTGTTAAATTCCTTTTGAAGCTCTGGGAATACAACCTTCTCAGCTAGCTGTAAATTTATCACAAGCCTATGTTAATTGGGTTTGGTAGCACCTTTTGAGCTAGCATTTGCTTACAAGGCATTCCTCATGTGTGTGTTAATTTGCATATAGACAGATAGTAGATTGTCAGCTATTCTCTCCTGACAAATACTACAGGGGAGGGGGGAGAAGACGAGGGGTCTGGGAGGGAAAAATTCTTAATATTTTTCTGACACCCTACATAACACAAACTCTGATAAACAGACCACAGGACACCCATCTTGTTGAGTAGAACCTTTCAACAGCCAAACAAGACACAGCAAAACCAGAAATCCTCCAAGTACGAGTGCCACTATATTTCATACTTAGACACTAATTCCATCACATACACACAGCTAAAAAGGCATAGTTGGGTTCCATGATTTATATCTGTTGGGAGTGTTCTAGAATTAAACCATTTTGGGAGAAAGTATTCGATAATTACCAACGTATCAAAGGTAACAGAGTAACAAGTTTCCTCCAAATAGCTCTCCTGTCAATTCTCCCTTCTTCAGTAGGTGCTCAAAAGAAAGACCTACTTTGATTTTGCTTAACAGCGGCATGGACGGTAATCCCCCGGTTTCGGAAACTTAAAAACCCACCTAGCATATTGGATTGATACAATGAAATGGTGAATTTATTTAGAATGGAAGAACTTTCTGCAGAATGTAATGGAGTCAACGATAAATTCAGAATGCTTTGGAGCGGATGGATTCTGTTTCAGGATTCCCACGATTTTCATACCCTGTTTTAATAGTTTCAACAGATTTATGTGATTGTGCTCGTAATCAGCTACATGGGCATAAGGACCCCCCCTTCCCCATCCCTATGTCTTTTCTCTCTCTTTTTTCTCTTTATATGATTTCTTCAGACATAATATAGAAGTTACCTCAACATAAGAACTTCTTATTGGTGATTATTACATAAACAGTATGATGTTCAAGGTATTACAATGTGAATTGATATTGAAAGAGGTGATCTCATTGGAACTGTGGACATTTTCTATATTGTTTTGTTTTCTTCGAATCCAATATATTTTTTGATTTTCAAAATGTATAATAATCAATAATTAATGTTTGGTTAATTTTGGGGGCGTGGCCTGGCCAGACATGTGAGTGGAAGTGTGCTAACAGAGCTCCTGGGATAACTAGCCTGCCGGAGGATCCACTGGGCCCCTAACTTCATAAAAAGCGGTATTACCCCTTCACAAGTTCTAGCACTTACCGGTGTGCACAGGAGCAGCGATCATGGCCGGAGGAGCAGCAGAAAGACGACGGGGAGCAGCAGCAGGAGGGAATGGAAGCATCCTAGATGGCGCTGGCTCCTCTGCAGCAGGTACCCGAACAGGGAAGTCAGTGTCTGCAGGCACAGCACTGAGGCTGGCTGGATTTCTTAGAGCTCCAAGCACAGGAGCCTGCACTGTCAATGAGGCACACACACAAATCATTGAGGTGTCTAATCCTTTCTCTGGGCTCTCAGAGGAATTCAATAACACTGCTCTGCAAATTCCTGTGCCCTTCAGCCTCAGACAGAAATCACAGCTTCCCACCATAATACCGCTCAGCATAATGAGCCCACGATAAAAGATGTGTTTATGGCTGTAACACAGTATGGAGCTGCTTTAGCCTCACTTATTTAGTCAGATGGGAGAGATTAAAGAGGAACTTTCTTTTATGAGGCACGGGCTACAAAAGGTTAATGAACACACTACAGCAGCAGAGGACAGAATCAGTGATATGGAGGACAAACAGCTATAGATAATAAGAAATTGCCAGAGACATGACAAACAAATAATGGACCTATTAGCTAAAACAGATGATTTGGAGAACAGACTCAGGAGAAATAATATAAGAGTGATTGGTGTCCCTGCAAAAACTGAAAGCAATAATCCAAATGAGTACTTTGAGACATGGTTACGTTCTTTGTTTGGGACTGATTGCCTGTCTGCCCTCTTTGCTGTGTAAAGGGCGCGCAGGGTACCAACCTGGCCATTGCCACTAGGGGCCCCTCCATGTCCAGTATTAATAAAGCAGCTGCACTACAAAGACAGAGATGCTATCCTTAATGCTGCCCGTGATAAAGGGGACATTTCTATTAACGGCCAAAGATTTTCCTTTTTTCCTGATTACTCCCTTGAAGTTTCAAAACGTAGGCCGCAGTTTCTTGATGTAAAACAAAGGCTGCGTAGTCTACAAACCTCATACTATATGATTTACCCTGCGAAACTTAGAGTGGCGGCTCTGGGAGAGACTTTCTTTTTTGAAAATCTGAAAGACGCACTCCGTTGGATTGATCTGAATGAGCAAAGGATCTGTCAAAATCAGTAACTTTGAACCTGGATAATTAAAGATATATACCATCTGTAACATCCCTGGCGGCGTGCTGACATGGCTTACCACCTCCCACCATGCAAGACCGCCATCTTACCTATCAGTCCTGGCTGCACACTTTGCTCCAGTACCTGCTGTGTGCATGTCTCTTGTCTGATTGCTTAGGACAGCGGCGCGGTTACTGCCTGATTCTTATAGTTACAGTGTGCGCAGTCCTAATGCCTCCCCAGCCTATTGCTGTGAGTCACTGGATACTTAAACCCCCTCCACCCAGTAGGAGGTGCCTGAGCAACACTTTCTTTCAGTGTGTTCTGTGCAACTGAGTTGCCAGGTCCTGTCCTGTATCTTGTCTGTTTCCGCCACCCTGGGGGCTTTATACCCAGGCCCGTTACCTGTATCTGTGACTTCTAGTCTGTTTCCGCCACCCAGGGGGCTGAGTTCCCAGGCTCGTTTCTGTATCTTGTTCCTGGCTCAGTTCCTGTCTGAACAGTGTCCTAGCCCGTTACTTGTTTGTCTCTATGTTCGTATCTTCCCTTTTCCTGCAGAGTCTGAACCTGCACATAACTCCAACTCATTGTCTCTGTACTTCTGTTTGTGAGTTTAGTGTCCACTCGCTACATCATTGTAAGTACTTTGTGTGTATCTGCTCTGCTTGTCTACCGCACCTGTGGTTGTGCTCTGCCCTGCCTGTCTACCGCACCTGCGGGTTTTGCTCTGCTCTGCTTGTCTACCGCACCTGCGGGTTTTGCTCTGCTTTGCTTGTCCACCGCACCTGCGGGTTTTGCTCTGATCTGCTTGTCTACCGCACCTGCGGGTTTTGCTCTGCTCTGCTTGTCCACCGCACTTGCGAATTTTTCTCTGCTCTGCTTGTCTACCGCACCTGCAGGTTTTGCTCTGCTCTGCTTGTCTACCGCACCTGCGGGTTTTGCTCTGCTTGTCTACTGCACCTGCAGGTTTTGCTCTGCTCTGCTTGTTTACCGCACCTGCGGGTTTTGCTCTGCTTGTCTACCTCATCTGCGGGTTTTGCTCTGCTCTTCTTGTCTACCGCACCAGCGGGTTTTGCTCTGCTTGTCTACCGCACCTGCGGGTTTTGCTCTGCTCTGCTTGTCTGCCGCACCTGCGGCTCTGTTCTTGTATCCCAGTCTGTTCTGGTCCCTATCCTGCCTGCGTTCCTACCTGCCAGTACCCACCCGTCTGTATACCATTCGTGCCTGCCAGTACCCACCTGTCTGCATACCAGCCGTGCCTGCCAGTACCCACCTGTCAGTATGCCAGCCTAACCTGCCTGTTACTGTATTCCCCGGTGTGGGTCAACAGCTGTGACCGGGGTCTGACCTGGAGTAGCACCTGGTCCCTCTGCTCGGTTCCTCCCTGGTTCACGGAGTCGACTGAGCCACCGTGCGACCTTGGTCGGACCGAGTTAATACTTAGTCACGCCCCTCCAGGTACTCCTCGGTTCATGGTGCAGTGGGATCACTAACCACGCTCACGCCAGTCAGTCCGGGCGTGTGCGTAACACCATCGGAGATTCCAGACTGACTGTTGGGGTCATACCCTTTACTGCCTAGTCCACAGTCCAGTTGACACAACTATCCTGAGCTACAGTACAGACCAAAAGTTTGGACACACCTTCTCATTTAAAGACTTTTCTGTATTTTCATGACTATGAAAATTGTACATTCACACTGAAGGCATCAAAACTATGAATTAACACATGTGGAATTATATACTTAACAAAAAAGTGTGAAACAACTGAAAATATGTCTTATATTCTAGGTTCTTCAAAGTAGCCACCTTTTGCTTTGATGACTGCTTTGCACACTCTTGGCATTCTCTTGATGAGCTTCAAGAGGTAGTCACTGTAAATGGTCTTCCAACAATCTTGAAGGAGTTCCCAGAGAAGCTTAGCACTTGTTGGTCCTTTTGCCTTCACTTTGCGGTCCAGCTCACCCCAAACCATCTCGATTGGGTTCAGGTCTGGTGACTGTGGAGGCCATGTCATCTGGCATAGCACCCCATCACTCTCCTTATTGGTCAAATAGCCCTTACACAGCCTGGAGGTGTGTTTGGGGTCATTGTCCTGTTGAAAAATAAATGATGGTCCAACTAAACGCAAACCGGATGGAATAGCATGCCTCTGCAAGATGCTGTGGTAGCCATGCTGGTTCAGTATGCCTTCAATTTTGAATAAATCCCCAACAGTGTCACCAGCAAAGCACCCCCACAGCATCACACCTCCTCCTCCATGCTTCATGGTGGGAACCAGGCATGTAGAGTCCATCCGTTCACCTTTTCTGCGTCGCACAAAGACATGGTGGTTGGAACTAAAGATCTCAAATTTGGACTCATCAGACCAAAGCACAGATTTCCACTGGTCTAATGTCCATTCCTTGTGTTCTTTAGCCCAAACCAGTCTCTTCTGCTTGCTGCCTGTCCTTAGCAGTGGTTTCCTAGCAGCTATTTTACCATGAAGGCCTGCTGCACTAAGTCTCCTCTTAACATTTGTTGAAGAGATGTGTCTGCTGCTAGAACTCTGTGTGGCACTGACCTGGTCTCTAATCTGAGCTGCTGTTAACCTGCAATTTCTGAGGCTGGTGACTCGGATAAACTTATCCTCAGAAGCAGAGGTGACTCTTGGTCTTCCTTTCCTGGGGCGGTCCTCATGTGAGCCAGTTTCTTTGTAGAGCTTGATGGTTTTTGCAACTGCACTTGGGGACACTTTCAAAGTTTTCCCAATTTTTTGGACTGACTGACCTTCATTTCTTAAAGCAATGATGGCCACTCATTTTTCTTTACTTAGCTGCTTTTTTCTTGCCATAATACAAATTCTAACAGTCTATTCAGTAGGACTATCAGCTGTGTATCCACCAGACTTCTGCACAACACAACTGATCGTCCCAACCCCATTTATAAGGCAAGAAATCCCACTTATTAAACCTGACAGGGAACACCTGTGAAGTGAAAACCATTTCCGGTGACTACCTCTTGAAGCTCATCAAGAGAATGCCAAGAGTGTGCAAAGCAGTCATCACAGCAAAAGGTGGCTACTTTGAAGAACCTAGAATATAAGACACATTTTCAGTTGTTTCACACTTTTTTTGTTAAGTATATAATTCCACATGTGTTAATTCATAGTTTTGATGCCTTCAGTGTGAATGTACAATTTTCATAGTCATGAAAATACAGAAAAATCTTTAAATGAGAAGGTGTGTCCAAACTTTTGGTCTGTACTGTATATCCGGATATTGCAGGCCCCCAGGAAGTATTTAACCCTTTTCGTTTTAGGTTGATTGTTCGCTTGCCTTGAATAAAGCTACAGGATGGACTGACTAAGTGGAAATACTGTAAAAAGGGTTATAAAAGGGAAGAGAAAGGTGGGATACCTTACAAGTCACCTGTATTTTTCAATCCCTATATAACTAGATATAATGGCTGATAAAGTAAAATTCCTCTCATGGAATGTCAGGGGGACTCTTTAAAGAGAGCGGCGGTCATGGAGCATATCCAAGATCACCTGCCTGCAGTGGTGTGTCTGCAGGAAAGGCACTTTGGGAAAAAGAGTGTTGTGGGCATGAAATATTCATGGATAGGCCACAGCTTCCACTCTACCTTCTCCACATATTCTAGGGGGGTTAGCATCCTAGTACATAGGACTATCCCTTTTGAATTAATTGATTCCAAGATAGATGGAGAAGGCAGATTTGTGGGCATCCACTGTAAAATTTTCACAAAAGAAATCCTACTTGTGGCAGTCTAAGTTCCTCCTCCATATAACAACATTACTTTGAAAAATATTGCTTCACTAATGAATTAGATACCGGGAGTTCCAGTCCTTTGCATGGGAGATTTCAATTATGTTGTTCATCCATATTGGGATTGATATAAATCAGATACTGCTACAAAAACTGCCCCCAAAACTAAGTTTGGAGAGATATTATCAGAACTATCATTAGTGGACATATGGCGTCTCAAATATCCTAACACTAGACAATTTTCTTGCTATTCTAAGACACATAAAACATTTTCGAGTATTGATGGTATTGGGCACAGAACATATTTCCCCCTTGGTAAGGGCCCCGTCACACTAAGCGATGCAGCAGCGATCCCGACAACGATACGACCTGTCAGGGATCGTTGCTGCATCGCTAATACATCGCTGGTGAGCTGTCAAACAGGCAGGCTCACCAGCGATCAGGGGAGCAGCGATATCGTGGAAAGAATCGTTCCACGATGTCCTGCTCCCGTTACCAGCCTGCTGCAAGCAGGAGCAGGCTGGTAACTATGGTAAACATCGGGTTACTAAGTGCGCGTGTGCCCCTAGTAACCCGCTGTTTACCATGGATACCACTCTGCTACGGTGAGCGGGAGCCTCCGCGCACCGTAGCAGAGTGGTATCCATGGTAAACAGCGGGTTACTAAGTGCGCGCGTGCCCCTAGTAACCCGATGTTTACCATAGTTACCAGCCAGATCGTTGGTCCCGCTGGTCACACACAGCGATGTGTGCTGGCCAGCTGGAGGACAACGACCAAAAAATGGTCCAGGACACTTTGCGACGATCAGCGACCTCACAGCAGGGGCCTGATCGTTGCAAAGTGTCACACACAGCGACATCGCTGGTGAGGTCGCTGGTGAGTCACCAAAACCGTGACTCAGCAGCGATATCGCTATGTGAGACGGGACCATTAGAACAGTGAAATATTTGCCCAGAGTGCTATCAGATCATTCACCCTTGCTGACTACTCTTTGTTTTTTCTCTGACTATGTGGGCCATGAATCCCTTCTGGCTTCAAATTATAGATATTCCGCTGATCACATCTACCTTAGAACATTATTTCAAGGAAAACGACAAAGGAGTGTCGTAAAACACATTATGGGATGCCATGAAAGCGTGCTTACGAGGAGTCTTAATACAGGCCATTAATAGTTCCAAAACTAAGACAAAACAGTTTAGGGAGTTTTTACGGGATAGAGTTAGATCTACAGAAGAGAAATTTGTACTAACCGGTGTAAAAGAGGACCTGATGGAGTGGGGAGAGGCACAAGAAGCATACACTACACATATCAAGGAAAAAAGCTAAAAACAAACGCATGTTTGTCCAGACACACTTCTTTGAGGAGGGGGAGAAGGCAGGAAGGACACTTATTGGCCATGATAGCAAGAGCCCAGATAGGGAGTTCTTTTATTGATGCTTTGAAGGACAAGGAAGGAGTGGTAGTAAACCAGACTGACCAGATCTCAAACACTCTGCTAGAATTTTATAACGATTTATATACATCTAAACTGCAATTTAATAGAGAAAAAATCTTATCCTACTTGAGGGAAATCAAACTACCGACATTCAGCGGTAAAGGTCAAGAATTTTTACATAGACCACTGCAGCTGGAGGAGTTACAAATGGCAGTAGCCTCTATGGCTAATAACAAATCGCCAGGACTAGACGGGCTTCCCACAGAAATATATAAGAAATTTGGAAATATTCTACTTCCCCAGTTACTGGCTACCTTGGAGGAAGCGGTGAAGGGGGGAACCCTACCCCATTCAATGCAAGAGGCGGTGATAGTAGTCATACCTAAGCCAGGTAAAGACCCTTTAATCCCTGACTCATGCAGGCCCATATCTTTATTGTCAACTGATGTTAAAATTATTGCAAAGGTTCTGGCGTCTAGATTGCATACAGTAATTTCTACAGTTATCCATACTGACCAGTCAGGCTTCATGCCTGCTAGATCCACAGCTGTTAATATTCGGAGATTGTTTCTTAATCTTGAATTGCCGGTGGATGGTGTTGGGGATAGTGCTGTATGGTCTCTGGACGCCGCTAATGCGTTCAATTCTCTTGAGTGGGAATATTTATGGACGGTGTAGGAAAAGTTTGGTATAGGACCTAGTTTTATTTCATGGGTTAAGTTGCTGTATGGTAGGCCGATGACTAGAATACGGGTAAATGGACACCTCTCCCCGGCTTTTGGACTGAGTAGAGGTCCTCGGCAGGGGTGCCCGTTGTCCCCCCTGCTCTTTGCACTGGCCATTGAACCCCTGGCATCGGTTATCAGGGAGCATCCAGGAATAGTTGGGTTTTGTAGAGGGAATAATGAAGAGAAGGTCGCGTTATACGCTGATGACACTTTGTTATTTCTGGCTAAAACTTCTGAGTCCCTTCCTATAGCAGTGGAAACGATAGAACCATTTGGAAAATACTCTGGTCTGAAGATAAACTGGAGCAAATCAGTCATACTTTCATTGGATAATACAGATGAAAATGCTTCCCACTACATTAATTTGGGTTTACAAGTGGTATCGGAGTTTAAATATTTACTCATCAATATATCGGCAAAAATAAATGATTATGAGACGTTGAATTTTGATCCAGTCTTAATTAAATTTAGAGGTAAACTAGGCGCCTGGTCTAAGTTACCGTTGTCGGTTGTGGGCCGTGCTAACCTGGTCAAAATGATCTGGATGCCACAATTGCTGTATGTTCTACACAACTCCCCAATATGGATAAATACAAGGTTTTTCTTTAAAGCCAGTCAGGAGTTTAGAAAATGAATATGGGGCAAACAGACTCCCAGAATTAAACTGGAAACATTGCAAAGAAACAAAACAATGGGAGGGCTTGCCGTTCCTAACCCATGGGTATATTATGTGGCATCTCAGCTTCGGGACGGGACGACCCTTGGGAAGGGGGAGCTCAGCGTATGTTGCTACAGCATTATTTCCAATCAGATAAACTCTATGAGGTATTGGAGGTGCAGAAGTTTGGGACACTTGGAGGCAAAATACCAACTATGCTGTTATGTCACAAACTTTGAGGGACGGTGAAAAAATTACAAGGAATAGAAGGTGTTTCACAATTTACTTCATTATGGAACACTGCATGGCTTCCAAATTTATACCAACTGGTGGGATTTGGCTCCTGGAGCGCCAGGGGTTTAAACAGACTTAAGAGCTGAAAGGTGATTTGATTAAGGAGTTCTCACAGCTGCAAAACGAATATGGGTTACCTCCCTCTGAATTCTACAAATATTTACAATTTAGGCACTCATATCGGGCGGATGGCATTGTTTTGGAAGGAGGGGTACCCCGAAACTCAATAATACAGAGAATAGCTAATCTACACAGTTCTCGTGGACTGATCTCATTACTTTATAACATTCTCTTAGACATTATATTGACAAACCAGCCGAAGCGATCAAAAGAGAAATGGGACAGTGTAATGGGACCAATAGAGGGAAATCACTGGTCAGATATACTGCAAAGAGTTCCACAGCTGTCTTTAAGTGAATCCCATAGACTGTCCCATATATATGTGATACACCAGGTATACAGGACACTTCAATTCTTATTTAACATAGCATTTCGTTCAAGTGCCCACTGTCCTAGATTCAAAACTAACATAGCATATATTCTTCATATGATGTGGAACTGTCCTAACTTGGTGTCCTTTTGGAAGAGTGTTGTAGCAATGATTAACAGGGTTTAATCAATTGATCAAAACCTACAAAAGACAAAAAATATATCTCATACCCTACCATCATTATATATAAATGTAAAGCAAAGTTGAATATTAAATATAGGCTTGTATACTTTTTTTGATCAAAAATAGTTCACTAAGTACCCTATATTTAATATGCAACTTTGCTTTACATTTATATATAATGATGGTAGGGTATGAGATATATTTTTTGTCTTTTGTAGGTTTTGCTTCTTTTTGCTAGTGTGAACATGCTCCTATTTCTTGCATGTGTACCATCTTAGACCTCAGTTCACATTGCTTGGTTTTTAATCAATTGATGTAGAGCTTTCACCATTAGTATGTATACTGGGATATATTTAAGATCTGACTATTGATGAGTACGGCAAAATTGCGGTGGCATGTATTTTATATATGGCAAGAAAATTGATGGCCCAAAAATGGATAGCAGATCAGGAGCCTATAATATCAGAATTTATTGATAAAGTTAACTTGCTAGTAAATTTGGAAAAAGGCATATACCTAAAAAGAGATGCTATCTCTAAATTTGACAAGATATGGGGTCTATGGATTGATGGCTCCGGTTTGTCATCTACGGAACTGAGGAGATTTTGCCTCGGCTTGCTTGAGTTACGTTTATATGATGCCTCAAATTAAGCTTCTTTGAAAATTAATTAAAATGTTCTAAGTACTTTCACAAGTTATATGTAACTGGATTGACTATTGTTACTATGTTCAAATATTTGTTCATCTAATTATGCTGGTTTTGCAGAGCCAAGATGTATAAATAACTCATGTTTAATGCTTCTTAAGGTTGGGGGGTGGAGAACTGTGTTTCTCCAATGTTTGCTTGTCTGGTTGTTTTTGTTTTTTTCTTTTTTTTTTCTTTTTTCCTTTGTGTAAATCTTTATAAAAATCAATAAAAAACATTAGATTTAAAAACTCTCTTTTATGCCTTTTGAACTCAAATAATAAGATACGGTTTAT
This sequence comes from Phyllobates terribilis, assembly GCF_046119375.1. Lineage (NCBI taxonomy): Eukaryota > Metazoa > Chordata > Amphibia > Anura > Dendrobatidae > Phyllobates > Phyllobates terribilis. The sequence continues at coordinate 334,151,878 of NW_027362771.1, forward strand.
GTGCACTTGGGAAATCAGACAGCACAGCCATAGTATGCTAAACTAAGCAGGATTTCTAGTTTATTATCACACAGCCTAAGTTTATATAGTGTTACAGACAAAGGAAATTTCCCGCAGAAAGATGTAGCCAATAGGATTTTAGGGGCGTGAAAAGAAACAGTGTTAACTATTTGATTAACCTGGAACAAGAAAATGAGACAAGATGGATACAAAGAGACAATATGGAGTCTGTTCTCTCACATAGTGTCATGGGTTTACCGTGACAGAGAGGGGCCAGTAAACCGCGGTGTCTGATTTCACGTACTCCTGCACTGATAAGAAGCACTTCACCATCATATTAAACGGTTCAGATTTCTGCTATTAGTGCAGGGGTTAAATCAGTTCAGTTGAGCGACTCTGAAGATTTCCTGCTTTGATGATCTCAGGTGTTCAGTGTTGGTCATTCCCCTCTGCTATTAATACTCGCCTCTGGCAATGAGGATTGCCAGTGTTAGTTTTACACTACCTGGTGTGGAGCTGGAGGTGTTTGTTGAGGAGGAAATTGGAGTGTTGATCTAAAGACTATAGCTTGGTGATCTGTCTGTGTGCATGTCCTCATCGTCTCCTATTTGGTTTTTCCTTCCTTGTGTTCCACTCTGTTGCTTGTGAGTGCATAACTGTATGATCAGTATTTTCATTTATCCCTATATGTCTTCCCTTGTTAATCTGGTTTGTGCATTCTTATATACAACTACTCCCCACCTTCCTGAGTGGGGGAGGGGACAGATAAGGGCTGATTCAGGAGCTCAGCAAGGCACGTGGCCCCTGCATCTTTACCATTAGAAATAATCCGGGGAGCAGGGATAGCTAGGGTGCCCCTAGCTTTAGGGAAAGTCAAGAAGCCCCTAGCCCCAGGATATCAAACTACAGTGACGTGACACATAGCCTTTTACTAGAAGTGTTTATTTTAATAACACACAATTAGTGCAGCAAAACAGTGGTGTGAAAAAGTGTTGCCTCCTTCCTGATTCTTTATTCTTTTGCATGTATCTCACGCTTAAATGTTTCAGATCACAAAACAAATTTAAATATTAGACAAAAATAACAAAAGTAAACCCAAAATGCAGTTTTTAAATGAAGGTCTTTATTATTAAGGGAAAAAGAAATCCAAACCTACAAGGCCCTGTGTGAAAAAATGATGCCCCCTAAACCTGATAACTGGTTGGGCCACCCTTAGTAGCAACAACTGCAATCAAGCGTTTGCGATAGCTGGCAACGCTCTGGAGGAATTTTGCCCAAGCTGGGATTTGCTTTTTTAAGGTCATGCCAGAGCATTGCAATTGGATTAAGGTCAGAACTTTGACTAAGGCCACTCCAAAGTTTTAATTTTGATTTTCTTATGCCATTCAGAGGTGAACTTGCTGGTGTGTTTTGGATCATTGTCCTGCAGCATAACCCAAGTGAGCTTTCAGCTTGAGGTCATGAACAGATGGCTGGACATTTTCCTTCAGGATTTTTTGGTATACGGCTGAATTCATGGTTCCATTTAACTTCAACTTTTGTCTCGTTAGTCCACAAAGTATTCTCCCAAAAGTCTTGGCGATCATCAATATGTTTTCTGGCAAAACTGAGACAAGCTTCTATGTTCTTTTTACTCACCAGTGGTTTTCGTCTTGGAACTCTGCCATGCATGCCTTTTTTCCACAGTCTCTTTCTTATGGTAGAGTCATGAACACTGACCTTAACTGAGACAAGTGAGGCCTACAGTTGTTTGGATGTTGTTGTGGGGTCATTTGTGACCTCTTGGGTGAGTCGTTGCTGCGCTCTTGTGGTAATTTTGGTCGGCCGGCCACTCCTGGGATGGTTCACCACTGTTACACGTTTTCCCCATTTGTAGATAATTGGTTTCACTGTTGTTCGCTGGAGTCACAAAGCTTTAGAAATGGCTTTATAATATTTTCCAGACTGATAGATCTCAATTACTTTGCTTCTCATTTGTTCCTTAATTTCTTTGGATCAAAGCATTATGTCTAGATTTTGAGGATCTTTTGGTCTACTTCACTTTGTCAAGCAGATCCTATTTAAGTGAATTATTGATTGAGAACAGGTGTGGCAGTAATCAGTAGTGTTGAGCGAGCATGCTCGACACTGCTCGGTACTCGCCCGAGCATCTCACTACTCGGGATGTTCGGCGAGCACCGAGCATTTTCGGGTTACTCGGGCGGGAGCTCGAATCTCCGCCCTGCATGTTTGGCGCTCTTTACAGAGCCAATGAACATGCAGGGATTGCCAGCCAGTCACTGTAATGCCGCAGCCATGTTGGTTGTGGGCACTACAGTGATTGGCTGGCCGCACATGGTCACCTCGAGTATTTAAAACCAGGAGCCGCCATCTTGGACACAGTCGCTCCGGATCAGACAGTGTGGGGAGAGTGCTGTGGAGCTAGGGAGAGCTTTATACTGCGAAATAGGTAGTGTAGGGTCTCTAAAGCCTGCAAAATCAAACAAACAGTCCTTCTGAGGACTAATATCCATCCCAGATATCAGGCAGGCAGGCTGTATAGGAGATGCAGTGGTTATACCAACAAACACTGCATTACAGTCATGTGTGCTAACGCTGCTCAAATTGCTAGACTTAGCCCCAGGTCTCAGGGGCCAGGAAAAATACTTTTTTTTTCATCTAAATCCTCTTTTTTTTTTCCCCTTAGTCAGACTGTACAAATACCCGTCTTAATAACCTTTTGGTATCCCCCCCCCCCCCAAAAAAAAAATAAAAAATAAAAATTGAGTGTCCAGACACAAATATATATGTTTAAAAGAGTCTGGTTTCGGCCAGATAACTAGAACTGTGGTTTTGCAGTTCCACGGTTCAAATCTTTTTTGCCTTTTTTCCATAAAAAAAAAACAGTTTGAGTGTCTCGCTGACTGTTCAGACACAAATATATCTATTTAAAAAAGTCTGGTATACGCCAGGAAATTAGAACTGTGGTTTTCCTCTTCCACGGTTCAAATCTGGGTGTTATCCACCTTTTTGCCTTTTTTACATAAAAAAAAACAGTTTGAGTGTCTCGCTGACTGTTCAGACACAAATATCCACTACTGTTCAAAAGTTTGGGGTCATTTAGAAATTTCAATATTTTTGAAAGAAAAACACATTTTTTTTCAATGAAGCTAACATTAAATGAATCAGAAATACACTCTATACATTGTTAATGTGGTAAATGACTATTCTAGCGGCAAACATCTTGTTTTTATTGCAATATCTACATAGGTGTATAGAGGCCCATTCCCAACAACCACCACTCCAGTGTTGTAATGGTACATTGTGTTTGCTAACTGTGTAAGAAGGCTAATGAATGTTTAGAAAACCCTAGAAAACCCTTGCACAAGTATGTTAGCCCAGCTGAAAATGGTTTGGCTGATTTGAGAAGCTATAAAATTGACCTTCCTTTAAGCTAGTTGAGAATCTGGAGCATTACATTTGTTTGTTCTATGAAACTCTCAAAATGGCCAGAAATAGAGAACTTTCATGTGAAACTCGACAGTCTATTCTTGTTCTTAGAAATGAAGGCTATTCCATGCGAGAAATTGCAAAGAAACTGAAGATTTCCTACAACGGCGTGTACTACTCCCTTTAGAGGAGAGCACAAACAGGCTCTAACCAGAGTAGAAAGAGAAGTGGGAGGTCCCGCTGCACAAATGAGCAACAAGACAAGTACATTAGAGTCTCTAGTTTGAGAAATCGACGCCTCACAGCTCCTCAACTGGCAGCTTCATTAAATAGTACACGCAAAACGCCAGTGTCAACGTCTACAGTGAAGAAGCGACACCGGGATGATGGCCTTCAGGGCAAAAGTGGCAAAGAAAAAGGCATATCTGAGACTGGCTAATAAAAGGAAAAGATTAATATGAGCAAAAGAACACAGACATGGGACAGAGGAAGATTGGAAAAAAGTTTTATGGGCAGATGAATCAAAGTTCGAGGTGTTTGGATCACACAGAAGAACATTTGTGAGAAGCAGAACAACTGAAAAGACGCTGGAAGAGTGCCTGACGCCATCTGTCAAGCATGGTGGAGGTAATGTGATAGTCTGGGGTTGCTTTGGTGCTGGTAAAGTGGGAGATTTGTACAAGGTAAATGGGATTTTGAATAAGGAAGGCTATCACTCCATTTTGCAACGCCATGCCATACCCTGTGGACAGCGCTTGATTGGAGCCAATTTCATCTTACAACAGGACAATAAGCCAAAGCACACCTCCAAATTATGCATGAGCTATTTAGGGAAGAAGCAGGCAGCTGGTATTCTATCTGTAATGGATAGCCAGCGCAGTCACCAGATCTCAACCCCATTGAGCTTTTGTGGATACAGCTTGACAGTATGGTATGCAAAAAATGCCCATCAAGTCAATCCAACTTGTGGGAGGGACTTCAGGAAGCATGGGGTGAAATTTCTCAAGATTACCTCAGCAAATTAACAGCTAGAATGCCAAAGGTCTGCAATTCGTTATATGCTTCAAAGGGAGCATTCTTTGACGAAAGCAAAGTTTGAAGGAGAAAATTATTCTTTCAAATAAAAATCATTATGTCTAACCTTTTCAATGTCTGGACTATATTTTCTATTCATTTTGCAACTCATTTGACAAATAAAAGTATGAGTTTTCATGGAAATCACAAAATTGTCTGGGTGACCCCAAACTTTTGAACGGTAGTGTATCTGTTTAAAAGATTCTGGTGTAGGCCAGAGATCTAGAACTGTGGTTTTCCTCTTCCATAGTTCAAATCTGGGTGTAATCCACCTTTTTGCATAAAAACAACAGTTTGAGTGTCTCGCTGACTGTTCAGACACAAATATATCTGTTTAAAAGATTCTGGTGTAGGCCAGAGAACTAGAACTGTGGTTTTCCACTTCCACGGTTCAAATCTGGGTGTAATCCACCTTTTTGCCTTTTTTACATAAAAAAGCCAGTTTCAGTGTCTTGCTGACTGTTCAGACACAAATATATCTGTTTAAAAGATTCTGGTGTAGGCCAGAGAACAGAGAACTAGAACTGTGGTTTTCCTCTTCCACGGTTCAAATCTGGGTGTAATCCACCCTTTTGCATAAAAAAACAGTTTGAGTGTCTCGCAGACACAAATATATGTGTTTAAAAGATTCTGGTGTAGGGCAGAGAAATAGAACTGTGGTTTTCCTCTTCCACGGTTCAAATCTGGGTGTAATCCACCTTTTTTACATAAAATAAAACAGTTTCAGTGTCTCACGGACTATTCAGACACAAATATATCTGTTTAAAAGATTCTGGTGTAGGCCAGAGAACTAGAACTGTGGTTTTCCTCTTCCACAGTTCAAATCAGGGTGTAATCCACCTTTTTGCATAAAAAAACAGTTTGAGTGTCTCGCTGACTGTTCAGACACAAATATATCTGTTTAAAAGATTTTGGTGTAGGCCAGAGAACTAGAACTGTGGTTTTCCTCTTCCACGGTTCAAATCTGAGTGTAATCCACCTTTTTGCATAAAAAAAACAGTTTGAGTGTCTCGCTGACTGTTCAGACACAAATATATCTGTTTAAAAGATTCTGGTGTAGGCCAGAGAACTAGAACTGTGGTTTTCCTCTTCCACGGTTCAAATCTGGGTGTAATCCACCTTTTTGCCTTTTTTACATAAAAAAAAACAGTTTCAGTGTCTCGCTGACTGCTCCGGCACAAATATATCTGTTTAAAAGATTCTGGTGTAGGCCAGAGAAATAGAACTGTGGTTTTCCTCTTCCACGGTTCAAATCTGAGTGTAATCCACCTTTTTGCCTTTTTTACATAAAAAAAACCAGTTTGAGTGTCTTGCTGACTGTTCAGACACAAATATATCTGTTTAAAAGATTCTGGTGTAGGCCAGAGAACTAGAACTGTGGTTTTCCTCTTCCACGGTTCAAATCTCCTTTTTATTACCCTTTTGCCATTGATAGTGCGAGTGCAAGCTATTTTACTTCATTTACAATGGGCAAGGTACGTGGCAAGGGACGTGGAAGTGGACGTTCTGGTGATGGTGCGTGCAGAGGACGGGGCTGTGGCCAAGGTGAAAATGTGCCACAACCAACAGCCACATCTTCTCGCTCCCAGTTCTTGACCGAATTACTATGGAAGCACACAACAACACCACTATTGCGAACTGATCAGTGTGAACAGGTTATTAATTGGATAGCAGATAATACTTCCAGTCACCTGGGCACCACCACCTCCGGTCTGTCTTCCACATGGTCAAGTCTTAGTAGCCGTGAGTCTCGACCGCATACTCCTCCTCACCCTGGTGCTCCTTCCTCCCACCATGCCGAGTGTCATCAGACAGCAACTGATCCCAGAGTTGGAGACTCTGAAGAGCTGTTCACTGGTCCATTTCCATATTTGGGCCGCTCGCCTGCTACGCTTGAAGTGGTGTAAGAGGAGATCAATTGTAGCGATGGCCAAATATTTGAACAGCCACGGCCACAGGAAGGTGACGCTGGCAATTTGTCACAAGAGGTGGACGATGACGAGACACAATTGCCACAAAGTGAGGAGGAGGACCGTGGTGCGGAAGTGGAAGAGGAGGAGATGGTGCATGATCTAGTAACTGACCCAACGTGGCAGGAGGACACGCAGAGCGAGGCCAGCAGCACACAGGGGGAGGGAGGCAGAGTACCCCAATAGGCAGGAAGAAGCAGTGTGGTGGCCACAGACAGAAGGCGGGCAACCGTTCCCCGTAATACCAACACGAGGGAGGTTGCCAGTACAACCGGTAGGTCTTCCAGAGTCTGGAATTTTTTTAAAGACTCTGCTGATAACCCCAAAAAGGCCATTTGTACCACCTGCCAGGCCAGCATCAGCAGGGGTGACAAAACTACCAGCCTGACCACCACCAGCATGATCAGGCACATGTCAGCAAAGCACCCGACTTTGTGGGGCGAACCCCAGGGTCCACGACCAGTGTCAGCGAGTGTCACCACTGCCTCTTCCGCTGTTGTGCATGTAAGAGAACCCCCTGTTGTGCGTGCAAGTCAATCCCCTGTCCATACTGCATGCAAAGATGTCCCCTCCTCTCAGTTTTCACTTGTCCCTCGGTACTCGGTCCTCAGCCGACACTATTTTGCCCGGTGTGCCATCCCCGCAATACACAAGCACATGTCCCAAAACATCTGCCGTGCCCTCAACAACGCAGTTACTGGGAAAGTCCACCTGACAACGGACACGTGGACAAGTGCTTGTGGCCAGGGACGGTACATCTCCCTGACGGCACACTGGGTAAACATAGTGGAAGCCAGGACCCAGTTGGACCTTGGGACGGAATACATCCTCCCCACACCGAGGATTGCGGGCCCTATGTCAGTCAGAGTTGCCCCCAGAGTGTACAGCTCCTGCGCATCATCCTCCTCCTCCTCCTCATGTTCAACCTTCATCTCAGATATCACCACATCAGTTACAAGCTGGGAGCACTGCAGTACTGCCTCAGCCAAGCGGCAACAGGCTGTGCTGAAACTCATAAGCTTAGGTGAGAAACCTCACACTCCTTGTGAGTTGTGGATAGCTGTTAAAGAGCAGGCAGATCTGTGTCTGAAACCGCTGAACCTACATCCAGGCATGGTCGTGTGTGACAATGTCCGTAACCTGGTGGCTGCTCTGAGGCGAGGCGAGATCACACAAGTACCATGCCTGGCTCATGTGTTTAACCTCGTGGTTCAGCGGTTTCTTAAATTGTACCCCGAGTTGCCAGATCTGCTCGTCAAAGTACGCCACCCGTCAGCTCATTTTCGGAAGTCGGCTACAGCTTCCGCGCACCCTTGCTGTGTTGCAGCAGCGTTTGCACCTTCCGGCACACCGACTGGTGTGTGATGTCCCCACACGTTGGAACTCTACCCTCCACATGTTGCAAAGGATTTGTGAGCAGAAGAGAACAGTTGTGGAGTACCAGCTGCAACAAGGCCGTCGATATTCAGGTCAGACTCCACACATAAGACCTCAGGAGTGGACCTGGATGTCTGACATATGTACCATCCTGACAAACTTTGAAGAGTCTACCAAGATGGTGAGTGGCGATGACGCCATCATTAGCGTCAGCATCCCAGTTGTCTGTCTTTTGCAACGCTCTCTGCAGAGAATTAAAGAGGAGGCATTGCAGCCAGAGTATGATGAGATGGATCAAGAAGCAGTAGCGGGCGATTACACACAGCCCAGCCTCATCTCATCCCAATGTGCATTGGGGGACAATGAGGGAGAGGAGGAGGAAGAACAGGAGCTGGTATCATGCGCTGTAGACGGTATTACCTGTACAACTGTCATACCGTCGGTTCAGCGTGCGTGGCCTGAAGACAGGGGGGAGGAGGAGGAGAGCATGGTCAGTCGTCATCTTGGTGAGGACACGGAAGTCTTGCCCGTTACCAGTCTGGCACGCATGGCTGACTTTATGTTACGCTGCCTTAACCGTGAACCTCCTGTTGTCAAAATGTTGGGTGACAGTCATTACTGGTTGGTGACACTTTTAGACCCCCGCTACAAGGAGAACTTTCACTCTCTTATTCCTGAGGTGGAGAGGTCTACAAAAATGGGGCAGTACCAGAAGGCCCTTGCTGCAGAACTGTTAAAAAATTCCCATCTGAACACGCTAGCGGCAGAGGTCACAGTTCGTTGCCCAATCAAGGCGTACAGTCGAGAGAGACGCAACTCCAATCCAGCAGAGGCAGGGGATCACTGTCAACGTTCTGGGACAGTTTTCTGAGACCCGCCCAGCTTACAGGCCCTGAGGCGCGGGGTACTCTCACAAGGAGTGGAAAGTTTCAAATGATGGTGAAGGAGTACCTTGCCGACCGTACCAGCGTCCTTCGTGATTCCTCTGTGCCTTTTAATTATTGGGTATCCAAGCTGGACACTTGGAATGAACTCGCTCTGTACGCCTTGGAGGTCCTGGCCTGCCCTGCCGCTAGCGTGTTATCGGAGCGTGTTTTTAGTGCCGCTGGGGGAATTATAACTGATAAGCGCACTCGCCTGTCAACTGACAATGCTGACAAGCTGATCCTTATCAAAATGAACAAGGGCTGGATTGGGCCAGACTTCTCATCACCACCAAATGACAGCAGAGTAACATAAAGTTTAATCCACTGTGTTATTTCGGGAGGTATATTCCCATGCACCGCTTCACACCCACACATGGGTATACGCTTCCTCATTTCGGCTGTTTTTTGCTCTTCTCCTTATCCTCAGCCTCCACCACCACTATACCACCAGGGTGACCGTGGTCCGTGTTGCCAGCATTGCAAGTTCCTCCGTCCTAATTTTTGGCAGCTTTTGCTTGGAAGGAATAGGCAAAGACTATGGGAGACCCATTCCCCAATAATGGGAATAATGTTTTTAATATGCTGTACTGCATGGCTCTTGTAAGGGGCATTGCAAGTTCCTCCGTCCTAATTTTTGGCAGCTTTTGCTTGGAAGGCATAGGCAAAGACTATGGGAGACCCACTCCCCAATAATGGGAATAATGTTTTTAATATGCTGTACTGCATGGCTCTTGTAAGGGGCATTGCAAGTTCCTCCGTCCTAATTTTTGGCAGCTTTTGCTTGGAAGGCATAGGCAAAGACTATGGGAGACACACTCCCCAATAATGGGAATAATGTTTTTAATATGCTGTACTGCATGGCTCTTATAAGGGGCATTAAAATTGTCTTGTTAAGCTACTGTGACCTCCACGTCTCTTCCAAGGGTCATTGATATTGTCTTTTTATTTCACTGGGACCTCCACGTCTCTTCCAAGGGGCATTGATCTTGTCTTTTTATTCCACTGTGACCTCCACATCTCTTCCAAGGGGCATTAAAACCATCTTGCTAAGCTACTGTGACCTCCACGTCGCTTCCAAGGGGCATTAAAACCGTCTTGTTAAGCTACTGTGAACTCCACGTCTCTTCCAAGGGGCATTAAAACCGTCTTTTTAAGCTACTGTGACCTCCACGTCTCTTCCAAGGGCCATTGATATTGTCTTTTTATTCCACTGGGACCTCCACCACTCTTCCAAGGGGCATTGATATTGTCTTTTTATTCCACTGCGACATCCACCACTCTTCCAAGGGGCATTGATATTGTCTTTTTATTCCACTGCGACCTCCACCACTCTTCCAAGGGGCATTGATATTGTCTTTTTATTCCACTGTAACCTCCACCACTCTTCCAAGGGGCATTGATATTGTCTTTTTATTCCACTGGGACCTCCACCACTCTTCCACGGGGCATTGATATTGTCTTTTTATTCCACTGGGACCTCCACGTCTCTTCCAAGGGGCATTAAAACCGTCTTGTTAAGCTACTGTGACCTCCACGTCTCTTCCAAGGGGCATTAAAACCGTCTTGTTAAATCACTCTGAACTCCACGTCTCTTCCAAGGGGCATTAACATCGTCTTGTTAAGCTACTGTGACCTCCACGTCTTTTCCAATGGTCATTGATATTGTCTTTTTATTCCACTGGGACCTCCACGTCTCTTCCAAGGGTCATTGATATTGTATTTTTATTCCACTGGGACCTCCACCACTCTTCCAAGGGGCATTGATATTGTCTTTTTATTCCACTGTGACCTCCACCACTCTTCCAAGGAGCATTGATATTGTCTTTTTATTCCAATGGGACTTCCACGTCTCTTCCAAGGGGCATTGATATTGTCTTTTTATTCCACTGTGACCTCCACGTCTTTTCCAAGGGGCATTAAAACAGTCATGTTAAACCACTCTGAACTCCATGTCTCTTCCAAGGGGTATTAAAACTGTCTTGTTAAGCTACTGTGACCTCCACGTCTCTTCCAAGGGGCATTAAAATCGTCTTATTAAGCTACTGTGACCTTCACGTCTCTTCCAAGGGTCATTGATATTGTCTTTTTATTCCACTGTGACCTACATGTCTCTTCCAAGGGGCATTAAAACCGTCTTGTTAAGCTACTGTGACCTCCACGTCTCTTCCAAGGGGCATTAAAACCGTCTTGTTAAACCACTCTGAACTCCACGTCTCTTCCAAGGGGCATTAAAATCGTCTTATTAAGCTACTGTGACCTCCACGTCTCTTCCAAGGGTCATTGATATTGTCTTTTTATTCCACTGGGACCTCCACGTCTCTTCCAAGGGGCATTAAAACCGTCTTGTTAAACCACTCTGAACTCCACGTCTCTTCCAAGGGGCATTAAAATCGTCATTAAGCTACTGTGACCTCCACGTCTCTTCCAAGGGGCATTAAAATCGTCTTGTTAAGCTACTGTGACCTCCACGTTGTAACATCCCTGGCGGCGTGCTTGCATAGTGTACCACCTCCCACTATGCAAGACCGCAATCTTACCTGCCAGTCCAGCCTACAAACCTTGCTCCAGTTCATGCTGTGTGCATGTCTCTTGACTGACTGCTTAGGGCGGCGGCCCGGTTACTTCCTGATTCTTATAGCTGCTGTGGGCGCACCCCTAATGCGTCTCCAGCCTATTGCAGTGAGTTACTGGACATTTAAACCCCCTCCACCCAGAAGGAGGGGCCTGAGCAACACCTTCACTCAGTTAGTCTTTGCTACTGAATTGCAAGGTCCTGTCCTGTTTCTAGTCTGTTTCCGCCACTCTGGGGGCTGCATACCCAGACCTGTTATCTCTGACTTCTAGTCTGTTTCCGCCCCTCTGGGGACTGTATACCCAGGCCTGTTACCTGTGACTTCTAGTCTGTTTCCGCCTCTCTGGGGGCTGTATACCCAGGCTCGTTCTTGTATCTCATCGCAGTAGCAGTTCCTGTCTGAACTGTATCCTAGCCTGTTACCTGTTTGTCTCTATGTCCGTACCTTCCCTTTTCCTGCAGTATCTGAACCTGCATCTAACTCCAACTCGTTGTCTCTGTACTTCTGTTTGTGAGTTTTGTCTCCACTCGCTACTTCACTTCATAGGAAGTACCTTGTGTGTATCTGGTTCTGCTTGTCCCTTTTCCCTTCCTCCGTATCTTCCTCCCTTGTTCTAGCCATCTTCCTGTATTTTCCAGTCTGTTCCATTTGAACAGAGCCCTGTCCTCCCTGGCTTGTCCACCGCACCTGCGGTTTCGCTCCGCTCTGTCTTGCCCACCGCTTCGGCGGTTTCTCTCTGCTCTGACTTGCCCACCGCTCCGGCGGCTTCCCTCTGCTCTGCCTTACCCACCGCTCCAGCGGTTTCTCTCTGCTCTGTCTTGCCCACTGCTCCGGCGGCTTCTCTCTGCTCTGACTTGCCCACCGCTCCGGCGGCTTCTCTCTGCTCTGCCTTGTCCACTGCTCCGGCGGTTCCGCTCTGCTCTGCCTTGCCCACCGCACCTGCGGTTTTCGCTCCGCTCTGCTTACTCACCGCACCAGCAGTTCCTCTCTGCTCTGCCTTGTCCTCCGCTCCGGCGGTTTCGCTTTACTCTGCTTGTCTACTGCATCTGCGGCTCTGTACCTGTCTCCCAATCTGTACTGGACCCTATCCAGCCTGCGCTCCAACCTGCTAGTACCTCCCTGTCTGCACTTCAGCCATGCTTGCCAGTATCTCCCTGTCAGCATACCAGCCGTGCTTGCCAGTGCCCACCTGTCTGCATACCAGCCGTGCTTGCCAGTGCCCACCTGTCTGCATACCAGCCGTACTTGCCAGTACCCAACAGTCTGCATACCAGCCGTACTTGCCAATACCCACCTGCCTGTATGCCAGTCTAACCTGCCTGTTCCTGCATTCCCCGGTGTGGGTCAACAACTGTGACCGGGGTCTAACCTGGAGTCGCACCTGGTCCCTAAGCTCGGTTCCTCCTTGGTCCACGGAGTCGACTAAGCCGCAGTGCGACCTTGGTCGGATCGGGTTGATACTTAGTTACGCCCCTCCAGGCACTCCTCGGTTCATGGTACAGTGGGATCACTAATCACACTCACGCCAGTCAGTCCGGGCGTGAGCGTAACACACGTCTCTTCCAAGGGTCATTGATATTGTCTTTTTATTCCACTGGGACCTCCACCACTATTCCAAGGGGCATTGATATTGTCTTTTTATTCCACTGGGACCTCCACCACTCTTCCAAGGGGCATTGATATTGTCTTTTTATTCCATTGGGACCTCCACGTCTCTTCCAAGGGGCATTAAAACCGTCTTGTTAAGCTACTGTGACCTCCACGTCTCTTCCAAGGGGCATTAAAATCGTCTTGTTAATCTACTGTGACCTCCACCACTCTTCCAAGGGGCATTGATATTGTCTTTTTATTCCACTGGGACCTCCACGTCTCTTCCAAGGGTCATTGATATTGTCTTTTTATTCCACTGGGACCTCCATCACTCTTCCAAGGGGCATTCATATTGTCTTTTTATTCCACTGGGACCTCCACCACTCTTCCAAGGGGCATTGATATTGTCTTTTTATTCCATTGGGACCTCCACGTCTCTTCCAAGGGGCATTAAAACCGTCTTGTTAAGCTACTGTGACCTCCACGTCTCTTCCAAGGGGCATTAAAATCGTCTTGTTAATCTACTGTGACCTCCACCACTCTTCCAAGGGGCATTGATATTGTCTTTTTATTCCACTGGGACCTCCACGTCTCTTCCAAGGGTCATTGATATTGTCTTTTTATTCCACTGGGACCTCCATCACTCTTCCAAGGGGCATTCATATTGTCTTTTTATTCCACTGGGACCTCCACCACTCTTCCAAGGGGCATTGATGTTGTCTTTTTATTCCACTGGGCCCTCCACCACTCTTCCAAGGGGCATTAATATTGTCTTTTTATTCCACTGGGACCTCCACGTCTCTTCCAAGGGGCATTAAAATCGTCTTGTTAAACCACTCTGAACTCCACGTCTCTTCCAAGGGGCATTAAAACCGTCTTGTTAAGCTGCTGTGACCTCCACGTCTCTTCCAAGTGGCATTAAAACCGTCTTGTTAAACCACTCTGAACTCCACGTCTCCTCCAAGGGTCATTAAAACCATCTTGTTAAGCTACTGTGACCTCCACGTCTCTTCCAAGGGGCATTAAAACCGTCTTGTTAAGCTACTGTGACCTCCACGTCTCTTCCAAGGGGCATTAAAACCGTCTTGTTAAACCACTCTGAACTCCACAGCTCTTCCAAGGGGCATTGAAATGTTGTTTTTAATTACCTCTAACCTCCACGACTCTTCCAACGGGCATTGCATTTCCTCATAATTTTAGTCAGCTTTTGCTTTTCAATGCATAGGCGAACACTATGGGAGACCCACTCCCCAATAATGGGTAGAAGGTTTTTAGTACACTGTAATCCACGTCTGTTTCAAGGGGCATTGCAGTTCCTCATAATTTTTGGAAAGCCTTCCATTCACTGCTTAGGCCAACAGTGTACAGGAGACCCAGCTGCTATAAATGGAAAAAAGGTTTAGTTAAGGTCCTCTGACCTCCATGTCACTTCCAAGGGGCATTGGAGTGCCTCGAAATTTTCGGTAGGAATTGCACTCACTGTATGCCCTATAACTGTGTAGCCGAACCGCTCCTTTTTGTACAGAAACATATCCTACAAGACATGTGTGGTTGTCTGGCCTGATATTGATGTGAATGGTGCCTGTTCCTCCTGCTCTTTCTCCTTTGCCACCACCTCATCCATCATTCATCACCTGAAGCTTTGTTTTAACGGGAGTCATAGAACAGGGATAGTAGCAGGAAAACATCCAGCAATCCTCGGAGGAGGTAGGATATGCGCCAAAACGATGACCTCCTCAGGCCTAGCCGCTACTACATACATGCGCTTGCATTCCAAGGAACAGAGAGCTAAGGAGATGGATGGCCTCATGATCATGATTAATTTACTCATTGTGTAGGAGGCCGACCACTGCTGCTGTCTACCTTCTGAACTTTGTGTTGAAGCCTGATTGACCCAGGACCAGCAATCCTCTATGTCTGGAGGACGTGTTGCATCCCAGTCAGGGCCGGCGTCAGCACCCGGCGCACCCGGGCAAATGCCGGGGCCCTGAGCAGGCAGAGGGGCCCACTGGCGGTCTCGCACCCCGCTGGGCTATGGGCGGAGGAGAGCGGTGTCAGCGCCCGCCTTTCTCCGCCGCTTGCTGAGGGCCCCGGCAGCTGGATACTTACCTCTCCCCGTGCCTCCGCAGATCAGCTGTCTTCCTGCTCTGCGCTCCCTGTGACGTCTCAGGTCAGAGGGCGCGGTGACATCTTTACACCGCGCCCTCCCCTGAGCCGTCACAGGGAGCGCTGAGCGGGAAGACGCCGACAACGCTGGAGTTCGGACCCGAGCAGCGGGCAGCAGGTGAGGAGAAGGGAGGTGAGTATTTGATTTTTTTTTTAATGTATGGAGGCATGGGGCAGTCTAAAGAGAAGGGGGGGGGGGACATCCTGCATGGGGCATTATAAAGAGAGGGGGGGACATCCTGCATGGGGCATTATAAAGAGAGGGGGGGACATCCTGCATGGGGCATTATAAAGAGGGGGGGGGGGACATCCTGCATGGGGCATTATAAAGAGAGGGGGGAACATCCTGCATGGGGCATTATAAAGAGGGGGGGGTGACATCCTGCATGGGGCATTATAAGGTGGGGAACAGCCTGCATGGGGCATTATAAAGGGGGGGGGGCAGCCTGCATAGTGCATTATGTGGGGGGGAACAGCCTGCATGGAGCATTATAAGGGGGGGCAGCCTGTATGGGGCATTATGTGGGGGGTAACAGCCTGCATGGAGCATTAAAAGGGGGGGGCCTCTATGGGGCATTATGTGGGGGGTAACAGCCTGCATGGAGCATTATAAGGGGGGGACAGCCTGTATGGGGCATTATGTGGGGGGTAACAGCCTGCATGCAGCATTATATGGGGGCCAGTATCCTGTATGGAGCGTTATAAGGGGACCGATATCCTGTGTGGAGCGTTATAAGGGGACCGGTATCCTGTATGGAGCGTTATATGGGGGCCAGTATCCTGTATGGAGTTTTATAAGGGGACCAGTATCCTGTATGGAGCGTTATATGGGGGCCAGTATCCTGTGTGGAGCTTTATAAGGGGACCAGTATCCTGTATGGAGCGTTATATGGGGGCCAGTATTCTGTATGGAGCCTTATATGGGGGCCAGTATTCTGTATGGAGCCTTATATGGGGGCCAGTATTCCGTATGGAGCCTTATATGGAGGCCAGTATTCCGTATGGAGCCTTACATGGGGGCCAGTATTCCGTATGGGGCCTTATATGGGGGCCAGTATTCCGTATGGAGCCTTATATGGGGGCCAGTATTCCGTATGGAGCCTTATATGGGGGCCAGTATTCCGTATGGAGCCTTATATGGGGGCCAGTATTCCGTATGGAGCCTTATATGGGGGCCAGTATTCCGTATGGAGCCCAGTATTCCGTATGGAGCTTTATATGGGGGCCAGTATTCAGTATGGGGCCTTATATGGGGGCCAGTCTTCCGTATGGGGCCTTATATGGGGGCCAGTATTCCGTATGGAGCCTTATATGGGGGCCAGTATTCCGTATGGAGCCTTATATGGGGGCCAGTATTCCTTATGGGGCCTTATATGGGGGCCAGTATTCCGTATGGAGCCTTATATGGGGGCCAGTATTCCGTATGGAGCCTTATATGGGGGCCAGTATTCTGTATGGAGCCTTATATGGGGGCCAGTATTCCGCATGGAGCCTTATATGGGGGTCAGTATTCCGCATGAAGCCTTATATGGGGGCCAGTATTCTGTATGGGGCCTTATATGGGGGCCAGTATTCCTTATGGGGCCTTATATGGGGGCCAGTATTCCTTATGGGGCCTTATATGGGGGCCAGTATTCCTTATGGGGCCTTATATGGGGGCCAGTATTCCGTATGGGGCCTTATATGGGGGCCAGTATTCCGTATGAAGCGTTATATGGGGGCCAGTATTCCGTATGGAGCCTTATATGGGGGCCAGTATTCTGTGTGGAGCGATTCACCGGTTTCTGAGCTATTGTGGAATTTACAATAGATATCGCTCATGTAATGTAAGAAGTGAAATCTTTGCATTGTACTATATATATATATATATATATATATATATATATATATTTCTCCGCCGTATCTCTGCATCATGAATCGTGGTATGTGTTAAAGGGGCCCACTGAGACTCTTTCGCCCGGGGCCCAGAGAAACCTGGAGCCGGCCCTGATCCCAGTGTTCAACTGTGTCCCGGCTTCCACAATATTAACCCAGTGTGAAGGCGTCAGTGAGATGGACCATCCCTGGCCACATTCACTTGTCCACGTGTTTGTGGTTAGGCTGTCCTTCCCACTAAATGCACTGGGGAGGGCACAGGTAATGTTTTGGTATGCGCGCTTATGTATAAGGCGCACGGGACAAATAGGGGCAGCTGGGGACGGAGTATGGACACTCGGCCGCCCCCTAGCGGCTGGGGACGGAGTGTGGACACCCGGCCGCCTGGGGACTGAGTATGGATACCAGGCCGCCTCCACAAGCCTAAAAGGCCTAATTTCAAGTGCAAGTAAGCTAGCAGTATGGTATTGCTGCCTGGGGGTGGGTGGGTGGCAGGCTGCACACTTACGCTTGCATTCCAAGAAAACAAAGCAGATGCTAACTTCTATCATCATCATCATGCTCCTCACCTTGGCACTCTCAACTCCCCTGATGGAGAAGCCAAGGCCCACCGGAGGAGTCTGGTTGTCTGGTGGGCTCGTCCAATGCTGCCCTAAAGCAGGCCAGGCTAAGAAAAGTGTGGGGAAGGTTCCCGGGACAAATAGTGGCAGCTGGGGACTGAGTATGGAGACCTCGCCGCCGACGCAGCCATGAGGTAGTGGCCAGCTTCGGCCTCCTCCAAACTAAAAGGCCCCATTTCAAGTGCAAGCTAGTAGTATAGTATTGCAGCCTACGGCTGGGTGGTTGGCTGCATATTTGGGCTAGCATTGCAAGGAATGGGGGAGCTACAATTGAACACTGCCCTGGGACAAGGACTTGACATAGGAGGGCAGCATCTCAACCAAAGGTTTAAGATAAGCTTGCATGTTGGTACTTTTGCTGATACCTGCTAGCAGATTGGTGATAGAAATCTTTTATCCCCCTCTCACTATAGAAAATAGATGTGTCAGGACATTAATACTTTAACCTTACCCCGGGCTATACGACCTGTCTTTACTTGTTTTATCTTCTTGTGTGTTATCTCTATGCATTTTTTTCAATACTGCACAATAAAATATATTTTATGATTTATACAGTAATAAAATTTGATCAGTTTTACATGTGTTTGCTAGTGGTCTTCTTGGATGCTTAGTATCCAAATATAGGTTAGTATATGATATAACCCACTGAATTTTACTATGTAATATTATAGATGGGGAGATGCCATAATATGTCTCCAGCCAACCAGAACGATATATGTCATTTGAATATTTTTTGACTATTTGTTTGTCTTATCCATTTTGCATTTAACGTACTCTCCTGACATTTGACATCGGACTCCTTGACTTCCCCACCACATAGCTTGTTCGTGAGAAGTGACTCAGCGTCACAATCAGACTGCAGGCCATACAGCAACCACAGCACTGATTAGACACCGTTAAAACTACTAACCCCTTAAAGGGAACCTATTAAAAATTGAGAGTCTTCAGTGGTTGATATCATCTATTCAGTTAGCCATTCGAGACTACTCAAGCTTTCGAGATACTCAGGTCTCTTAATCAGGCATAAAGGGAACCTGTCACTCGATATGTGATTCCCATGAGCAGCATGAATCAGAGCCTGGCTACACGATTGCAGACAGCGATATATTTCTCTGAAACAAACAATTTGAAGTAATGATTTCCCATGGTGTTATCTGCTGCGACTGTGACCGAGTACACGTTTCCAAATGCATAGCTCCCAACCGTCCTGGATTCAGCGGGACTGTCCCAATTTGAGGGCTCAGTCCCACATCCCGTCATGTCTCAGCTGTTCTCCCGGTTTCTATACTCACCTCTCCGACGTTTTCATCGCTCCGTAGCTCCTCCTCGAGAGGCAGGCCACTTCTCCCTGCTCAGTGGATAAATTAAATTAGATATTCACTTTCTCTCCCTCCTGTGATAAGGTCTCCCCAGGACTCAAACTCACTCAGTGTAGTTCTCAGGATGGTACGCTACTATGAAGTAGATAGGAGAATTTGTTTATCTTGACCTTGATTGCAGGCAATGAACACAGAAGCAAATTATGCATGTTCATAAAGATATTGTGTATAACAATGTGTTTTTATGGTGCCTGTATACTGAAGTGAAGAAAAATATATTTTTTTGTTCCTATAAAAGTAATAAAAAAAAATAAGCAATTACAAAAAAAAAATTTTGTGAGTCTCCCCACAACCTTAACAATGTAGACAAGGTAAAACACAAAAATTGAGCTTGGTTTAAGTTGGTTATACATGCAGCACATAAATGCATGTTCACACCAGCCATAAATCAGACACAACCTACAAGAAACAAAATGAACATAAACCCAGCTATAACTAAATAAATAAAAACCAAAAGTGCAGCAAAATAACATAGGGGTCTTAGTGATACTGTTTTTAATTAAAAATAGCATAAAAGCCATGTCACCACTGCATGGTGACCACATTCAGGACGGTCCTACACTGTCTAATATTTAAAAACCTTACCATGTGTCAAAGTTGACCTCAGTGTGTGAATAAGGGCAGGCAAAGGACCGGCAAGGTGCTTAACCTGCTGAGCCACAAGTTCTAATGTTGTCACTGGGAGAATTTTGTGTACTTGATCTGTACTGCAGGATCTGACTACTGATAGAAATACACTGCTGTGTACAATGTATGCATTTTTATTTTAGATGGAGAATAAGTGATTTTATCATCCTAAACAATTACTAAAAAATAATGAAAAAGGCATGATAATGAAAAAAATTATTATTTTTAATGCGTTTTTTTTTAAATTGTGAACATCACAAATCAGCAAATAACACGGACATATTTGGTGTCCCTGTAATAATAACGACCCACACAACACAGCGATCAGATTATTTACGGGAATCGGTAAATGACGTAAAAAAATGGTGTGATTAATATTTTTTCTCTATTAAACCCATAAAAAATTTAAGAAAACTGTAATGCTGAGGCTGTGTTCACACACAGCATAAATGCTGCGTTCTTTCTGCAGGTGTCCATCACACAATGCAATAACAATCTTCTCTGATTATTGCGTGTTTTCTGCGTTTCTTTTATGCTTTCCCGCTTATTTGACGTGATTTTGGGGCAGATGTGAAGCAGAGTTTTAAACGCTTTTTAAAATCTCAAATCCCGGAAATCTCATTAGAAGCATTCCTACTGGACAGTTCCTAAGGATGCGTCGAATTTGCTCCAATGAATCCAAATTTGATAGACAAGCTCAGATCTTAAAAAACAGATTCCTTAATTGTGGGTATAATCACAGGACTATCCATCAAGGTTACCGCAGGGCAAAATTTTCTCAGAGAAAGGACTTACTCTACTCTACAAAAGCCAAAAACCAAGATGACTCGGTGAGATTCATTTCCACTTACAATGTCAGAAACAGTGAAATGTGGCAAGCCTTAAAGAAACATTGGTCTGTCCTCCGCATTGATCAAACACTTAAGAAATATCTTCCACCACATCCAGCCATTACATATCGACGGTCAAAAAACCTCAAAGACATCTTGGTCCACAGCCATTTTGAAGCCCCCAACACTGGAGGGATTTTTGGTACCAAGGGCCCTCCCTGGGGCTGTCTCCCATGCAGCTCATGTGTAGCCTGTATCAACATCAAGTCTACCAAGGTTTTCTCTAACTCTGACCACACCAAAGAATTCAAGATCACTCATAACATCAGCTGCACGACCACAGGTGTCATATATTGCTCAAAATGTCCCTGCGGCAAGATGTACATTGGTCTCACCTCAAGAGAACTACCGAGACGTACCAGGGAGAATGTCCTTGATATCAGATCAGCCAAAGAAGTCGACAATCTTGAACATCTCAAAACCCTTCCTCAGCATTTTAAACAGCTCCATGACTGCGACACGTCTGGCCTCTAAGTAAGTGGCATAGATCGGGTCTACCCTGGGTTTAGGGGTGGGAACTGGAAAAGGATTCTGGCGCAAAAAGAGGCAAGGTGGATCACCATCTTAAACACCATAACCCCTCACGGACTTAATGAAACTAATAGTTTTGTCTCTTTCCTCTAATGAGTTTCAGTTATGCCTATGGTATACGTTTATCACTCGTATATGTGTGTGTTCATATTTTAATTATTTAATTGTGTTCTTAACTTCTTGCTGTTCTACTTACTTATGTTGTTTCTTTCCTTATAGTTCTTACGCCCTTGGTCTCTGTTTTGGTTTTTCTGTAGCTCCAGCCGAATTCCTGTTGGGAGGCAATAATATCAAGCCATCAGGCTATTGAATGGCCTACACTGTTTGAATTATTCAATCAACATATTACCCCACCTGGACAGCAATACTTGTTTAAAAATATATATATGTATATATGATACTGAATTGATTGACTGATGCCATTTTCTTTTTCCCTCTCTTTCTTGTCTGTATATGTCAAATTGATTTTAACCTGATCTTCCATATTTTGTTGTACTTATCTTTTTGGATATATTTTGGTCACTGCACTGATTTCACTGGCCACTTTCTTTGTGACACTATTTATAGTTATATTTAGGTTTATTACGATGCTCTGTATCACTGTACATATCTCATTTGTGTCATCATTCACCTTTACTATTTAGCTCTATATTGAGACACTTCACACCTTAACCTCCTATGAGGCCATGTATCACTTTATCTATTTTTTCCCACTTTTTGTTGTTTTTCTATTCAGTACTTTCTTGTTCACATCCTAATTTTCTTGTTAATATTTCTTCTTTTTTCCTTTTCACTTATTACTCATATACCACTAACATACTTACATCATCCTTTATGGCTCTCTGCACTACACTACTGTTTACTTATATCTCTCTCTCCTTCTCCATAGTTTGCCCTGACTTGTCATTCATCTGTTTATCTTCTCTGCGTTCCACTGTTGAACGCACAATCTCTTTCTATGTGATGCGCATCGCGTCGTTTCCTTCTTTGCGTTCCAAGGTGGAACGCATGACCACTTCCTGTATGACGCGGTCCGTGTCATTTCCGGTGCTGCGTCTCACTCTGACACGCAAGCCGGACCTCTGACTTCCCCTGCTGCTCTGTGCCCATGTGGGTCGCAGCTCAGCATAGGGAATTGCTATTTGACATACCACACATGGCGCCATGTTATAGTATTCATATAATACACCTGCATCAGTCAACTTCTGCCCCTGCTATTGGCTGGACTCTTGTTAAATACCTCTCCACTCCCTCTCTCTCTATATCCTCGTTAAAGCCCAGGCGAAACGCGCGTTGGATTCAGGTCGTACGGGTCAGTACAGCTCTGTTATTTGCATCTACTTATATCCTGTCTTATCATACACTCTGCTGCCTCATTGATTGTCTTGCACTGTGAGTCTATTTATTAACACTTTGTATTCTATGTAAACTTCACATGACTAATTGCAGTGCGGATCTTTTATATAATTGCAGCACGTGACTAAATTTGATCCATCTGTGAATACTTTTTGTACTATAGCTGTCAAATCCCGGTGACCTTTGTTTGTGTTGCTCCCCTTCCCTTATTATATCTATGTATTTTCATGGATTTTAATATATTAATAATAAATGGTATATTTTATATATTATCGTCCGGGTGTCATATTATAGGTTTCTTGCTTTTTTAAAATAGTACAGAAAAGCTTTGATTCTGCTCTTAAAAATGTAACAGCGTTTTTTTCTTCATGCATTTTTTTCAGAAGCCTAGCGAAAAAAATACACCAAAACCGTGGAGTTCAGCAGCGTCTTCAGACCACATGTAGCGTAAATGCTGCGTATTTTCTGCTGCTTTTTTGCACAAAAATTCTGCTGTGTTTAACTGTCCAAGCAAAGCGGATGTGATTTCATGAAAACTGCGCCTGCTATTAGAATTCAACAAACAGTATTTTACATTATTTAGAAATTAGTATTTATTAGTGTTGAGCGAGTATGTTCTGTTAACCCTATCACCGAGTATGCTCAGGGCGAGCACCGAGTAGTTACAGCTGCTCGGTGTTATGTTTAAATCACTGTGCATGATTTGCGACTGTTTGACAGCTTTATTACATGTGAGGAATGCAAAAGAAACAATCATTCCTCACATGTATTAAATCTGTCAGTCGCAAATCATGCACGGGCGGGAGTGATTTAAACATATCACCGAGCAGCTGTAAATACTCGGAGCTCGGCCCGAGCATACTCGGCGAAAGGGTTAACAGAACATACTCGCTCAACACTAGTATTTATCTATATGCTTGTCTCTCCAGCTGTTTTTACAGGTGTTCTTCCTTTCCCTTTTCTTTCCTTGCCTTTCCCATTCCTTTTCTTCCTCTTAAATGTTTTATATGCAGGGTATCTTTTATGTGTATCGTAACTCCTTTCCCTTGCCTATCCTGTACATACCAATCTTTTTCATTTTCCTTCTATCCCTTTAATTTTTTCCATAATAAACCATATTTTCCTTCCCCCTTCCCATCCATTATATTGCCTATATCTTTCATACCTTTAAATTTTGCTTTAATTTTGTTCTTGTTTGCTTCTATATTAGTGTATTTATAATATGTCTCCCCTTTTTTTCCTTATTACTGTGTATTTATAATAGGTTTCCCCATTTTTCTTTACCCCATTTATGTAAGAAATCCTTAATAAAAACTACTTTAACAAAAAAGGCGCCCGCTGTGCCCCCAAGGACGCTGATAAACTGTGCGGTTTTGGTGCTTTTTTTTCCTCTAGATGCTTCTATGTGGAGCTTAAAAAAAACGCATGGAAAAAAAGGAGTTACTTTTTTAGGTGCAGAATCAAAGCTTTTCTGTACTATAAAAAGCACATTAAAATCGCATCAAATGAGGGCGGTGGGGAAGATTGTTATTGTGGAGTTTGGTGCGGACACTTGCAGAAAACAAAAAACAGTACTTCTGCAATGTGTGAACACGGCCTTACAGACACAAAAAAGACAGGGCGGCATGGTGGCTCAGTGGTTAGCACTGCAGCCTTGCTGCGTTGGGGTCCTGGGTTCAAATCCCACCAAGGATGACATCTACAAAGAGTTTGTATGTTCTCCCTTCAGGTTCTCCGGTTTCCTCCCGCACTCCAAAGACATACTGATA
The DNA here is from genome assembly GCF_046119375.1 of Phyllobates terribilis. Classification (NCBI taxonomy): domain Eukaryota; kingdom Metazoa; phylum Chordata; class Amphibia; order Anura; family Dendrobatidae; genus Phyllobates; species Phyllobates terribilis. Next base: position 334,176,030 of record NW_027362771.1, read on the forward strand.
GGGAATTTAGATTGTGAGCCCCGATGGGAACAGCGACGATAATGTATGTAAAGTGCTGTGGAATATGTTAGCGCTATATAAAAAATATAGATTAGATGTTATGAACTGTAACTACATAAAGATGAGAAAATTCTGGCAGCTCCAACTGTGAATGAAGGAACAAAAAATAATCCACAACTAGAAATAAGCAGGATGCACAGATGATGTCGTGCTTCCCTGTGTGATCAAAAGTCGCCGGGGACGCAGTATGGTTAGAGATTCACAGCCTCCCGTCCAGCCGCCAGGTAGCACTGACCTGGACCAGAGACCCGGGAATCCATCCGCTCATCTCTAGTCCCAACTGTCCTGGATATAGCGGACAGTCCTGGATTTGGGTCCTCGCCCCTCTGACATCTCCTCCTGCCTGAGGAAGAAGATAATGGTAAATTGGTGTGGCCAAAAATTGCCACACTACACTGAGCGCACCGCATGCTGTTTTTCCAAAGTTGGGAGGTATGTGTTGGATGTCTATCACCTGTTGCACGCAGCACGTGACTTATGTGCCATAGACTGCACTGTAAATTTAGTGTAATCCGCAACACTGCTGTTTCATTTATCACAGCAAGTTCCACAAGTGTTTGTGTCACGTGGCTTTTCATAGTGGCTGTCGTGTGACACGTGACCGGCTGGACCACCAGTCTGTTGTGACTAGTCACCATAGTGTGGTTATCACAGACTGTGCAGTTATTCCCTCAGGTCTGATAGCCTTGAGCGTGGCTGTGATAACCCGCAGCTCTGCGTGGCTCGTCCTCTCACCTCAGCTTTCCGGCGGACATGTCACGCAGCTTATCCCCACTATGGGGTCTATGCAGGCGGACATGTCACGCAGCTTATCCCCACTATGGGGTCTATGCAGGCGGACATGTCACGCAGCTTATCCCCACTATGGGGTCTATGCAGGCGGACAGGCTGTGCCCGGAGGCGGGAAACACAGGAGCCGTCAGCTGTGAGCGCCGGCATGTGGCTGCGTCCTGCCTCCCACAGCCAGCTCAGCCTCCACGCCACGTGACCAGACCCGTGACATAAACACCCAGGAACACAACAGTGACCGGCAATACAGCTGACAACTCTCGCCCATAGCTGATAATGGCGCATGAGCGGCATACTGTCACACTGTTGTAGAAGACCCCACACAGAAACAGTGACACTAGTGGCGTGGGCCCTTCCCGTGTAAACTGTACACTAGCTCCTCCCACGCTGGTCCGGTCACATGGGCGTGACGTGCTCGGAGGTCCTGCAGCCCACTAGCTGTTAGTATGAGCGGAGGCCAATGGCTGCCGTCCCTCAGCCCCTCCGCAGCCGCCTGCTCGCCGTGTCCGCTGCTCTGCTCTGAGGCTTCTCCCGGCGCCTCCTCCTGTCACCGCCGTCATGTTGGAGTCTGTGGTGGCAGATCTGCTGAACAGGTTCCTGGGGGATTACGTGGAGAATCTCGACAGGTCCCAGTTAAAGCTGGGGATCTGGGGGGGTAAGAGTCAGCTGTGCTGTGTGTCCTGCTGGATGTGGATGAGGCCATGTGTAAGGTGCTGTGGAGCACAGGACTGTGGGCTCAGCTGTGGGGAAATGCGTGACAACGTCTCATCAGACCCCAGGGCTGAATGGCAGGTCCTGCCCCGCACTCCTGGGGTACATCTCTATGGGGGATGTGTGACTGTCTCCCCTCAGGACATAGTTCACACTGATGTGTTTTCTGTGGGTACATGGAGCAGGTGGCAGCTGGAGGTCCCTCAGATCAGGGCCACCAATGTGTGAGTCACAGCAGCGCTTCTCCATAGGGATCAGTGGGGACTACTACCAGGGCGCTGGTCTGACTCACGAAGTCATCTATATGTTCCCACAAAAAAAAAACGTGCAATACAGACGAAAACACTGTTGGTTCCATTGCAAAGATTAGATAGAAAATGTATTGTCTTTTATATTTTTTTAACTCTTCATGGGCATGTCTCAGCTGATTCTTGCTGCCGTAACTATGGGCCATATGAATCGGCTCTGGCAGCGTTATTGCTTCTGGAAATGCTGCGTTCACACCTTGCACCTGCATGGCGTGGTTTTGTTTTTTGTGTAATCACAAAAAACGTTGCGGTTCTAGTGTGAATGCAGCCTTAGAAGCTAGCCAGGGACTATACATCTGAGATGACGGGTCCGGGGCAGGTCCCCAGCAGCTTTTCCCCGCCTCGCTCCCCATTACTGACAGATTTCCCCCTGTACACAGATATAGGGAAAAATCTTCGGTTAGGATCCCTGCCGGCGAATGTGTGAGAAGTCATCCACGTTTCATACTGAAAACTCAAAACAGTATTTTTCTCATTTTCATCTGTGTGCCGTCCATGTGTTACATCAGTGTGTGATCCGTTTTCATACAGCTACACTAAAAAACGTACATGATCAAATACAGTGTCTTAGGTTTCTAATAGAAATGTATCCGTAATAAAAATCAGATGCCACTGCGATGTCCTGGTGGGATCCGATTATTGTTTCTTTTCCTGCAATCATATGCTTGAAAGGGTGAGTTTCATTCAAGACTTGGAAGAAAGTAGTGCACGCTGTGTTTTTTTTTTTTTTTTTATCCTGGACAATAAGACTGAGAAAAAAAAAAAATTTTCATCTGAACAGCCCTATTGAATAACATGGATCAGTGTGTTGTCCAATCAAAAATTGGACAGCATAGGTCCGATTTATTAGCTTACCTGCATGAGCCCTTCAGGCTACATTCCCTCGATGAGTTTTTGGTGAGTTTTTGACTCTGCCTATTTTTGAAAAAATGCAAGTAACCTATTGTACTTAAAGGGAACCTACCATGTCCTTTGTAGTATCTAATCTGCCCCCATTGCGTTGTTAGTGATGCAATGTGCATAATTTCATCATAGGGGTGTAATTCATCACATTCAATCAGGTTGTCACCGCCCACGCCTTTTGAATTCTGTTCCTGGGCATACGCTGACGTCACTTGTATCGGAGTTTAAATCCCGTGCTTGCGCGGTGCGTATATCTACTTGCGCGGTGCGTATATTGGCCAGCCGCGCTTGCGCGGTGTATATACCGGCCAGCCGCGCTTGCGCGGTGCATATACCGGCCAGCCGCGCTTGCGCGGTGCGTATACCGGCCAGCCGCCCCTGCGCGGTGCGTATACCGGCCAGCCGCCCTTGCGCGGTGCGTATACCGGCCAGCCGCCCTTGTGCAGTGTCGAGCAACTCTGGCCACACACAGTGAAGCTGGGAACTACACACCGCTTCACTACGCGCGTGCGGGAGCCGCTTCTCACAGCGCATGCGCGGCTCCCAGATCGACAATGTGCAATCTTGGCTGGCCGATATACGCTCTGCGCAAGCGTGGGATTTAAAATCCGATTCTAGTGACGTCAGCGCAAACTCGGGAATGAAAAAAGCGTGTTAGTGGTGCACATTGCATCACACAGGACATGACCGGTTCCCTGAAATGGGGACAGAAAATCTGTAACATCAAAAGCTCATCATGGGAATGTAGCCGAGGAGTAGGGTGAGATGAAGCCACCAAGGACCTGCCTACGACTAGTCATCAGAGATGCCATCTTTTCAAAGTATGTTTTACCTGTAAATGCTGCAGTGTTTCGTAGTAATACCCTGGCTGAAATGATGGAGCCAGTGTCTCAGTGGACTGGGCAGCATGAATCTGCAGAGGGTGATGTTTTTCAGTGGTGGAAAACAAGCAATACAGCCTACACTAGGAACACTCTTTTTTCTGGAAAAAAAGGTGTTTTTTATTTTATTTTTTTATACACGTCTGACTAACTAGTAAAGGCATAGCCAACTAGTTTTCAGAAGTTGAATCAGTCTCCAGGCAAATCTCATGTAAAATCATGTGATAACTTGTTCATTGATGTACATAGTATTGCTCTGCCTTTTATTTTGTGTTTGTGCTATTTTGATTGTTGAGGTGCAGATAGCCAGAGGACCTGTCACCAGGCCAAAGGTACCTGGTGTTTTTTCCTCTTATTTTATCCCCACTGCTCCATAATTGATGCTTTTTTTTGTTTTTTTTTTTGTTTTTTTTTGCATTTCCTGAGATATGAGCCTTTTTTATTTGGTGCAAATTTCTATGATCTTTACAAGGGGGGTGGTGCTCGCTGGTTAATTACGCTGAGCAAAGACACGCCCTTAGAGAATCCTGTCAGTCACGCCCCTTTGGTAATGGCCTTAAAAATTAGCCCTAAATTAAAGGCCCATATTTCTGTACAATGGATTTAAAAAAATGGAATAGTTAAGGGAGTAGCAGGAATAAGATAAGAGCAAAAACTGGGTATGTGCATACGACGTCTTTTAAACTCAGGAGAACCCGCCGAGTTTTCCAAGAGGAAGATGCTTAAGGATATGGCGTTAGTTGTTTCCTAAGTACTTGCTTAATTGTTTTTGACCCTCAACTTTTTTTTTTTTAGCGCCTCTCCACTGTTTTTGGGGCGACAATTTTTACTTGTGTTTTCCAGTCATTTTTTTTCCTCCATTTAACAATGAAGAAACCACTATGAAAGCTCTCGAAAAGACATTTGGGCATCTTACCCGCATCTTTTGATCATTCCCATAAAGTATTGACCGTCTTCTGAGTGAACGACGCCTGAAGACTGGTCAGGTCGCTTCTTTTAGCTGCTTGGTGTATTAACCCGAAGAGGTTAAAAGATTCTCCAAAGCCTAAACATATGAACAGTAAAGGTATGATCACAAGTGGTGTGTTGTTGTGCTTTTTTTTTTTTTTTACTGCAGCCAAAACCTTCACTTCTGGCAGTAAAAATACAGCTATATGCAACATTTTTTTGCTGTGTTTTTCAGGCGGATTACATTTATTTATTTATTTATTATTATAGCGCCATTTATTCCATGGCGCTTTACATGTGATAGGGATATACATAGCAAAAACATTTACATAATCTTAACAAAACGAGTCAGTGACTGGTACAGGAGGAGCGAGGACCCTGCCCACGAGGGCTCACAGTCTACAAGGGATGGGTGAGGATACAGTAGGTGGGGGTAGAGGAGGTCATGCAGTAATGTGGTGGAGAGGTGGTTACTGCAGGTTGTAGGCTTGTCGGAAGAGGTAGGTCTTCAGATTTCTTTTGAAGGCTTCCATGGTAGGCGAGAGTAGGTAGATGTGTTGGGGTAGAGAGTTCCAGAGTAGGGGGGATGCACCGGAGAAATTTTGTATGCGATTGTGGGGAGGGGAGTAGAGAAGGAGATCTTGTGAGGATCGGAGGTTGCGTGTAGGTAAATACCGGGAGACTAGGTCACAGATGTATGGAGGAGACAGGTTGTGCATGGCTTTGTATGCCATGGTTACGGTTTTGAACTGGAGTCTCTGGGCAATGGGGAGCCAGTGAAGGGATTGACAGAGGGGAGAGGCCGGGGAATAGCAGGGGGACAGGTGGATTAGTCGAGCAGCAGAGTTTAGGATAGATTGGAGGGGCGCAAAAGTGTTGTAAGGGAGGCCACAGTTCAGGAGGTTGCAGTAGTCAAGGCGGGAGATGATGAGGGCATGCACTAGTGTTTTTGCAGAGTCTTTGCTGAGGAATGCACGGATCCAGGAGATGTTTTTGAGTTGGAGTCGGCAGGAAGTGGAAAGGGCTTGGATATGTGGTTTGAAGGAGAGATCAGAGTCCAGGGCGAGCTTGTGGGACTTGGGAGAGTGAACAGCCGTTGACGTTGATGGATAGGTCAGATGGGGGATATGAATGAGAGGGTGGAAAGATGATGAACTCTGTTTTATCCATGTTGAGTTTTAGAAATCTGGCAGAGAAGAAGGATGAAATGGCGGACAGACATTGTGGGATTTTGGTTAGTAGGGAGGAGATATCGGGTCCAGAGAGGTAGATCTGTGTGTCATCAGCATAGAGGTGATACTGAAAGCCGTGAGACTCTATGAGCTGTCCCAGGCCAAAGGTGTAGATGGAGAAGAGCAGAGGTTCTAGAACTGAACCTTGTGGGACACCGACAGATAGGGGGCGAGATGAGGAGATGAGGAGGTGGTGCGTGAGCGGGAAATGCTGAATGTCCTGTCTGTTAAGTATGAGGAGATTCAAGATAGGGCCAAGTCCGTGATGCCAAGAGATGAGAGAATCTGTAGTAAGAGGGAATGGTCCACTGTGTCGAAGGCAGATGACAGGTCCAGAAGGAGGAGGATGGAGTAGTGTCGCTTGGATTTGGTTAGTAGGTCGTTGGTGACTTTGGTCAGGGCTGTTTCAGTCGAGTGATGCGGTCGGAAGCCAGATTGTAGGCGGTCGAAGAGGGAACAGGTGGAGAGGTGGGTGGACAGTTCAAGGTGGACATGTTGTTCTAGTAGTTTTGAGGCTAAGGGGAGAAGTGATATGGGGCGCTAGCTAGTCAGAGAGGATGGGTCAAGGGAGGGCTTTTTGACGATGGATGTGATTGCGGCATGTTTGAAACATGAGGGGAAGACACCGGTTGTTAGTGACAGGTTGAAGAGGTGGGTTAGGGTTGGGATGAAGACTATGGTAAGGTTAGGGATGAGGTAGGATGGGATTGGGTGAGGTGTGATTTGGAGAGTAAAGAGGAGACTTGACCTTCTGTAATGGTGGAAAAGTGGGGTTTGGAGGAGGAAGGTTGAGTAGATATGAGGAGGGGTTGTGCGGACTTTAGGCAAAAGCTTTGTCTGATGGTGTCAATCTTCTGCTTAAAGAATGAGGCAAAGTCTTCGGCTGAGATGAGAGAAGAGGGAGGAGGTGCTGGGGGACGAAGGAGAGAATTGAAAGTGTTAAATAGCTGTTAAGGGTTGCGAGACAGGGAGGATATGAGAGATGAGAAGTTGGTTTGTTTTGCTGTAGTGAGTGCGGACTTGAAAATAGTGAGGGATTGTTTGAATGCGATGAAGTGCTCTATGGAGTGAGACCTTTTCCATCTCCGCTCCGCAACCCTGGAGGCCCATCGCCATCAGAAGGTAAGTATATGTATGTTTTTTTTTTTTAATTTTAATTTATTTTTTTTACAGGTTCTACGGTACCCGGGTCTGGAGGAGAGTCTTCTCTTCTCCAGACCCAGGTACCATCCGCTCATTGAAACGCATAATATCCACATGTGTACATGTAGACATGCGTCTCTTATGCGGTCCAATGCAAGTCAACGGCGGCGTTTTTGCCGCCATTCCGCTCAATTAATGGTTGTGCTGCGTTTTTTTCCACAATGATAATCCGCAGTGGAAATTTCCGCAGCATGTGCACAGCACATGCGGATTATCATTGGGAAACATGTCAGACAACTTAACAAGCGTTTTTAATGCATTTCCGCGGCAGAAATGCATTAAATCCGCATTGTGGGCACATAGCCTTATTGTTCCACTCCTGGTTTTGGCTTATAAATACTGAGCGTGCGAACGTTCCCTCAAGACCAGTTTCACATGTCAGTTTTTGGTGCCTGTGCTATCCAAATGTTTGTCCACAAAAAAAGTGAGGTGTCCTACTTTGATCCCTGTTGTGGATAAACTTTACCAATGCGAGTCACTGGCCCTGTTGAAAAAGTGGATAGCACACAGATGTCATTTGTGTGCTGTGTGTATTTTAATGTTCATTGGGTAGGAAAGGCTAAGAAATGTTTTCTCTTCACTCGAGAAAAACAGATCCAGTGTACTGGATTCAGACACACGTGAATCCTGCAAACTGAAAAAAAACACACAGAGCATGTTACCCATATGAGAAAAATGATGTATGACAGCGGCCTAAGGCTATGTGCACATGGCTTTTAAACTCTGGTGAACCCGCCAAGTTTTGTAGGCAGAAGACACTTCAAGGAAATGCTGGCAATGTCTTCCTGAAGCCTCTTTTGTTAGCTTCTTTCTGGCCACTATTTGTAGCGGCTTTGCTACAATTATTTTCTTTTTTTACGTGTATGTATAAAATGGTGAACGATTTTCAAGCCCAATATGCCTGAAGAGAATAATCAAGTTTATTTCTTTTTAATCTCTGTGTCTTTGGAAACCTGAAGCAGTTAAAGGGTTTGTTCACTACATTTTATTACGCCCCAATGTATTCTCCCGGGCACCCTAAGTGGTTTTGTAATTACCTCCCTATGCTGTTTCTGCCTGTGAGCGGCGCTATCACTGGCCGCTCACAGGCATCACGTGACCCCCGGCTGCAGCCGGCTCTGACATCCGCTGACGTCACGACAAATCCAGGCTGCAGCCGGGGGTCTCTCTCTTTCGCGTTCCACGGTGGCTGCTGGGTTGTAGGTGGGGTTATCCTGCACGTCATACCCAGCATCCACCGCACGCTCTGCCTCTCCCCATTCATTGGGAAAGCGCGCGGTGGATGCTGGGTGTAATGCGGGGGGGTAACCTCGTCCACAGTCCAGCATCCACCGCGGGGACCACGTCACTGATGTCATGCCTCACTTGATGTGACATGAGTGGCGGGTTACGTGATGCCTGTGAGCGGCCTGCGGTAGCACTGCTCACAGGCAGTATCTGCAGCACAAGGAAATTACAAAATCCCTCAGGGTCCGCGGGGGAATACATTGGGGAAAGGAGCGGGGGGGGGGGTAATACAAGGTTGTTCACAACTTCTTTAAATGAAGTACAAAAGACTGAGCATAATGCACTGCAAGTTGTTTTTACATTGCAATGCATATGTTCACCTAAAAAAGATGTCCTGTGTGCATACCATTAGACTGAATTCAGATGTCCTTGAAATGTGGTCCAAGTGTGAGCCACGATTTCTGATGTAACCCATTTATCTACTGACCAGAACTCCATATCCTCATACGCCTATACGAGGCTTTTGAATTTGTGTTATAAGACAAATGGTCCGTACTCAGACTGATACATGAAAGTCTGAAATTGGCATACCTTACCCCATTACGCTCCAGCGTTGCCTCTGCTTTTGCCTCATGCCCTTTGTTGACTTAGCTGTCGAGTTGATGTCCCGACTATAGCACATGATCAATCATTGGGCTCAGTGACACTTTTTACCCTATCCTTTTAATTTGTAGCTTATGGTTGGTGTTAACAGGTGTTTCTCTAATATATTCTGTTTTTCAGTTTTTGTTTTTTTAAATTAAGGGTCTTAACTAGTGATGCTCGAATGTGCTGCGGCTGCATGATTTGCGGCTGTTTGAAAATTGCAGCATTAATTACACTTATGAATACAGTCTAATATCTCCAAGACAATATTGAGGAAATCATGAAATATAGAAAAACACTGACCTAAGGGGATCTATTCCTTCAGTAGCCTTTTATTGGGAAATAGCTGTTATGTAAATCCCCAATATATTTTTATAGGGTCACCACAGGTAAAACCTGCTCTTTAAATAAGCCTTCCTATCCAGATGCATTACGGATAATCTTGTAATAAGTGTTCTGTATCTTTTGGCTTAGCTGCTCTCCCCAGTTTACTGCCTGTCTGCTCTGGGGGACTCTGGTCTGAACCTGGCTTTTCCCAATTAATAGCTAACAGGATATTAATAAAGTGTCCTTATAGAACTGAACAGTGACTATCCTGACAAGAGTTATAATTCTTACAGCTTAGCAGGAACTTAATCTGGTTTAAATACTTTTATATAAAAAGATTGCATCCTAGAAGTTTGTATCCAAAGTACATTTGTGAGATGCTACTAGCTGCGATCACTACTGTTTGGCTAATTATAACTAAGATGTTTTTATCTGCAGTGTCATCCTTGTGCCATCTGTGTGTCCATATTTTACATACTTGTGGCATCCATATTTATACATCAACATTTTTAAATGTACATGAACAAATGCAGTTTCCTAGGTTAATAATGGCAACATATCTGTAAAAGTAGATGCAATACGGATGAATGGGATCCTATTTTTTTTTTTTTTTTTGCACACCCATTGACTTGAATGGACATGTCTCATCCAGTATACACTACAGAATAGCTCATGCTGCTCTCATCTGAACAGCCCAATTAAATTACATTGGTCAATATGTGATCCTATTTTTATTCGGAAAATACAAATCTGTAAAATATGCTCGTCTGAACGAACATTTACACATGGCCGCTTTTGCTAGACTGCAATGGTGGCTGGTGTTGTAGACATTGAGCAGTAAACAATAAGATTAAAAATCACTCCGTTATTGAAAACTGAGAGTACATTTAATAGCAAATAAATTGCAAAGTTGCTTGTTTTTACAAGCACTTTAAAGAATTATTCACATGTCCTTTTACTGTTAATTTTTTTTTTTGTAAACCAGCCTTTGGAAAAATTATCCCCTAACTATTTGATAGGGGATAACTAGATGTTTCCTGGTGTCTGACTACTGGGATACCTATCAATCATGAGAATGGGGCTCTGGATACCTGGGAACAGTCTCTATCTTGAATGGAGATGAGGTGTGTGTATGCTTCAGCTCTGCTCCACTCTATCGATGGGATTCCTAGAGAAAGTTGAGTGATGTACTCTGCTTTTTCTGGCAGTTCCATTGACGATAAATGAAGTGAAGGCTGAGTATGCGCACCTATGCTCCATTCAAGAGTCACATTCATGGGTTTGCTTGAGGTCCTAGTGTGGTCAGACCCCCAGCAATCAGTGAGTTTTCCTCTTTACTACAGCATACCCCTCTAAAAGAAAAACCTGTGCCGGAGAATATCTAACATTTCCTAATAGTAGGAAAAAACAATCTGTTAGTTCAAAAGGGTAAATAAGACGTAACAAAAACATAGAAATATTTTTCATCTGCTAATTCGCCGACTTCTGTATCATCAATACTTTATCATGATTTTGGTAGTCATGAAACACCACAAATAAACATTATGAAGGACTATATCAGATGTCCATATATTGTGCACTTATCAGCAGGACTGTCCTAATGTCCACAGTTTTTTTCACTGTCCTTTTGTCTCTGTTATGCATGTACGTAAAGTTAAGTAAAAAAAAAAAAAAAAAAAATCTCATTCTGGTTTAGGCACAAAAAAAACGCTGAAAACTTGAAACCTGTGTTTTTGGTGAGTTTTTTTTCAGCTTTTTTTTTCTCCACCCATTACTTCCAATGGGTGAAAAAATGCTGAAAGTGACATGCTCTGTTCTGCAAAAAACATGCAAAGAACAAAATCCTGAGCAACAAAAAAAATGTGTGCATGAGATTTCTGGAATCTCATAGACTTTGCTGGTACTGCAAAACGCAGCTGAAAATTTGCATAAAAAAATGCTTCAAAAACCATGACGTGTGAACATAGCCTTACAGTTTCAGCAAAGTGAATGGGATTAAAGCTGCTTGCCCACTATGCGTTTTTCAAGCGTTTTTGCCGTGGAATTTCCGCAGCGAAAACGCTTAAACGCTTGGTAACACGTGCCCCATGGTCCCCAATGATAATCCGCATGTGCTGTGCACATGCTGCGGAAATTTCCGCTGCGGATTATCATTGCGGAAAAATGCGCAGCATGTCCATTAATTTTGCGGGCACGCAGCGTAATTGCCGCCATTGACTTGCATTGAAACGCATAATATCTGTGTCAGCACATGTGCACAAGCGGATATTATGCTATTCTATGTGCGGATGGTACCCGGGATTAGAGAAGAGGAGACTCTCATCCAGACCCGGGTACCATAGAACCTATTAAAAAAGAATACAAATGGTAAAAAATAAAGATTATACTTCTCTTCCGATGGCCCCCGGTATTTTCTCCGCTCCGTCTGGTCTGTTGCATGGGTCGCGGTGGTGTGAAAGGAACTGCCATGACGTCATTTAGTCATGTGACAGGTCACGCGACCGCTGACATCAGCGTGACCTGTCACATGACTAAATGACCACCGCGACCCATACAACAGACCTGACACATCGCTGAGGAGACTGGGGGTATTCAGAAGGTAAGTATAATCTTTATTTTTTATTTTTTACCATTCTTATTCTTTTTTTTTTTTAACTACAACTTGGTCACACTATATAAATCCATGCCGTTTGCATGGATTTATATAGTGTGACCAAGTTGTCAAGCACTTTTCCAAGTGATGCTAAAATCGCTTGGAAAGTGCTTGATAACCCGCATGCAAAAACGCTTGACAAACGCTTCTACCTGGCAGGAAAAACGCATGTAAAATCCGCATGCGTTTTTCCTGCCAGGGAGAAGCGGAAAAAATCTGCAGCATTTCTGCATCATGGGCGCTTAACCTTATAGAAATCTCATGCACACTGTGCTTTTTATATACTCGATGTAAACTGACCTTCGGTGCCTGTTTCAAATCTGCAACATATGTCAGTTTCTCTTGTGAGTACACTGAGTTTTCTGTGCAGGTTTTCCCCATAGACTCGCTTTAGATGCGGAAAATCCGCAGGTAAAAAACACGTGTATTGTGTTTGTGGCGAAAACGCATAAAAAATGCATGTAATCCGCACATGAGTGTATTTATAAAGTTTTGTTAAAACCAAGAACCAGGAAGTATCAAAAACTAAACAAGTTTATATAACCCCTTCACCACTTTAGTTTTTTGCGTTTTTACTTTTTGTTCCCCTTCTTTCCAGAGCCATAACTTTTTTTTATTTTTCCAGCAATATGGCCGTATGAGGACTTGTTTTTTGCGTTACAAGTTGTTCTTTTGAAAGACATTACCATATAGTGTACTGGAAATTGCAAAAAAAAGTGCAATTCCACAATTGTTTTTTTTTTTTTTTTTTTTTTTTTTTTACCATGTCCACTAAATGCTAAAATTGACCTGCCATTATGATTCTCCAGGTCATTACAAGTTCGTAGATACCAAACATGTATAGATCATTTTTTATTTATGAGGTGAAAAAAAAATCCAAAGCTTTTTTTTTTTTTCTTTTTTAACTTTTTATCTGCTTCAATAGTCTCCATAGGAGACTATTGAAGCTGCAATCTTCTGATCGCTTGTATTGCACATACCAGGGCTTCAAGAGGTTGTCCACTACTGATTGATGGGCTGTGGACAGGGTTTCGCTGCATGTCACAGCCCAGCATCCACCGCGCGCTTTACCAATGAATGCCCACCGTTTAAATCCATTGGGGCATTCTCCATAGTAGTAGACAACCCTGCTATGTGTAACAAAAAAAAGCGCTGCTCACAGCAGTTCGGCAGTGACAACCACAGGGTTCTCCTGCAGACCCCGAGTTTTCATGCCGACCCATCGGCACCCCGCGATCATGTCAAGGGAGTGCCGATAGGCGGAACTAATTACGCACTTACGGTGCAATCATATCAAAATGCCACTGTCAGAGATTACCAAAACAGAATAAAAACCCGTTTAAAAATTGGCTGCGCTGCTGGAAAGACTGGAAAGAAGTCTTTTGCTATGGCATTCTTTAATGTCCACTATCCATTTCAATGCTGTACTGGCATTTTTTTATCAACTTTAAAAAAAAAAAAAAACCTTGATAAAAATGCCAGTACGGCATTAAAATGCGTAGTAGAAATGAAAGAGCCTTTTAATGAATATTGTAGCAAGAGACTTCTTTCCAGCAGCACAGCCAATTTTTAAACTGTTTTTTATTCTATTTTGGAAACTTCTCTCTGGTGGATCCGTCGCCCAGCCATGGGGCAGCGGCAGCTGGCTATCTAAACCTTTATAGTGGTTGTGTGTTCCCACAAACCACCCAAGGTGAGCAAACCTATTGTTTTTACTGTCCCCTATATTAGGGTTTTATCCTATTGTGCGCTTCTCTCTTCACAGTTACTGTTTATTCAACTGTCAGAGATTGACATCAGCATTTAACATATTATCAGCCGCGGGTGGATCGCGATACCATCCGCGGCTGTCAGGGGCGCATGTCAGCTGATGAAATCAGCTGTCATGTGCCTGAAAAGGTGCGGGCTCATCACTAAAGCCTGCACTAAAAAGGGGGAGGTGACCTGTGACATAAAGGGGTTAAAGCTTAAGACATCGAAAAGACAAAAAAGCAGTGTCAAAAACATGATAAAAATGCATGTTAAACAAATGCACACAAAAATGAAATGCAATGAAAAACCACAAGTAACCTAAGGCTATGTGCCCACGTTGCATTTATGCAGCAGAAAATTTCTGCTGCATAAATGCAAGTCCTCTCCCGGAAAAACGCATGCGGAATTCCGCGCGCGTTTATCACGCGTTTTCCACATGCGGAATTGCCTTGCGTTTTTTATGCATTGGACAAAGGCAATTCCGCTTGCGGAAACGCAAAATTAAATGACATGCTGCGGATTTTTGAACGCGGCATAAACGCTGCGGAAAAATCCGCAGCATGTGCATAGAAGTTGCGGAATCCCATTGGGGACCATGGGGTGCGGATATACATGCGTTTTTCAAGCGTTTACGCTGCGGAAATTCCACAGCATATACGCTTGAAAAATGCTACGTGGGCACACAGCCTAATAGGTGCAGAAATTCGACAGCGTCAAATACTCACAAATAGCTCATCGTGGGAACGTAGCCTTAGGGTATGTTCAGACGTGGCGTAATTGCAGTGTTTTTGCTGTGTATTTTATACACTGCGTTTGATGTTTAAAATATGCAGCGTTTTACAGTACCTTTTAATAATTGCAAAGGATCTGTAAAAAAAAAAAAAAGAGAGACTGGTGTCTGTATTTTTTTTTTAATGCATCCTATTAGTTTATTGGGTTAATAATTGGATCTGTAAAGTTGATCAGACTGGGTTGATGCTGCTCTTGTCTAAAAACGTTCACGTGAACTACCCCACTGACTTGCATTGGTCCATGTGCTATATATAAACTATCAGTTTTGCATATGGACAGTCCATAAAATTATAAGAGTATGAATACATGACATCATTTAGATGCTGACGAACCCACCAAGTTTTTCAAGGATACGCCGGCGGTCTTTTGCGTCTTCTCTGGCGCTATTTTCACTATTTAATTTATTTATATGTAAGTATAAAATTAATGACTGGCTTGAAGACTAGTCGGATCCCTTCTTTTAACCGTATTGCGGCTTTGGAAGCTTGAAGACATTAAAAGAAGCTCAAAAGACGGAGTGTATGCATAGCAGGTCGTTTTCACACTGCAGTGCTTACGTTCATTCTTTTTTACCACTTACGGTATTTAGTGCTTTTTCAGGTGGTTTACAGAGTGTATATGCCTGAAAAAGACATTGTGTGCATATACCCTAATGCATTTGTTTGAAAGAGCCCTCCAGCTACCAGGCAACAAAACCTCTCAGTATGTGGGCCTGTAGATAAAGGAGTTGTTGTGCAATTTCTTTTAATCAGTGAAGTATGAGAGGCAGACATGTGCAAAATGTCAAAGGTGCTGGGAGATGTGCCATAGAGATATGTTATTGTTTATTGTGGTTTCCTGTACTAAAAACTCCCTCAATATGAGTTGTTGTGATACAGAACCATCTGACTGAAGCTGGAGGAAACAAACACATTTTTAGTGTCTGTCCCAGCTAACAAGCTCATAATTGTTACATAGTTTCTTATTGGAATTCTGGGACATTCGCAGAAGCCACTGAATGGTAAAGTTTGTTGTCTCACTGGTAACCCTATTTACAATCTGCATGTTATCACTTACTACACGCATGTTATTATTCATAACATATGTCGTGTGGATGGGAGAAATTCATCCAATCTGTTGTTCAATGTGTGAACTTTCTCCATGTGTTATCAAGGCTGTGTACATAAATTATAGTTATTCCCTTCTGAGAGGTTTATGGCATATCCACAGGATAGTAGAAAGATTCTTCACTGGTATTTGGGCTTCAGTGTGGATATTAAGTCTTCAGCGTGTCACATTATTCAGAATATTTTCAAAAGGAAATTGACCTTTTATATTGCAGGACCCTGAGTTCTGTATCAAAGTCTGCATGAATTTTGAAACAGATTTTGAAACAAAAAGTAAGTCAGTTTACTGGCCAATTGTGTTCACTATCTGAAATAATTCCCTGGCTGGAATGTGTCAGAATAGCACTTGAAGCTGTTACAATCAAAAGGGAATCCAATGTCCAACTAGGGAAATTGTATATTAAATTTGTATCTTTTAGGGCTCGCTCACACTGCCTTATAAATCGGACGAGTACAATGCAAGAAAACCTCGCATTGCACTCTGACCAATGTTAATAAATAAGTCAGTGCTCATCTGTGAGTTTTTTTTTCTCAGCTCGGATTCAACTGAGAAAAAAAAATCGCAATTAGATGCAAGAATCAGATGGCGTGAATGGGTGCGTGAAAAAAAATTGCATGGCACACGGACTATGCGTGTGCCATCCGTTTGTTTTTTTTTATGCACGCATCTCAAAGGAAACCCAATATTTCATCGGCCAAGTAAATTCACAGCCCGAACTGTCAGAATAGAATAAATATATACATAGAATAGAGAGAAATATGTCAGTGAGATATATAATCAGTGGTTTGCATGCGTAGTTTACTGTACATGTGTTTAGCAAATAAATTAGTTAAAAAATGACATGAGTCCCCCTTATTTTTAACAACCAGCTAAGGGAAAGCCAACAGCTGTGAGATGTTCTTATTAGTCTGAGAAGGGGCCAATAACCATGGACCTTCCTAGCCTATTAATATCAGCCCCCAGCTGTCTACTTGGCCTCTACTGGTTATTAAAAAGGGGGGACCCTAAAAAATAAGACTTGGTGTCCCCCCTATTTTTAATAACCAGCAAAGGCTAAACAGACAGCTGTGGGCTGATATTAATAGGCTGGGAAGGGCTATTGATATTGTACCCTTCCCAGCCTGATAGGAGCAGTCCTCAGTTACCCCATAAATGGTCCATCCATTAGATGCGATAATACCTGCGCTTAGCCTTGGC
This sequence comes from Phyllobates terribilis, assembly GCF_046119375.1. Lineage (NCBI taxonomy): Eukaryota > Metazoa > Chordata > Amphibia > Anura > Dendrobatidae > Phyllobates > Phyllobates terribilis. The sequence goes on from NW_027362771.1 coordinate 334,192,765, forward strand.
TCTTCCCTATTGCCCTGGTGCGTTGGCAATCGGGGTAATGGTTTTGGGGTTGTCAGTTGCGTAATGTCTGCTCACATCAAGCCTAGCGGTTAGTAATGGAGAGGTGTCTATCAGACACCCCATTACTAACCCCGTAGTCAAAAGAAAGAAACACACACACGAAAGTCCTTTATTTGTAAAAGCACTCCCAGACAATTGCCCTCTTTTACCCATTCATTACCATAAAAAATCCACACGGTCCACCAAAGTCCATATGGAGGTCTGACAGTAAGGTTAGGTAAGGTAAGTTCAGCGGCTGTGAACTGCGAAAACTTTACTGACGTCACCGCTCATCACAGCAGCCGGGTTCTTGTGCTACGCAGCGTTAGAACCGGCAGTGGCTGCAGCTCTAATCTATGGAGCTGCGTTCTTTGAATGGGGCTCCATAGACTGGACGAAGAAGATTGCGATCATCGTGGGACCTTCATATGGACTTCATATGGACTTTGGCGGACCCTGTGGATTATTTTTTTATGGTAATAAATAGGTAAAAGAGGGTAATTGTCAGGTTTTCTTTCTTTTAACTACGAGCTTAGTAATGGGGGTGTCTGATAAACACCTCTCCATTGCTATTCCTTGGGCTTGATGTCAGCTGACATTACACAGCTGGTTATTTAAAAATAAAAGGATCCCACACCATTTTTTTAATTATTTTATTTATTCCTAAAAAGCTGCAGTTTATCTATCTCTGTATATAAGATTGCTTTATTAGTTAGAAAACTAGCTTTAAGTTGCATATAGATACTGTATGTAAAAGATAATGTTAAAAATGCATTGCATATGGATGCAAGTTGAGAAAAATCGCATTGTACTCGCTTGACACTCGTCCTACTTTTCTGGATCAACATCGGACTGTTTTTTTTTTTTTTTAAATACGCTATACCCTAGTGTGACTCCAGCCTAAATTTCATATTGGTCAGCTAAGATGTTAAGTGTATGATTTAAGATACTCACAAAAAGTTAGGGATATTTGGCTTTCGAGTGAAATTTCAGGATGATTCTAAAATGAACTGTAACCTTTTCAGTTGAACTTAATGTGACCTTTAAACCTTTGAATACACATGCCCAACTGTTCAATGTTTCAGTACTTTTTGGACTACTTGCTGTTCTCCAACAAGTAGCTTTATGGCAAAATTCACAACTGGTGTTTGATCCATGAATTGGCCAATAAATTTCAGGGTTCAATTAGAATTGGTATTTAAACAGTCCTTCTCATCATGCTGTTCACATTTTGACATCATGAGACCAAGATGACACCTAACAATTAATCAACAGTACCTCGTCATTGCGAGGCTTCAAGCTGGATGTTCTCAGACTGAAGTGGCCACTTAGCTTAGAGAGTCAGATTGTCATCAGCATGGTGCAACAGAGATAGAGAGAGAGACCGGAAGAGTCATAGAAAGGCAGAGAAGTGGACATCCTTTGTCCACATCCCACACTGATGTCCGCTTCATTGTGAATAATGCTTCTCAGAACCAGTTGATGAATGCCACACAATGCCAGGCACATTTAAGGGAGGTGAGAGGCACCCAAGTGTCATGTCAGACCGTTCTAAACCGTTAACAGCCGCATGGTCTGCGTGCCAGACCACCTGCAAGGGTACCTGACCACACCACTAGACACAGGCGTCATCATCTTGCATGGGCCAGGGAGCATCTATGGTGGACAAGGGACCAGTGGGCGTCAGTGCTGTTCACTGATGAAAACCAATTCACGCTGAGTAGAAATTATGGCCGCCAACGATGTTGAAGAGCGCTATGTATCAGCCACTGTTGTCACCAGATGACCCTTTGGTCGTGTTACAGTGTGGGCAGGTGTGTCTAGTCAATATAGAACTGCCCTACACTTTGTGAGTGGTACAGTAACAAGCCCCTACTACTTAAATAACATCGTTAATCCAGTCATTGTGCCTCTGCATGAACAACACAGGCCTAATTTCATCTTCATGGACGACAATGCTACAGCTCATCGAGGTCGCATCATTAGGGAATGGCTTCTAGAGACTGGGGTACCTCATATGGCGTGGCCTGCACCTTCTCTAGACCTGAATCCCATATAAAACCTATGGAATCGCTGTGCAGAGGCTCATAATTCTGTACCCCAGAACCTCATTGACCTGTGGGATGTCATGCCTCATCAGACAATAACTCTACTTGTGAACAGCAGGAGATGTCGTTGTCAAGCTGTACTTGATTCTTAAGGCCACATGACAAGTTATTGAGACATTTGACATTTTTTGTTGGGGTATACCCACCACTGTTGTTGGCTTTTGTTTTAATAAATTGTTTGAGATGAGGAAATCACCATTGCATGCTTCTACTTAAATGCTCACTTTCATGATTAAATATCACTGTCGTGTGAACTTTTTACATGTTCCATAAATTCAGCCCGAAAGCCAAATATCCCTAACTATTTGTAAGTAGTTTATGATAAACTTTTAATTGTAATCATAAAGATGCAAGTTTTAATCTTCAATTTCCCTAGCTGGTCATTTGATTCCCCTTTTATTTATTAAACATGCTGATTTTGTTGCATCACAATTCATAGCAGAAAATTGTGTGCTTGTCAATGTGCCCTAAATATTCCTAATATTAATTCTGACTTGCCAGGCCCAGTGGTGACACCAAACTCTACGAATGACATTCTTATTTTAAATGTCAAAGTTTATTGTATTCCCTAGAATACTTCTCCTATTTGCATATTCCATATATTTCCTCAGGCAACATAATGGCGGTGAGCAGGTTTTATGGGAGAGGCAGAGCAAAATAATCCCTTTGACTGTTAGACTCTTGTTATTTCTCAATTATTTCAGCTCAGTCTTCAAATGTACAACAAGATGAAGTAATTATTAGGGTAGGATTCATATAAGAGGCCTGCGGATATATGCAGTAAGGTTACGTCCATATGGGAAATGTTAGCTGCAGAAATTCTGCAACAAAGTCATAGCAACTTTATTCTCAATAAATTGTATGGATATCACAGGTGTTTCTGTTAACAAATGCAGATATACTACTGACTGCTTTCTTTTTTATTGCAAAGGATGAAAACCTCAGTGAATATCCTCAACATAACAGTATGCAGATGTCTAATCCGCAGCCTGTGTCAATTTACACACTGTCTATTCTCTGCAGTTTGTGGATAACATTTTATGAATTCTGGTATTGTAATACGCTGCTGATTTTCTTTAAAGGGAACCTGTCACCAGAAATAATGCTTTTAACTTGCAGATATGGGGTTAATCTGCAGGTTAACACCATTATTACGCTGCCTGCCACCTGCACGCAGCCGTATGCAGCGGGGAGAAAATGAACTTTATTCTTCCCACCAGCATTCAGTTTCAGTCTTGGGGGTGGTGCTGGCCACCCCTCTGGGAACACAGAGCTGCCGCTGTAACAACCGCGCCCCCTGACTGACAATGACACTGGCACTGCATTACAGCTGCTGTCAGCTAGAGCCTCCCCCTTTAATACTCAGATTATCTGACTTGTAAGCTAGCCCTTTTTATAGAGTTTTATAAGCTTTTAATAAAAAGACGTACCATAATTGCATGGAGTCTAAAATACACCAAATTTACTAATGACTGACAGCAAACGATTGAAACATTCAAATTAAAGGGGTTATCCAATCTTAAACTACAAGTGTGAAGTCACTCGCTGACTGCAGACTTGTGAACCCTCACATCGTGCGCGCTGTGAGGATTCTCCGGTGGCAGCGCTGGGAACGGAAGTTAAGACTGAAATCCAATGAGACGGTTTCCGACTTGGCTCAATACACTTAAATTGTGCGAGGCTGCGCCTATCTAGTCAGAATGTGGTCGAGGATATGCATGTATTGCATATTTGCAATCACATGACCTCCAACTCCCTATGTCTGCACCACAGTATCCTCACAACGCACAGTGCGCACGATGTAAAGATTCACAAGTCTGCTGTCACAGAGTGACTACAGACTTGTAGAGTAAGAAAGGTCAACCCATTTAATGATAATTGTGAATAATATGCCCATTGGCCCTAATGAAAAAAGATTGGCGTTTTCTGCAGCAGTCTTGATGAAGAGTACACTGGAGTAAGATCTACCAACTTTGTTAATGGGCATGAGCATCTTAATAAATTTGGCACATCTTTCAGCTACAATGTGGTATCACAAGAAATGTAGTCTATTTGGAGACTACATTTTGGTACATTTCTTAAAAAGTTTAATTTTTGTGTCATAAATGATGACGTATTAGCTGTTCGCGCTTGGACATGCTCCCTGACTGCTAAGCTTCACCCTCTTTTCAAAAAATTGACACAGCTGACTTGGACAAGAGTAAAGATACAAAGTCTCCAAATTTTTTGATCTAGCACACAGAAAACTATCTTTTTTTTTTTTTTTTTTTCTCATCCTCATATGGAAAAAATATTGGCCTTATACAATGAAGGGGCGATACTTAAATAGGATCATCCCTAGCAAGTGCATTGAAGTAAAGCCTGTGCCCTTCCTCTGTTCCTTCTAGATATGTAAAAAATATCCTCAACCACTATTGAAATTCTCTGTCCATGTGTATTTTTTTGGATGTCTAGAAGCATAGATTATAGTATTTGGTTGTGTTTCTGCTAAGTTTTAGTACTCTTCTACAACCACCCAGGTTCAGTCCCTGGCTTATAACCTTGCATCTAATCTTTAAGACAAATGGAAAAGTCTCCTTCTGTCATCTTATTGATGATATGGGTTCTTTGGCAACTAGGGGCCTAGCAACTGTCCCTAGATCTGTCATTTTTGCAGTCCTATTAAGTCCTTTGTCAGATTTAATGTTGAAATATAGTGCAATATAAGTGTTTTGTTTATTTTAGTAAAAACCAGTGTGTGCATATTCACACAGCAAACTGAACTGTAACATATTGCTGTTATGTATCTTATACAGTGAATGCATAAAGAGAAGAAAAAAACTTCAAAATTGCTGTAAAAAGTAATCAAAAAGCTGTAGCTAATTATCCCTAAAATTAAAGCAATTATGTTTAGATTTTTATATGCAATTTTCAGTGCAGTATAATTGACAGGTCATCTTTATTTTTTAGTCAGTACAATACCTGCTGTATCAAATTTGTAAGGATTGTGTTTTACGATTGCACAAAAAAAACTAATAATTTAGTGTTGCCATATTAAAATTTTTTTTTTTTTCAGAAATCAATCTTGCATCAGAAAATAAGAAACTTTGTAATAAATCTTAGAGAAATGTGCTGCTTTCTCCTCTAGGACTGATATTTGTTTCTTAATAATCTCAATTCATGAACCTGTCACCATGAAAATACAGTCCAATCAGCTCTGGTCAGTGGCCATGGACTACCGACATTGCCACTGGACTAGTGTCTTATGAAACTTTTTGAACATCTCTCTGGTTTACATATAAAATGTATTGAGAAAGTGTTATTTGTGTACGCATTTTTCTTATTATACTTAAAAGAAACGTGGCATCCAGAAAATGCATTCTAAGTTGCAGGCACCATGTCATAGAGCAGGGGGAGCTGAGTATATTGATATATAGTTTTGTGGTTAAAGATTCTGAAAACCTGTATTTTATTTATTTAAACTTCTGCTTTCTATGATTTTCCTTCCAGTGTGTGATCCGTACAGTGATTGACAGCTATATTTTTTTCTTCTTATACAGACAAAAGTGTCAGTCACTATTAGGACCGCCCACTGGACCGAAAATCTCAGAAACAGCAGATATTCGGTCAGTATTTTTTCTCAGGCGTGGGAGCCAAAACCAGGTGAGGAACAATCAGAGCAAAGGTATAATAGAAACAAGTCACCAATTCTGCATTTATCACCCACTCCTGGTTTTGGCTCCCACTCCTGAGAAAAAATACTGACCAAATACTGTTAGTGGGAACTTGGCCTTATACTGAATCTTTTCTCTCAAAATCAATCTGCTCGACTCCAACCTGAAAATTGTGCCTGCAGATTGGACTGAATTTTCACAGTGCCTGCAGATTGGACTGCATTTCACAGTTCCCTTTAAATCTGTCTTCAGTGAATACAGACTTTCACATACAGAGCTCTATGGAGAGGGGAGGGAGGATGTAGAGGCAGACACAGACATGCGACATACTGCTTCAAGTTCTCATGACCCAACAATTACACTTTAAAATAACAAAGATCTTATGCAGAAAGATATCCCGGCACAGAAGAGTGTAATTTGACACTGAAAAATACAAATTCAATGGCTTTGTTGAGTTTAACTTTCTGCCCCATAATGTCATGTTTAAGAGTGGGAGTGTAAAGTAATGCTCCTAGGATGGAGTAAGCTAGTGCCCGGGTGGCGAGCATTTTTATTGGTATATGGTCTCCCATGCTGGTATTTGTGCTCCCCAATCCTATTCCCCCATCCTGTTATGTGCTGCCCTCACCCTCAATCCTGGTATGCATGGCACCCCTCACCCTCAATTCCGGTATGCATGGCACCCCTCACCCTCAATCCTGGTATGCATGGCACCCCTCACCCTCAATTCCGGTATGCATGGCACCCCTCACCCTCAATCCTGGTATGCATGGCACCCCTCACCCTCAATCCTGGTATGCATGGCACCCCTCACCCTCAATCCTGGTATGCATGGCACCCCTCACCCTCAATCCTGGTATGCATGGCACCCCTCACCCTCAATCCTGGTATGCATGGCACCCCTCACCCTCAATCCTGGTATGCATGGCACCACTCACCCTCAATCCTTTTATGCATGGCACCCCTCACCCTCAATCCTGGTATGCATGGCACCCCTCACCCTCAATCCTGGTATGCATGGCACCCCTCACCCTCCATCCTGGTATGCATGGCACCCCTCACCCTCCATCCTGGTATGCATGGCACCCCTCACCCTCAATCCTGGTATGCATGGCACCCCTCACCCTCAATCCTGGTATGCATGGCACCCCTCACCCTCAATCCTGGTATGCATGGCACCCCTCACCCTCAATCCTGGTACCCATGGCACCCCTCACCCTCAATCCTGGTACCCATGGCACCCCTCACCCTTAATTCTGGTATCCATGGCACCCCTCTCCCCCAATCCTGGTTTTCATGGCACCCCTCACCCTCAATCCTGGTATGCATGGCACCCCTCACCCTCAATCCTGGTATGCATGGCACCCCTCACCCTCAATCCTGGTATGCATGGCACCCCTCACCCTCAATCCTGGTATGCATGGCACCCCTCACCCTCAATCCTGGTATGCATGGCACCCCTCACCCTCAATCCTGGTATGCATGGCACACCTCACCCTCAATCCTGATACCCATGGCACCCCTCACCCTCAATTCTGGTACCCATGGCACCCCTCACCCTCAATTCTGGTATCCATGGCACCCCTCACCCTCAATTCTGGTATCCATGGCACCCCTCACCCTCAATCCTGGTTTTCATGGCACCCCTCACCCTCAATCCTGGTATGCATGGTACCCCTCATCCCTATCCTGGTATGCATGGCCCCTCATCCGAATCCTGGTATGCATGCCCCCCCCCAGATCCCTATCCTGGTATGCATGGTACCCCTCATCCCCTAATCCTGGTAGGCGTGGTACCCCTCATCCCCTAATCCTGGTAGGCGTGGTACCCCTCATCCCCCCCAATCCTGGTATGCGTGGTACCCCTCATCCCCCCCCCCAATCCTGGTATGCGTGGTACCCCTCATCCCCCCCCCCCCAATCCTGGTATGCGTGGTACCCCTCACCCCCCCCAATCCTGGTATGCGTGGTACCCCTCATCCCCCCAATCCTGGTATGCGTGGTACCCCTCACCCCCCCCCAATCCTGGTATGCGTGGTACCCCTCATCCCCCCAATCCTGGTATGTGTGGTACCCCTCATCCCCCCCCCCCATCCTGGTATGCGTGGTACCCCTCACCCCCCCCCCCCCAATCCTGGTATGCGTGGTACCCCTCATTCCCCCCCCTAATCCTGGTATGCGTGGTACCCCTCATTCCCCCCCCTAATCCTGGTATGCGTGGTACCCCTCATCCCTTTAACGCTGCACACATACAAAAAAATTAAACACTTATACTCACCTTTCTTCCCTGTGCTCCAGCGCTGCTGTGTCCTGTTCTGCCGGAGGCCAGGGGAGGAGTGCGGCGCCGGAGCACCGCGCTGTCCGGCGCCATTTTACTGAAGACACACTGTAAATGGGTCTTCAGTAAAATGGCGCCAGATATCGCTACGCGCACGCGCCGATTACGCCGCCTTCACTCCGCCCAGAAGAGAGACGCCGCGGAAACGTTCCTCCTGGTCAGGTAAGTATGGCGCTGGAGATCGCAGTATGCGTTCAGTGTCTACTCATACTGTGATCTCTGGCGCCATACACTCCTCTTACATTTAACGGTTCCATGCGTTCTTCTGTCTGGAGCCAGACTGCGCGTCGCGCATGCGCAGTCTATAGAGGCTTGGACGATTATATTATAGATATAATATTAAATGGGAGTATACTCAGGACTACAGAACAGGAGTAGGACTTGGGTATTCTGGTTACAAGTAAGGTGAGCAGCAGTACTCAATGTCAAGCTGCTGCTGCAAAATCAAACAAGATTTTAGGTTGTATAAAAATAGAGAGAAAATCCTGTGATCCTAACATATTGTTAACCCCTCTATAAATCACTTGTAAGGCCACATCTAGAATAAGGGATTCAGTTTTGGGCTCCACATTTTAAAAAGGATATTCATAAGTTAGTCAGTTCAAAGTCAGCAACTAGATAATTACAAGGGATGGAAGGCATCTCATATGAAGAGAGGTTGGAAAAGTTGGGCTTGTTTAGCTTAGAAAAAAGACATCTCAGAGGAGATCTTTTATATGTGTAAATACTTGTGTGGTCAATGCAAAGGACTAGCACATGACTTATTCTTTCCAAAGACCATACTAAGGACCAGGGGCACTCATTACGGGTGGAAGAAATGCGATTCCTGCAGCTAAATAGGAAACGATTCTTTATAGTTAGATAAGTGGAATGCTCGACCACAAGAGGTAGTAATGGCCATTTTCACTATAATATGTAGTAAAATGAATGGTGTCATTCAAAAATACAACTAATCCTGCAAAAAACAAGTTCTAAAGCGTGTATGTGGACAGACGTGAAGTTATGGCTTTTGTAAGAAGGGGAGGAAAAAACGAAAAAGCAAAAATGGAAATTGGCCATGTCGGGAATGGATTAGAACTCGATTTTCTGTATTGTAGCACAATGTATTCAGTTTTCCATGCTTAACCATACATGTACTGGAAGCTATATAGTTCAATAACACAGTTTGAAACCTAAAAATCGGTTTAGAAGATTGTTCAGAATAGATATAAGGGATCCAGATCCAGCTATCAGACTGGTTGATGGTAACCCATTGTGGGATCTTCTATGTACTGTGTAACGTCTAAACTTTTCAATGAAAACCTATCACAACATTTTTTTTTATTTAACTCAAATTATATGTATTATGAAAAATGACAGTGATGGACGTAGACTGCTTCCTTTACATGCCACAGATTGCCATACATTTTTGCGATCATTGGAGTTGTGCCCATATGATAACCATAGGGCTGCTGCTGTGACAGATAGGTGAAGTCTTGCTGTAACCAATAGATTTAAAGATGGCTTTGATGTCGTCTATTTAACCCCTAAGATTCAACAGCCAATAGAGTGCCTGACTCGTTAATTTTTATTTTTTGTTTTGTTTTAATTTCCTGGTGTGGACAAACCTTTTTAGGGTATAACTATATTATAATTTTTTTATGACTTAAATGGGATTTCCAGGCTTCGAGGCTCTTTAATTTTGGATTTGAGGGATGCAACACCTGGTACCCCCGTTAATGAACTGTGTTGAGTTCCAGCAGTGGCTATAATCGCCCGATATAAAGTGCACAAAGCAGAAAAGCACAGCTCCATTACCTGTGTATTAGTAATTCTCAAGTTCTTCAGCTCAGCCCCAATTCACTTTATTAGGAGCTGCGTTGCATTAACTGACAACAGCCACTACTCAGTGAATGGAGCTATGGTGTTTGGCTTCATCCAGTTAACATACAGCCGCCTACAGAGTTGGAAATAACTGATCAGTATGGGTGACAATCTGATATTCATGACTTGTCATAATGATAGGTCATTGATAAAGTGACTCTGGAGGAACACTTTAATAAAAACAATTTATTAGAAGTGATCAAAAAGATTTGTTGATCCATTGCCAAGCATAGACCTTCTAACCTCCCTTCTACCTGCCAGTATCCCCAGTGCTTCTTAATAGGCTCAGTGCAATGCTATGATTCATACTGCAATGATGACGTTACATCAGGCCTACAAATCGTCAGAGGTCGGGGATTCAGACAGGAAGAAGGAAGTAGGCAGGGCTCTTGTTGGTGGCCATGGACTACCGACATTGCCACTGGACAAGTGTCTTATGAAACTTTTTGAACATCTCTCTGGTTTACATTTAAAATGTATTGAGAAAGTGTTATTTGTGTACGCATTTTTCTTATTATACTTAAAAGAAATGTGGCTTCCAGAAAATGCATTCTAAGCAGCAGGCACCATGTCATAGAGCAGGAGGAGCTCAGTAGATTCATACAGTGGGGAAAAAAAGTATTTGATACACTGCCGATTTTGCAAGTTCTCCCACCTACAAAGAATGGAGAGGTCTGTAATTTTTATCGTAGGTAGGGTAAGTGCACACACGTTGTGTGCTTTCTGCACCAAATCTGCTGATAACTTTTCTCTGGCAGGACATTAGCTGCGTCAAAAATGCACGTACTTTGCTGCGTATTTTTGACCACCCATTACTTCCTATGGGTGAAAAACGCAGCAAAATATGTGACAAAATACGCATTTTTCTGCTGAAAAAGCACTGAAAGAAGTGACATGTCACTTCTTTCAGCATTTTTCTAATCACTGAAAATACGCAGCACACAAAAAAGTAACATGTGGGAACAGTGAATTCTGGTTTCTCATACATTTTGCTTGTACTACTAGACGCAGCTGAAAATTTACATAAAAATCTGCTGCAAATACGCAGCAAAACACAACGTGTGTGCACTTACCCGTACACTTCAACTTTGAGAGACAGAATCTAAAAATAAAAACTAGAAAATCACATTGTATGATTTTTAAATAATTAAATTGTATTTTATTCCATGAAATAAGTATTTGACCACCTACCAACCAGCAAGAATTCTGGCTTTAACAGACCTGTTAGTTTTTCTTAAAGATGCCCTCCTATTCTTCACTCATTACCTGTATAAAAGACATCTATCCACACAATCACACTCCAACCTGTCCACCATGACCAAGACCAAAGAGCTGTCTAAGGATACAAAGTACAAAATTGTAGCTCTTCACAAGGCTGGGATGGGCTACAGGACAATAGGCAAACAGCTTGGTAAGAAGGCAACAACTGTTGGCACAAATAAAATGGAAGAAACAGAAGATGACTGTCAATCTTCCTCGGTTTAGGGTTCCATGCAAGATTTCACCTCGCGGGGTAAGGATGATTCTGAGAGGTCAGGAATCGGCCCAAAACTACACAGGAGAACCTGGTCAATGACCTACAGAGAGCTGGGACCACAGTCTCAAACATTACCATTAGTAACACACTACGCCGTCATGGATTAAAATCCTGCAGGACACGCAAGGTCCCCTGCTCACGCCAGAACATATCCAGGCCTGTTTGAAGTTCGCTAATGACCATCTAGATGATCCAGAGACGGCATGGGAGATCGCCGTGTTTGGAGGAAGAAGGATGGGTACAACCCCAAGAACACCGCCCCAACCATGAAGCGCAGTGGGGAAAACATTATACTTCGAGCGTGGTTTTCTGCAAAGGGGTCAGGACTATGGCACAGTATTGAAGAGAGGAAGGATGGGGTCATGTATCACAGAGATTTTGGCCAACAACCTCCTTCCCTCAGTAAGAGCATTGAAGATGGATTGTGGCTGGGTCTTCTAGCATGACAATGACAAAAAACACACAGCCAGGGCAACTAAGGAGGGGCTCCGTAAGAAGCATTTCAAGGTCCTTTAGTGAACTTGCCAGTCTCAAGACCTGAACCCAATAGAAAATCTTTGAAGGGAGCTTAAGCTCAATGTTGCCCAGCAACCGTCCCGAAACCTGAAAGTTCTGGAGAAGATCTGTATGGAGGAGTGGACCAAAATCCCTGCTGCAGTGTGTGTATACTTGGTCTAGAACAGGGGTCCTCAAACTACGGCCCGCGGGCCACATGCGGCCCGCGGAGGACTTTTATCCGGCCCGCCGGGCTATGGGCGGAGGAGAAGGGAGCGGTGTCAGCTCCCGCCCTTCTCCCCCGCTTGCTCAGGGCCCCGGCAGGCGGATACTTACCTCTCCCCGTGCCTCCGCAGATCCGCTGTCTTCCTGCTCTGCGCTTCCTGTGACGTCTTAGGTCAGAGGGCGCGGTAACGTCTTTACACCGCGCCCTCCCGAGTGCCATCACAGGCAGCTTAGAGCGGGACGACGCCGCCGCGACGCTGGAGTCCAGACCAGAGTAGAGCAGCGGCAGCAAGTGAGAAGTGAGGTGAGTATTTGATTTTTTTTTTTTAATGTATGGAGGCATAGGTCATTATATGGGGGGGGAGGGGTGACATCCTGCATGGGGCATGATATGGGGGGGGTGACATGCTGCATGGGGCATGATATGGGGGGGGTGACATGCTGCATGTGGCATTATATGGGGGGGTGACATGCTGCATGGGGCATTATATGGGGGGGTGACATGCTGCATGGGGCATTATAAAGACAGGGGGGTGACATGCTGCATGGGGCATTATAAAGACAGGGGGGTGACATCCTGCATGGGGCATTATATGGGAGTGACATCCTGCATGGGGCATTTTATGGGGGGTGACATCCTGCATGGGGCATTATATGGGGGGGAAAGGGACATCCTGCATGGGGCATTATATGGGGGGAAAGGGACATCCTGCATGGGGCATTATATGGGGGGAAAGGGACATCCTGCATGGGGCATAATATGGGGGGTGACATGCTGCATGGGGCATAATATGGGGGGGTGACATGCTGCATGGGGCATTATATGGGGGGGGGACATGCTGCATGGGGCATTATATGGAGGGTGGCATCCAGCATGGGGCATTATAAGGGGTGGAACAGCCTGCATGGGGCATTATAAGGGGTGGAACAGCCTGCATATGGCATTATAAGGGGGAACAGCCTGCATATGACATTATAAGGGGGAAACAGCCTGCCTATTGGGAACATTTACCTGCCCATTGAGGACCTATGCTGCCTATTGGGGATATTTACCTGCCTATTGAGGACCGATGCTGCGTATTGGGGACATTTACCTGCCTATTGAGGACCTATGCTGTCTATTGGGTACAGTTACCTACCTATTGAAATACCGGTTGATTTAACTTTACTTGTTCTTGATTTTAAATATTGTATTTGTTCCTGTATTGTTTTTTTACTACAAAATAAGATATGTGCAGTGTGCATAGGAATTTGTTCATCGTTTTTTTAAAAAAAACTATATTCCCGCCCTCCAATGGTCTGAGGGACCGTGAACTGGCCCCCTGTTTAAAAAGTTTGAGGACCCCTGGTCTAGAACTACAGGAAACGTCTGACCTCTGTAAATGCTAACAAAGGTTTCTGTATTAAGTTCTGTTTTTCTATTGTATCAAATACTTATTTCATGCAATAAAATGCAAATTAATTATGTAAAAATCATACAATGTGATTTTCTGGATTTTTTTTTTTTTTTTTAAGATTCTGTCTCACAGTTGAAGTGTACCTACGATAAAAATTAAAGACCTCCATTCTTTGTGAGCGGGAACATTTGAAAAGTCGTCAGTGTATCAAATAACTTATTTTCCCCGCAGTACGTAGTTTTGTGAGAGAGGATTCAGTATTATCTGTGTTTTTTTCTTTTAATCCTCTGTTCTTTCTAGGATTTTTGGTCCAGTGGGCGGTCCTATCAGTGATTGACAGCTTTTTCTGTATGCACACTTAAGCAAAGAAAGCTGTCAGTCACAGATAGGACCGCCCACTCAACAAAAAAAACACCAAAAAGCTGAGGAATAAATGAATAAATCTCAGGTCAAACTGAATCTTTACTCATAAAATCAAATATTAATCTTCTCCGTTCCCCCTGCTCTATAACTTGCTGCCTGCAGATTAGAATGTATTTTCATAGTGACATGTGTTATGTGTTATGAATGTTAATGCTGTTTTGTTTTTTTGTGGGCTTTATTTGAATCAATTTTTTTTTTCTTAAGGAAATGTTTCACTTGAAAACTTGAAGATACGTGAAAATGCCCTGGTGAGTAATTTAACGTTTTCTATACTTCGCTCTATGTCCATTGGAGTGCTGCTTCTAATCTATGTCTTATCTATATGGAGGTTACTGGCTGCTTACCTACAGGAGTACTGATGTCATAAATTCAGCGGCTACTTCAACAATGTATTAGTTTAAGGATGTGTATACTTATGCAACCTTATTATTCAGTTCTTTATTATTCTTTTCCACTCCAAAAATATTTCTTTTTCAATCGAATTGCACAGATTGAGTGACAATAAGGCTATGTTCACACTTGCTTTTTTGCTGTGTTTTTTATGCAAATTAAGTTGCTTTTTACAGCACCAGCAAAAGCTATGAGATTTCAGAAATATCATTCACATTCTTGCTTTTTTTTCCTGATTGAATTGCAAAACTGCTGCTTTTTTTAAATGCATGTCAATTCTTTTAGCGTTTTTGTGGTGTTTTTTCACCATAGAAAGCAATGAGTAAGTGCAAAAAAAAGTCTTTTTTGCTTTTGTTTTTTTAAGAAACTAGCATCGTCTGATGGGTGACAAGCTAGTAGTTATCAGCTGTGCACTATAGCTGACAACTTGCTGCATCAACCAGGACCATCAACCATGGCCGTTTAACCCCTTAAATACTGCTGTTAATAGCTACAGCATCTAGATCAGGGGTCTCAAACTCGGCTGGGTATATGGGCCGCACATGGAAAAAATTTGAATTTGGGGGGCCGCATTCTTTGTTCAATGTGACATTTTTAGTGATACCAATTTTTTTGTATACACCTTTTGAACATTTTTGCCGTGTTTATTTTTTTATGGCTTGGGTCGTTATGGATGTGGCGATAATAAACGTGCACTTTTTTGTGTTTACTTTAGTTTACATATAAAACAGCATTTTTAGTGCCCAATATTTTTTCATGCTTTATTTTATTTTTTATTTTTTTTACAATTTTATTTCCCCCAATTGGCCACATACAGTAATATTGTCTTACAATTAGCATCATATAGTAATAATGGAAAACATCTTGTAGTAATGTTCCCCATCCAAGTCCCCATCTTTTACTAATGTGCCCCATCCAGGTCCCCATCCTGTGGCTATGTGCCCCATCCAGGTCCCCATCCTGTAGCAACGTTCCCCATCCTGGCGCCCATCTTGTACTAATGTGCCTCATCCAGGTCCCCATCTTGGGGCTATGTGCCCCATCCAGGTCCCCATCCTGTGGCAATGTTCCCCATCCAGGTCCCCATCTTGTGGCTCTGGTCCCCATCTTGTGGCTCTGTGCCCCATCCAGGTCCCCATCTTGTGGCTCTGTGCCCCATCCAGGTCCCCATCTTGTGGCTCTGTGCCCCATCCAGGTCCCCATCTTGTGGCTCTGTGCCCCATCCAGGTCCCCATCTTGTGGCTCTGTGCCCCATCCAGGTCCCCATCTTGTGGCTCTGTGCCCCATCCAGGTCCCCATCTTGTGGCTCTGTGCCCCATCCAGGTCCCCATCTTGTGGCTCTGTGCCCCATCCAGGTCCCCATCTTGTGGCTCTATGCCCCATCCAGGTCCCCATCTTGTGGCTCTGTGCCCCATCCAGGTCCCCATCTTGTGGCTCTGTGCCCCATCCAGGTCCCCATCTTGTGGCTCTGTGCCCCATCCAGGTCCCCATCTTGTGGCTCTGTGCCCCATCCAGGTCCCCATCTTGTGGCTATGTGCCCCATCCAGGTCCCCTCTTGTGGCTATGTGCCCCATCCAGGTCCCCATCTTGTGGCTATGTGCCCCATCCAGGTCCCCATCTTGTGGCTATGTGCCCCATCCAGGTCCCCATGTTGTGGCTCTGGTCCCCATCTTGTGGCTCTGTGCCCCATCCAGGTCCACATCTTGAGGCTCTGTGCCCCATCCAGGTCCACATCTTGAGGCTATGTGCCCCATCCAGGTCCCCATCCAGGTCCCCATCTTGTGGCTATGTGCCCCATCCAGGTCCCCATCTTGTGGCTATGTGCCCCATCCAGGTCCCCATCTTGTGGCTATGTGCCCCATCCAGGTCCCCATCTTGTGGCTATGTGCCCCATCCAGGTCCCCATCTTGTGGCTATGTGCCCCATCCAGGTCCCCATCTTGTGGCTATGTGCCCCATCCAGGTCCCCTCTTGTGGCTATGTGCCCCATCCAGGTCCCCTCTTGTGGCTATGTGCCCCTTCCAGGTCCCCATCCTGTGGCTATGTGCCCCATCCAGGTCCCCATCTTGTGGCTATGTGCCCCATCCAGGTCCCCATGTTGTGGCTCTGGTCCCCATCTTGTGGCTCTGTGCCCCATCCAGGTCCACATCTTGAGGCTCTGTGCCCCATCCAGGTCCCCATCTTGTGGCTCTGTGCCCCATCCAGGTCCCCATCTTGTGGCTCTGTGCCCCATCCAGGTCCCCATCTTGTGGCTCTGTGCCCCATCCAGGTCCCCATCTTGTGGCTATGTGCCCCATCCAGGTCCCCATCTTGTGGCTATGTGCCCCATCCAGGTCCCCATCTTGTGGCTCTGTGCCCCATCCAGGTCCCCATCTTGTGGCTCTGTGCCCCATCCAGGTCCCCATCTTGTGGCTCTGTGCCCCATCCAGGTCCCCATCTTGTGGCTCTGTGCCCCATCCAGGTCCCCTCTTGTGGCTATGTGCCCCATCCAGGTCCCCTCTTGTGGCTATGTGCCCCCTGTGTTGTTCTTCACACACATAAAATAGAAAAAAAAAAAGATGATTCTCACCTGTCCTCCGTTCCCTCGGCGGCCTTCCTGCAGATGTGGCCCGCAGGCACCACAGAGTCAGACCCCTTGACGATCCCGACCTGGTCCAGGAGGAGCCGCCGACAGCAGCGCTGAATTGCCACACAGAGACTGTCTCCCAGCACTGCATTTCCAATGCCAGCCGCTGGCCAATCAGAGGCCAGCAGCTGACATCTGCATATGGCAATGACGTCATACTCGCTGCGCCGACACGCAGATATCAGCTGCTGGCCTCTGATTGGCCGGCGGCTGGCATTGGAAATGCAGTGCTGGGAAACAGTCTCTGTGTGGCAATTCAGCGCTGCTGTCGGCGGCTCCTCCTGGACCTGGTCGGGATCGTCAAGGGGTCTGTGCCTGCGGGCCGCATAAAGCAGCCTCAGGGGCCGCATGCGGGCCGCGTGTTTGAGACCCCTGATCTAGATGGATAACAGAGTGTGGGGGCTTCCTCTGTAACCCCATCGACTCCCTGAGATCCTGATCGTGTGGTCCTGATGTTCTCCATGGCAGTTCATGGCCAAATAACAGCCTTAGAGTCTTCCAGCTATAGCGGCCTGTTCAGAAGTTAGAAACATTTTAGGTAGTAATAATACATTTTTTCATTCCTGTCATGTCACTTTTCATTCCTGAAAAGCACCTGAAGGGTTAATAAACTACCTGAAAGCAATTTTAAATACGTTGAGGGGCGCTGTTTTTAAAATGGTCTCACTTTTGTTGGTTTCCAATATATATGACCTCCAAAGTCATTTTAAAACTGAACAGGTCCCTAAAAAAAAAAATACGTTTTTTTTTTTTGTAAATTTCCTTTTAAAAAAATTAAAAATTTGCTGCTACATTTTTAAACCTTCTACAATGTTAACAAAATAAAACAACATTTTACAAACGGTGCTGATGTAAAGCTGACACGAGGGAAATGTTATTTATTAATGTTTTTCTGTGGTATGACTAGCTGGATTAAAATGATAAAGTTGCAAATTTTTTGACATTTTTGTCACATTTCTGATATTTTTATAAATAAACATAAAACATATCAACCTAATTTTACCATTATCCTAAAGTATAATGTGTCACGACAAAACAGTCTCAGAATCAATGGGATACGTTGAAGCATTCCAGAGTTATTACTACATAAAGTGACTCTGGTCAGATTTCAAAAATTTGGCCCAGTCATTAAGGGGTTAAGCATGTACTGTAGACCAATAACACACAGTTAATCTGCACCAAAAAAAGCAGCAAAAGATCTCCAAAACCTGCTTCTTGTAAGCAGCATCTTTACTGCCATGAGAGCAGGTTTTGCCTGCAGAAAAAACTGCAGAATAAACGCAACGTGTAAACCTAGTCTAAGGGTGGAAAAAGTTCTGAGATTATTTTTCTTGGTATGTGTTTTTTTTTTTTTCTTTATGACAAAAACATGTTAACAGGGGTATGTAGACTTTTTATAGCCTCTCTGTAGGTTTGTGTGGGCATTTAAGTAGAAGCATGCAATAGTGATTTCCTCTTCTCAAACAATTTATTGAAACAAAAGCCAACAACAGTGGTGGGTACACCAGCCCAAAAACTGTCAATGTCTCAATAACTTGTCCTGTGGCCTTGAGCATCAATTACAGCTTGACAATTACATCTCCTGCTGTTCACAAGTGCAGTTATATTGTCTGATCAGGAAAGGCATCCTACTCTTCTTGAAGGGCGGCCCTCAGGTCAATGAGGTTTTGGGGTACAGCGTTTCGAGCCTTTACATGGCGACTCCAGTTTTCTATGGAATTTGGGTCTGGAGAAGGTGCAGGCCGCTCCATTTGAGGTACCCCAGTCTCTAGAAGCCATTCCCTAATGATGCGACCTCGATTATCTGGAGCCTTGTCGTCCATGAGAATGAAATTAGGCCTGTGTTGTTCGTGCAGAGGCACAATGATGGGATTAATGATGTTATTCAAGTAGTAGGGACTTGTTACTGTTCCACTCACAAAGTGTAAGGCAGTTCTGTATTGACTAGACACCAGTCCATACTAACACCAGTCCATACTAACACAACCAAAGGGTCATCTGGTGACGACAGTGGCTGATGCATAGCCATTAAGTTCATCTGAAAAAGTTGCAGTGCATTTTAGGATCATCCTGAAATTTGACTTGAAAGCCAAATATCCCAAACTTTTAGTGATATGTGTGCGTATAAGTATATATCGCATGTAATACAGATCACCTCAACCCCATTCTTCAAACCGATGCGGGTCCCATTGGTGGGACCCATATTTCTCATAAATTTATTGCATATTCTGTAGATATGCCCTAAATGTACAATATGAAGAGTGTTTCCCCATAAATGCTAATTTGGTTTTCTACCCAGTTATTTTTTTTTCTTTCCATTAAGTCTGTCATCACATGATTAACCACTTCATGACCTTTTCCATTTTTGCACTTTTTGTTTTTTTTCTCCTCTTCTTCCGAGAACCATAACTTTTTTATCTGTCAATATAGCCGTTTGAGGGCTTGTTTTTTTGCGGATCAAGTTGTACTTTTTAGTGATACCATTGATTTTACCATATAGTGTACTGAAAAATTCCAAGCGTGGTGTAATTGCAAAAAAAAGTACAAATCCACATTTTTTTTTTTATCTATCATGTTCACTGAATGGTAAAACCGACATGGCCATATGATTCTCCAGATCTGTATGAGTATTCATATGCCAAACATGTGTAGTTTTTTTTTTTTTTTTTTAAGTGGTGAAAAAAAACTTCAGACATTTTGTAAGAAGAAATTTTTTTTTTTTTTGCTTATGTCGCCATTTTCTGAGACCCGTAACTTTTTCAATTTTTGTGTTCTGCTGCTGGTTGAGGGCTTATTTTTTACGCCCTTAGCTCACGTATTTACTGATACCATTTTGGGGTAGATAAAATGTTTTGATCGTCTTTTATTGCAGTGGTCAAAAATAACTGGTATCTGCACATCTCGTATCTTGATGGTATGGTGTGGTATATGGGGTACAAAGATAGTGGGGCCATTCTTCATCAATGGAAACCTCAATGCCACTGGATATCTGAAATTGCTACATGATGATGTGTTGCCTTCTTTATGCACTGAAGATGGCATGTTCCCTGAGTTTTTCCAACAAGATGGTGCACCACCACATTATGGGTGTCAGGTCCGAGCATTCCTACATGAACAGTTTCCTGAAAAGTGGATTGGTCGTCGTGGGCCAGTTGAGTGGCCACCAAGGTCTCCCGATCTGACCCTCTTAGATTTTTATCTTTGGGGTCATCTGAAGGCAATTGTCTATGTTGTGAAGATACGAGATGTGCAGCATCTGAAACAACGGATACTGGAAGCCTGTTCTAGCATTTCTTCTGTGGTGTTGCTATCAGTGTGTCAGGAGTGGGAGAAGAGGGTTGCATTGACAATCCAACACAATGGGCAGCACTTTGAACAAATTTTTTAAGTGGTCATGAATGTGTAAAAAAAATCATGAAAGAATAAAGTTACGTTAAAACCAATCACACCATTGTTTTTCGTATGAAATTCTCAATAAGTTTGATGTGTCACATGACCTTCCCATTGAAAAAAATAGTTGGATCCAAAATGGCCAACTTCAAAATGGCCACCATGGTCACCATCCATCTGGAAAAGTTTTCCCCCTCCCATATACTAATGTGCCACAAACAGGAAGTTAATATCACCAACCATTCCCGTTTAATTTACGTGTATCTATATAAATGGCCCACCATGTATTTCTGTGATACCCACCGGTGTTGGAAGCCCCTTCATTCTTGGTGAGTTTCTTGTGGCTAGAAATATAGGGACGTTGCAATGTTATAGTCTATTATAGCCTTTGCACTAGTCTAGTCCATTTGAAATGGTAAACCAAATGCATATACAGTTGGGTCCATATATATTTGGACAGAGACAACATTTTTCTAATTTTGGTTCTAGACATTACCACAATGAATTTTAAACAAAACAATTCAGATGCAGTTGAAGTTCAGACTTTCAGCTTTCATTTGAGGGTATCCACATTAAAATTGGATGAAGGGTTTAGGAGTTTCAGCTCCTTAACATGTGCCACCCTGTTTTTAAAGGGACCAAAAGTAATTGGACAATTGACCCCAAGGCTATTTCATGGACAGGTGTGGGCAATCCCTTCGTTATGTCATTCTCAATTAAGCAGATAAAAGTCCTGGAGTTGATTTGAGGTGTGGTGCTTGCATTTGGAAGGTTTTGCTGTGAAGTAACCTTGCGGTCAAAGGAGCTCTCCATGCAGGTGAAACAAGCCATCCTTAAGCTGCAAAAACAGAAAAAACTCATCTGAGAAATTGCTACAATATTAGAAGTGGCAAAATCTACAGTTTGGTACATCCTGAGAAAGAAAGAAAGCACTGGTGAACTCATCAATGCAAAAAGACCTGGGCGCCCACGGAAGACAACAGTGGTGGATGATCGCAGAATAATCTCCATGGTGAAGAGAAACCCCTTCACAACAGCCAACCAAGTGAACAACACTCTCCAGGAGGTAGGCGTATCAATATCCAAATCTACCATAAAGAGAAGACTGCATGAAAGTAAATACAGAGGGTTCACTGCACGGTGCAAGCCACTCATAAGCATCAAGAATAAAAAGGCTAGACTGGACTTTGCTAAAAAAACATCTAAAAAGGCCAGCACAGTTCTGGAAGAACATTCTTTGGACAGATGAATCCAAGATCAACCTCTACGAGAATGATGGAAAGAGAAAAGTATGGCGAAGGCGTGGTACAGCTCATGATCCAAAGCATACCACATCATCTGTAAAACACGGCGGAGGCAGTGTGATGGCTTGGGCATGCATGGCTGCCAGTGGCACTGGGTCACTAGTGTTTATTGATGATGTGACACAGGACAGAAGCAGCCTAATGAATTCTGATGTATTCCGAGCCATACTGTTTGCTCAGATACAGCCAAAATGCAGCCAAACTGATTGGTCGTTATTTCATACTACAGATGGACAATGACCCAAAACATAAAGCCAAAGCAACCCAGGAGTTTATTAAAGCAAAGAAGTGGAATATACTTGAATGGCCTAGTCAGTCACCTGATCTCAACCCAATTGAGCATGCATTTCACTTGTTAAAGACTAAACTTCAGACAGAAAGGCCCACAAACAAACAGCAACTGAAAACCACCGCAGTGAAGGCCTGGCAGAGCATCAAAAAGGAGGAAACACAGCTTCTGGTGATGTCCATGAGTTCAAGACTTCAGGCAGTCATTGCCAACAAAGGGTATTCAACCAAGTACTAGAAATGAACATTTTATTTACAATTATTTAATCTGTCCAATTACTTTTGGTCCCTTTAAAAACAGGGTGGCACATGTTAAGGAGCTGAAACTCCTAAACCCTTCATCCAATTTTAATGTGGATACCCCCAAATGAAAGCTGAAAGTCTGAACTTCAACTGCATCTGAATTGTTTTGTTTAAAATTCATTGTGGTAATGTCTAGAACCAAAATTAGAAAAATGTTGTCTCTGTCCAAATATATATGGACCTAACTGTATCTTATATATTTACTATCTTTATCTACTAACATATATATGCCAAGTCTTCTCCCTGTGGTATCACAGATCCTGGCACCTTGCGCTTTACACCCCTTTCTATGTACTTTAATTAATTATTTATGTATTTACATGTATTAATAAAATTATGTTCTATGCCTTTACACATGTTTTCTCATGTTTATTGTGCATGTAGCTGGTGTAAATCTTACTAAGTGCATCTGTTTATGTGGGCCCAAATAGATGCACTTTGGAAAATGTTTGGTGGGAATGCTGTTAAATAGATCTGTTTCTTGCAACCCTTGCACGACTTTTACATCTCCCGGGAAATTCTCTTTATTTGCCCAAACAACTTGTGCATGTGATGAGTTTTTATCAGTCTGTTACTGGGGTTACATTGTATTGTGTATGCTTAACAGCACTAAAATAATATACAAAGCATATATTAAAAAAGGACCGACTGACAAGTCTAGCAGAGAGAATCGATAATTCAGTTCTTGTATGATTTATGTACATTATCCTCTATCTAAGAACATTTTCTGTTATCAGTAATGACATGATAATGCTATGTTTATTTCTGATAGAGTGAGTTGGATGTACCGTTCAAAGTGAAGGCTGGACAGATCGGTATGTATTATTTATATTACCTCTTTTATTCTGTTGCAAAATGAAGCAGTCAATTTCTATCCAGTTTTTAATTTGTGAATAATTTTTTTAATATGCATTTACATTCTTATTTATACCACAGAGCTGTAGAGTGGGTAAGCCATCCAACTCCTGTTTTATTTTTGCACTTTGACTCCATCATATTTTACTGTTTCATGAGTAGCTTATCATCTAGCTAATTTTATGTTTTGGAACTGGTCACAGAAGAAGAAGTTGCCAGTTACCTTGCATCTTCTCCCCTTACTACCTGCACCATTGACCCTGTTCCCTCACATCTCCTTCAGTCCCTTTCCCCAGCTGTCTTCACTCTCTTAAGAGAGAAAGATTAAATATTTTCGTTATCTGGCATTTTTCCCCCATTCTTTAAACATGCCTGCATATACCCATTATTAAAAAAAACCATCCCTCGACCATAATATTCCACAGCACTTTATTGACATTATAATCACTGTTCCCATTGAGTCTTGCAATCTAAATTCCCTATCAGTATATCTTTGGAGTGTGGGAGGAAACCGGAGAATCCAGAGAAAACAACACTGCTAACTACAGACAGGTCTCTAATCTTCCCTTCATCTCCAAACTCCTGGAATGCTTGGTCCACTCTTGTCTAATCCACTATTTCTCAGATAATTCTCTTCTTGACCCTTTTTTAATCTGGTTTAAATTTTCCACATAAATTTCTCAATGCCTGCAGCCGCCACTAGGGGGAACTTAAAGGGATATTCCATTCTTGGCAAGTAATGTCATGTCTCAATTCATTATGCTTACTTACATAGCACCACAATATCCCACAGTGCTTTATTGACATTATCATCACTGTCCCCATTGGGCTTACAATCTAGATTCCCTATCAGTATGTCTTTGGAGTGTGGGAGAAAACCGGAGAACCTGGAGGAAACCCACGCAAACACAGGGAGAACATACAACCTCTTGGCAGATGTTGTCCTTGGTGGGATTTGAACCCTGGACCCTAGTCTCTAAAGGGAGTTGTTCAGCTTTGAGGACACTCCCCCCCCCCCCCCCAATATGTGTGCTTTTTTGTGTCTAAAAATCATCTTTATAGTTGGGTTTCATGGAAAAAACTTCCACCAGTTGGCCTTTACAGACTATGTTTCCCTGAACATTCAACTTTATTGTGGTCTGAAGCCATAAATCGGCTAAGATGCGCCCAGAAAAAGACAGGTGAGAGTTTCAAACAAGTTCTCTGATGGATTCTCGGTTAACTAATTCTGAAGCCAGCAATAGACAAAACAACAAAAAGACTATAGAATGCAAATGGTGCAAAAATTTTAATGAAACCCAACTGCATAAATAATTTTTAGCCCCAAATAAATGCATTTAAGTAAAAAAGAAAAATTCCCCAGAGGTGACTATAAATGTCCGTGCAGACCATACTTTACTCCTAAATGACATTCTAAGACCTCAATGCAGAGTAAATAGATTGCACTAGATTGATTTGATCAGCTGTCATGTGCCCCTAACAGCCGCGGGTGGAATTGCGATCCACATGCAACTGTTAACACATAATCGCATGGCATGACAACCGGGAGTCCGCAGGAGACGCCACCCCCCCCCCCCTGTGCTTGTCTTTGCTGATCTGCTATGAGCGCCGCCCAATGGTAGCAGATGATCATTTCTGCAATACTGCTATGTGTGAAACAAGCAACCAGAGGATCGCAGCATTCAAGTCTCCTAAGGAGACTATTAAAGCAAGTAAAAAAAAAATGTTTTGAAAAATATAAAAAATATATAAAAGTTAAAATCAACTCAGTTGTGCCCCATTCAAAATAAAAGAATAAAAATAAAAAAAATACACAGATTGGCAATTCTGAACACAGAGATACCAAATCTATCAAAATAGAAAAATAATTAATCCAATCAGTAAACGGCATAACAAGAAAAAAATCAAAACTCCAGAATTACGTTTTTTTTTTTTGGTCGCCGCAACATTGTAATAACAGGTGATCCAAACATCAGCCCACCCCAAAATGATATCCATAAAACTGTCAGCTCAGTGCACAAAAAAATAAGCCCTCACTCAGCCTTGGATTTTTTTTCTCTTAAATAAAAAAGAACTCGTACATGACCTGGAGAATTATAATGGCAGGTCAGTTTTGGCATTTAGTTAACATGGTAAAAAAAAAAAAAAAAAAAAAATGAAATTGCAATTTCACCGCACTCTGAAATTTACCGTTTTCCGGTTCACTATATGGTAAAATCAATAGTGTCTTTCAAAAGTACAACTCGTCTTGCCAAAAGAAAGCCCTCCCTCGGCCATATTAATGGAAAAATGAAAAAATTATGGCTCTGGGAAGAAGGGGAGGAAAAAACAAAAACTGAAAATTTGTAAGGTCGTGAAGGGGATAACCTTAATAACCACAGTATTGTGTCATTTTTTTTGTCTCATCGCTGACGTAGCTACCGTTTTATTCTGATCAAATGTTTTAATGGATATGAAATCTAGCTCATACAGATTTACAGTTCAGATATGCATATTGCTTCACCCACTCCTTCCAAAAATGATGCTGTGTTGCCATGGCTGTAGCCTTCTCTTTCTGGATTGTGTGCGGTAAGTGCATGAAATCAGTGAACCCTTTATTAGGCAAATATCAAAGTCACACACAGATGTTCATCTACGCAAGCTTTGAAAATCACAGTTTGATCTTTTCATCAGATGTCAGCGATTGCTATGATAGATAACATTAATTAGATTTTTAACCCTTGATGGCCAGAACAGATGGCTGATCAGTTGTCCTATGATGCAGATTCTTGTTTTATATGCACTGACCCATGCTTCTGATATTCACTGTTGGGTTACAACGGCTAGATCATTTTCAACATTTGATTTCCAGCCATCTGCCAATATCTGATAGCGCATATCTGATCAGCATTTTATTAAGTTTGTCGAGTGTGCTAGATTATCCTTGGGAGAAACAAACCATTTTCAAACAAAAAAATCTTACAAAACTGTAGCTACTCTTTGCTGGATCTGGATGGGCTGGTGCCCAGCTAAACCTAGGCTTATTTGACTTAATTCTGGAAAGTATACTATACTATCAACTTTTTATCTTTTTTCTTATCTCCCAACTCTCTTATCAAAGTTCTTCTCTGTAACAGAGGAAGTAGATGTGACAATTATTAAGAAAGTGCTTCTGTTTTCTACTCTGCTCTACTTTGGTTTTAAAAAGTTGTGAAATACTTTCTGTAAAATGATAGGCTAGAGGAACTTTCACCAAACTTTTCATGTAGAACTAGACACTCGCTGTAGTGGCTGCAGAGCGTGATCATTTGTATATTTTTTTATGATTTCTCTTCTTTAATTGTTAATATCTCTTCAACAAAGTATTTGGCATGTAATTAGTTATCAAACAGTTTTAAGTGGGGGCTTGTACTTCTCTCTGTAATTTATGATAGGGCGTGTTCTTCATTCCTTTGAGTGTTGCTGCTCATGTTTGGTCAGCTTCATACAGGAGGAAGAAGTACACGTCCAAGGGAAAACTGTCCAAGAACACCCACCTGGACATAAATACCGTACATAAAAAATAAAAATAATTTATTAGGCTGTGTGCCCACGTAGCATTTTTCAAGCGTATATGCTGCGGAATTTCCGCAGCGTAAACGCTTGAAAAACGCATGTATATCCGCACCCCATGTTCCCCAATGGGATTCCGCAATGTCAATGCCCATGCTGCGTATTTTTCCGCAGCGTTTATGCCGCGTTCAAAAATCCGCAGCATGTCATTTAATTTTGCGTTTCCGCAAGCGGAATTGCCTTTGTCCAATGCATAAAAAACGCAAGGCAATTCTGCATGTGGAAAACGCGTGATAAACGCGCGAAAAATGCGCGATAAACGCGTGCGGAATTCCGCATGCGTTTTTCCGGGAGAGGACTTGCATTTATGCAGCAGAAATTTTCTGCTTCATAAATGCAACGTGGGCACAGCCTAAAAATTCACTCTCCAGCCACTATTATAGTGTGTCCAGTTCCACATGAAAAAATTGGTAAAAGGTCCTCTTTAAAGGGCATTTCCACCTAATAAAAGAGGATGTATAGGACTGAGTTTTGAGAAGCCTTTTTTTCATGCAGATGATTAGCTGTGAACCACTTTTACCTGATCAAAAACTAGATTTTCAGGCTACGTTCCCACAATGAGTTTTTGGTGCGTTTTTCACACTGCATATTTTTGAAAAGTGCACGTAACCTATTCTTACTTAATATAGTTGCAAAAGTAATGCAGAAAATCTGCAACATAAAAAAATCACCAAAATCTCATCATGGGAACGTACCCTTATTGTCGGAAAACTCATGTAATGCTTTTGGTTTTTTGTTTAACATATTTTCTTTCACATTAACAGATAAACTCATTCTGAAAATCCCTTGGAAAAATTTGTATGGCGATGCAGTGGTTGCCACTCTTGAAGGATTATATCTATTGGTGGTACCTGGTGCAAGTGAGTAGTGAATACGTTTCTGTAGATGATGCTAAATACCTATGTGCGAAAGAAGAATTCATATTTGCACATAGACAAATGAGATGGTCCCCCACTACCTAATGACCGGAAACTCAAAAACAACCTTTTTCTCACTACCCTCCAGCCCTATGTGGGCAACAGACCGATAGTAAAACCGACCACGTGGGAATGCTGCTTTCCTATTGGAGGAGGCTGGTGGACAGGTCTTGTCACATGTTTCTCCGCCAGCAGCCGTTGTATGGATAGGAGAGCTGGTCAGTGTGTGAGGAGGACGGCACTAACAAGAGAAAGTGACCATCTCCTTTATGTGAGAGTCCGTTATTGAGCTCATTTTGACAGTCTGAGGCTGCGTGCCCACTATGCGTTTTTTAAGCGTTTCCGCAGCGGCAACTCCACCGCGGAAACGTTTAAAAAATGCTTGGTAGAAGACCTGCCATGTTCCCCAATGAAAATCCGCATGTGCACATGCTGCGGAAATTTCCGCTGCGGATTATCATTGCCGAAAAATCCGCAGCACTACCATTAATTTTGCGTAATCGCGGCATTTTCGCCGCCATTGACTTGCATTGAATCGCTTAATATCTGCATGACTACATGTGCACATGCGGATATTAAGCGTTTCAATGTGTGGATGGTACCCGGGTCTGGAGAAGAGGAGACTCTCGTCCAGACCCAGGTACCATAGTACCTGTAAAAAAAAAAAAAAGAATTTAAAATAAAAAATAAACATTATACTCTGCTTCTGATGGCCTGCAGTCTTCTCTCCGGTGTGTCCTGGCTCCCCAGCGGCCTTGCGATGGTGTAAAAGGACCTTCCATGACATCATTTAGTCGTGTGACAGGTCAAGCGACCCCTGACGTCGGCGGTCGCGTGACCTGTCACATGACTAAATTACGTCATGGAAGGTCCTTTTACACCACCGCGAGCCGCCCAAGACACCGGACGCACCAGAGAAGGAGACCGGGGGCCATTGGAAGGTGAGTATAATGGGGTTTTTAAATTTTTTTTTTTAATCATTTTTATTCTTTTTTTAACTATTAACTTGGTCACACTATATAAATCCATGCCGGTTGCATGGATTTATATAGTGTGACCAAGTTGTCAAGCACTTTTGCAAGTGATGCTAAAATCGCTTGGAAAAGCGCTTGACAACCCGCATGCAGAAATCGCATGTGCAAAACGTGATATACGCTTGTCCCTGGCAGAAAAAATGTAAAATCCGCATGCGTTTTTTCTGCCAGGAAGATGCAAGAACGCTCAGGAAAAATCCGGAGCATTTCTTCATCGTGGGCACATAGCCTTAACAGGAAAGTTTTTGTAACTTTTTTATGTGTCTCTTTCTGAGCTCCTCTCAGCTGATTTATGACCACAGACTACATTTAAGTATATCCAGGAAACAAATAGCCTGTAATGCCAAACGGTGCAAAATTTTTAACGAAATTCAATAGCAAACATGATTTTCAGTCCAAAATACATGCATATAAGTAAAATAAAAAATTGCCCCCAAAGGTGGTCAACCCCTTTTTAATAGCCGTATGAGTAATGGGTACCATCTTGTCTGCAAATTATGGATGTGGCTGGCTCCATATGCAACTCTGTGCTCCTCCACATAGTGGAAGAACTGGATAGAAGAAGCGAAGACGAGTAAAAATGGCATAAAGAGACAATATTTTATTATTCAAATATAAATATATAAATAGTAATATCAAAGGAATGCATACAAAAACATTGGGTGATCATAGGACACGGGAACATCCCGCTAAAACTTGAAACCCCTCATAGGTATATATTCCTATCCAAGGTGGATACAGGTACAGTTCATAAAGAGTTAAAGATAGAAGGAAAAAAGAGGGGAAAAAGAAGGACATGAATCCACAGGAAAAATGGGGACATAGAGAAAATACCAAGTATCAGTACAGCCAGGGTGAGGTACCCATTATCTCAAGTGAAAAAATGGTACTATTCAAAGATTAGACAAACTCACCCAGGCAGTTAGTATAATCTCTATGATGTAGGAGACACAGGGGGGCAGATCGTTCCCATCCACGGAGGGCCTCGACGCGCGTTTCGCTTCGGCTTTATCAAGAGGCACATGTTAAAAATACACAAAGGACCTAGAATAAATAGGACCTTGATAGATCACATGGGCGATCATGTGATCGCCACGTGACGACTGCCGTGAGGGCCACCCATCGGGCGCATGCGCCGGGGTCATGGCAACCACAGCAGCCGCGCGACGTCCGTCATGGCAGGTGTGTATCCCGGAAGTGTCTGTTGACCACATCCGGGAGCGCGTCATCGCCATAGAGACAGACGCGCGTGGGTGCCGGATCGCGGATGGCCCAGCGCATGCGCACCACGGGCCATCGCAGCTGTCAGCAGTGTGTCCCATAAAGGAAAGCGGCAGGTATAATAGATACGAAGATCGCAGGCTGAAACATAACAATGATAGTGTAGATGATACAGAGAAGGGACATAAAGGGAAGGAAAAAAAGGAGCAAACAAGAGGTGCAGATAATAATAACATAAGACAATAAAAATTAAATACAAGCAAAGAACGACAATGCAAATATACAAAAACAATAAGACATAATGCAAAATAGTAAATAGAAAATAATGAAAGTAAAAATAAATAAAGAATAAAATTGAACAAATAACAAGAAATCATTTTGCTAGAAGACTACTCCTGGAAGGTGTTCCTAGTTCCGGCTTAGTCATCATATAGACGGGAAGAAGATCACTGACCCAAATATTAATGTGGGAATTACAAGGGGAATGTGGTGAGAGCACTAGACAAAAAATAGCAAAATAAAAAAATTATTAAGACACACAAACCATTAAAAGCAACCATGAAAATAAAAAGTGGATGTTTAACCCCTAGAGGAAATATCAAGGGGAGGCCCCTGGAGGGCACCAGGAGAAAAGCAAACCCAAGGGAGAAATCAGACGCAGGAGACCCACATGTGGACACCCAAAAAGGAAAATAAAATAAAGCATAAAAGTAGTAATACTACCAATAACATAACCAATAAACAAAGCTAATCATCTCCATAACCAATATGTAGACATCCATGAGGACAGATTCCTAGAGAGAAATCATAAGAACGAGGAAAAACCTAGATGTTCATTAAGTCCCCGTGGTGTAAGAGTATCAAGATTAATGATCCACCTGGCCTCCTTTTGCGCCAGGAGGCGTTTAGCATTCCCTCCCCGGGAGCCCAAGTGTACCACATCAATGCCGCAAACCTTCAGAGATGGGGGATCACAGTTGTGAGCAGATTTAAAATGCCGTGGTAAGGTCTTGAGCTCCCGAGGATCAAGGACCGCCCCCGCCGCGCCAATGTCCCTCACATGCTCACGAACTCTGACCCGCAACTCCCTGGATGTAAGACCTACATAAATAAGTCCACATCCACATGTGGCATGATAGATCACATGTGTAGTGCTACAAGCGATGTAATGACGGATGCTAAAGTTACGGGAGCTGTCAGAGTTCGTGAACACAGTGGTCCGTAGGACATTGGCGCAGGCGGCACAATGACCGCATGGAAAGGTCCCCAAGGTGGGGCCACGGGAGCCGAAAGGGTTTCTCCCAGAAGGGACATAATGACTAGAGACCAAAATGTCAGCTAGGGTATTGGAATGCCGAGGTGTCATGCACGGAGATTCACCAATGTATTCCCTCAGGGAGGGCTCAGTACCCAATACATCCCAATGTCGGGAGAGGATGTGCCGCACCCCACACCACTCAGAGTTAAATGTGGAGATAAAGCGAATCCTATCCGAACTTTTCTGTTTGCATCCGGGGAGGGGATGGATGAGTTGATCACGGGGGGTGTTCCGAGCTCTTCTATAGCCACAGCCATAGTGGAAGAACTGCCTGTTCTTTACACCCACTAGTCAGTGGAGCGTCGCCCATGTGCACCAACACATAGGCTTCAATTCATCTGTATATTGTCTGTGTGAGGTCTGCTGCACACACGGGACAGCACATGGACCAAAACGTGCCTGTCTGAAAAAGCCCCAAGGCAAAGTTCATTAGTCTTGTAAAAATCCTGAGGTGACGTAACAGTAATGTTCACATACAGAAAACAAGGGTGCAAGGGACATAGTGACCATCGCAAAAAATCTAACTATATGTTAAACCTTTAACGCCCCATGACTTATGCATCCGTCATGAGCAAGGGTTAATTCTCACCCTGACTGATATATATTACACAGTGTTCTGTATCTGTGAAATCAGTGGCGGAAGCGCGGCTCATAAACGAAACCAGGCTACTGCTGCAATTACCGAGATCAAGGCAAGCTCCCTCCACCATGCAGTGCCAGGGTGACCATGTGTTATTACAGCAGTCAGGTGCCATCTTAGTATTGTTATTAGGCCCTACAAGACCTTTTGTTATGTTAAAGGGTGTAAAAAAAAACAAAGCCATAATTTTTTTTGGATCATCATACCACACAAAATAAAACTTAAAAATGATTTTTTTTTTCCACTGAAATTTTGCTTTTGCCTCAAATTTTTCATTTTCACAAGAAATAACAAGAGAAATAGGATCCCACAATTTTTATTGCAATTTCTCTTGAGTATGTTAATATCGTATGTGGTCGTCAGCTACTGTTAGGATGTACTCCAGAGCTCAGAAGGAAATGGGAACTACACACATGGTCAAAATTGTTGGTACCCCTCGTTTAATGAAAGAAAAACCCACAATGGTCACAGAAATAACTTGAATCTGACAAAAGTAATAATAAATTAAAATCTATGAAAATGAACAAATGAGTCAGTCATTGCTTTTCAACCCTGCTTCCACAGACTTAAAAAAAAAAAAAAATTAAACTCATGATATAGGCCTGAACAGAAATGATGGTACCCTTGGGTACCATGCATACCCTGGTGTAGAACGGGTCCAATAGCAAATATATATATATATATATATATATATATATATATATATATATATATATATATATATATATATATATATATATATATATATATATATATATATATATAATATTACATACACACACTACCGTTCAAAAGTTTGGGGTCACCCAGACAATTTTGTGTTTTCCATGAAAACTCATGCTTTTATTTATCAAATGAGTTGCAAAATGAATAGAAAATATATTCCAGACATTGACAAGGTCAGAAATAATGATTTTTATTTGAAAGAATAATTTTCTCCTTCAAACTTTGCTTTCGTCAAAGAATGCTCCCTGTAACGGGGCCGGGTGGTGGAACCTCTGTGCATTGGAACAAGGAGGGACCCCGAGGGGCAGGTGTTATACTGGGGACGACCTTGTAATAGAGCAGTTGGCTCCCACGGGTCAGGTAGCTGGGACTGACCGGAGTAGCGGGTGGACACAACAGCTAGGTAGCAGTCTCTGGGTGAGTAGGCGGGTGTTCACGGGAAGAGCAGGTAAGAGTCTCTTGGCTGGCAGGCAGGTGGTCACGGCAAGTGACGGCTGAGCGGGTAAGAGTCTCTTGGCTGGCAGGCAGGCGGTCACGGCAAGTGACGGCTAAGCGGGTAATAGTCTCTTGGCTGGCAGGCAGGTGGTCACGGCAAGTGACGGCGGAGCCTCCAGGTAGGCTAGCAGGTGAGCGCTCCCAGGTGAGCGGGCTAGCAGGTACGGCAGGTAGCAGGCAGGTAACTGGCATGTGCTTCCTGGTCCGCAGGTGGACTTGCCCATAGACAGACTGGCGGATGCAGGAGACAGACTGTCGGGCTGAAGAGAAGACAAGCAGGCAGACAGGACTGGTAGTCAGGTTGGCAACGAGACCTGATGGCTGAAGCAGAGGTGAGTATGCTTTGCAACAACTTTGCTCGGGCACCTCCATTTTGGAGGAGGTGCCTTATATATGGGAAGTCCTCCGGCTATTGGCCTGGGACTCCTTAGGATGGCGCGCGCGGTCCCTTTAAGAGAGGGGGAGCGCGCGCGTGCCCTAAGCACAGTGCCCGGGAAGGAGCGCGTGCCGGCAGCAGCGAGGGAAGGAGTGCTGGAGGATGCCGTGCGCTGAACAGGAAGGTGAGAGGGACGGCGTCTCTGCCTAGCAGGAGGCAGAGACGCCGATGCTACACTCCCTTTGCAGGAATTACAGCATTGCAGACCTTTGGCATTCTAGCTGTTAATTTGCTGCAGTAATCTTGAGATATATATAATGTGTGTGTATGTACCGTATTTTCTGGAGTGTAAGATGACCCCCAACTTTTCCAGTTAAAATATACAGTTTGGGATATACTCGCCATATAAATAAGACTACCCCTCTTCCAACACACATACGGTAAAAATTAAAAAAACATCAGATTTGATTTCAACATGGTAATTTCAATTCAAATGCTTATGACATGCAGGTACTTAGCAGGATTACTGTCACTTATAAACATAAGGCTGTTTGAAGACAAACATGTAAACATTAAACAGTGCAACTGGATTAAACTTTTCCTAATTGAGGCTTAGTGCCCACGATGCAGAAATTAAGCAGACATTTTCCTGAGCATTTCTGCATCTCCTTGGCAGAAAAACGCATGCGGTTTTGACATGCGGTTTTTGCATGCTTATTTGACATTCGTTTTTCCAATGCATTGTATAGGCAAATACGCATGCAGAAACGCACAAGAATTGGTCATGTCTGTATTTTTTCTGCAAGTAAAATCTGCACAGAAAAAATCCTGACCATGTGCACAGAACTTGAAGAATGTCATAGGAAGTCATGGGATAAGGTATGCAATGCGTTTCGCGTTGCAAATACACACCAAAAAACGCCCCAAAAACACATCGTGGGCACACAACCTCACTCTAAAGGATAAGACAATAAACCCATGGGAGCTGCCATGCTGTTTGTTTTCTACTGTAAGCTGTCAACCAATCTGGAACTGATGATGATAGGAGGAAGATAACAAACAATAGAGAGAGAGCAAGTGTCGGGCAAGTCCCTGGCGAGTTAGCAATGCCCATTATAACTGAAAGCTATGGTATTTTTACAGGTTTTTCTGTCGTGACCGTTTCCCTTTAAAAGCCTTCATAATCCTCCTGTCATCTGATATCATAAGTACATCAATGACATCTTGTGATACATTTGTAAGGTAGTCATCGTATGGATCAAATTCCTTATCAGATGGTGTGGTCTCGGCTTCGGCTTCCTCTTCATCTTGCCACAAGTAGTCGCCCTCCATACCATCTAATGAATTTGATATGCCACACTTCTTGAAAGACTTGATTACTATTTCTGCATCAATATCATTCCAGGCTTTTATGACAAACTTGCACAAAACATCCAACTGTGGAGCACGCCTGTTTCCTCCTTTTGTGAAGGACTTTTCGCAGCTAACCATCCATTCATTCCACTGTTCTCGAATGCGATCTTTAAATGGCTTGTTTAGGCACACATCCAGTGGCTGTACCAACGATGTCAATCCTGCAGGAATAACTGCCAGATGTGTTTAGTCTTGCAAGCCTTTGCTTGGTGCTGGGAGTTAAATGATCCCTGAAGAGATCCCACACAAGTAGACTACATTTTTGAATAAGTCCACCTGGTCGCCTGCTCCATACATTATCAAGCCACAGTTTTACCCCTTCTTCATCCATCCAGCTTTTTTCATTCACATGTACAAAACAACCAACAGGGAACTTGAGTTTCGGCATTGTTTTTCTTTTAAAAATGATCATTGGTCTCAGTTTAGCGCCATCAGCTGTGCATCCTAATACCACTGTAAAACTGGACTTCTCAAGCCCTGTTGTGAAAAAACTATTTTAATTAAAACCTTTTTGATGGACAGTGTTATTTCCAACCATATCAAAATTCATTGGAGTTTCATCCATATTTCCAGTACTACTTAACGTATAGCCATGTTTAGTGCGCTGTGGTATTACATATCGATGGAAACTATTTACTTTGCTATCAAGATCTGCAGGTAATTTTTGGCCAATTTTCGTCTTTTGCCTCAGTACCATATTATGCCTTGCCATGAATCTATTACACCAGGGTACAGTGGCCTTAAACCTGTTGCTGTGATCTGGTTTAGATTTGGCCCACTGACGTTCAAACGTATTTTATTTCGTGTCACCACATAACCGTTTTGGCGATGCTCATTCACCATGTCTGCTACATGTTTTTTGAGTTTTGGCCGATGTGGGGTGCCTCTTCTTAATGCACTCTTACCCCTTGGCATACTCTTTAATGCCTTTTCATTTGCTTTCCAGTCCCGAACCATCTTTTCTGTTACTCCATATTGTCTTGCAGCAGCGCAGTTATTATGTTCCATGGCAAAGTTTACAACTTTTGAAACTGGCTTCATATTTCTTAGTTTTTGCTGGTGGAGCCATGATGGGGTTTTGACTGTTGGACATTTGTATACTGTACTGTATATACTGGTGCTATACTGTATGAACAGGTACAGATACTGGTGATGTACTGTATGTGGTGCCCAGTATACAACAACCAGCCAATCATGGCAAGCGATATACCTTACCGGCGATTGGCTGGTTGTTGTATACAAATCCTGCTTGGATTGGTCAGCTCTCCCTGCCTGCCCAGCTCTCCCTGTCTCCAAGACTATCAGAGCGGTAGCGCATCCCTCTGGCCCGCCCTTGTATCCTATTCCCGGTACCTCCTTCTCTGCCTCTCTGATCTCGCTCCTGAGGACTGCAGTGACGAGGTGAGAGGGCGCCTCACCGGGAAGGTGTAAGTGAAGCAAGCTGCAGGCGTCTGGGACGCCCGGGGTATGGAAAAAAGAGAGAGTGCGGAACAGTGCCCAGAAAAACACGCCTCTTTCACTCGTCGGGCCCGCCCTTGAATTACCTCCTTCTCTGCCTCTCAGATCTCGCTCCTGAGGACTGCAGTGCTATACTGAATGTGTGAATGTGGCCTTACCCTAAACCTTACCATAAGTGTTTTTTTAGCGGATATTTAATAAAGTACTGTTTTTTTAATAAGTATGTATTGGTAGAATAACTGCTACAGTAAATTTCTCTGAAATGTAAAGTGTCGCGGAATACGTTGATGCTATAAAAAATAAAAATTATTTTTTTCTTTAATTTTGTTTAACTACATTAAATAAAATTTACTACGCGAAGGTCAATAAAAACTTTTATTGAACGCGTGCGACTAACTGACAGTAACTGTTGTTTTTTATTATAGTAGAAAAAAATAGTAAAATAATTGCTATGGTAATTTTCCACTATTACTGTGAAACTAGTCTATATATAAAAGTTCCTAAGCGAACGTCAGAAAAACTGATTGCTGAACCCGCACAACTAATTGATGTTAACCGTAATTCTATATTTAGTGAAAGAACTCTAGTAAAAACGAATTGCTACAGTAAATTTTCTCTTCAAATGATAGCAAAATATACAGATGGTGCAAATCAATTTATTGAGGTGACTGCTTGACTGGGTCATTAATCAGTCAGCATCCTTAGCCATGCTTGCGTCATGTACTTTCACGCCGCAACAATGACTTTGCACCAGGCCAGCTGGTCAAAAGAGGAGCCAAGGATGCCATCAGTTAAGAGGTGACTTACAGGGTTCCCGTCAGACGGCCACAGAATTTCTCTATATCTAATGTGATATTTTCTAAAACAAACATGTTTCGAGTGGTGACAGGTCGTCTTTAATTACATTGCTCTTCTTTTTTTTTTTTTAAGCTATGACAACTGTGTGCATCACATATTGTAGGTTACTTTATTAGTTATTAATACAACTTATTCCTTAGCGCTGCATCTTTACGGCACTGAGGAGTAATTGACTAGCTATCGCTGACAG